>NW_027526335.1:98559501-98828826 GCF_048455015.1 Haemaphysalis longicornis
AGACCAAGCGCCACTGCTGCCTCTGTTCTAAGGCAGTGACGTACTACGCTTGCATGCAGAGCCGCTTAGTGCTAACTCTCTTTTCTCGACTGTATTATTGGGCTGTTTCACAGTTATTATAATTTCGTTAGGCAAAATTAACACACAATTATTGCGCCGTCGCAGTCTGTTAAACGTAGCGTGGTGGAGGCCCTTTCACCATTCAGTTCTACTACAACAGATCAATTTTGAGGGACACAGCAAATACCTATAAGCTTACGGTAAAGGGCAATCAAAATCATTCCTATCGATCTGATCGGAAGCAATCACGCGCTAAAACATCCCTACTTCTATTGTGAGCTAATTGATCACGCGATCAATAATTCATTCCACGACTTCTCTAGCAGACCACAAATGAAGCACGCAAGGCACAAATGCCCACTGCTGTTTATTAACTCTGAGCAAAGAAAATTAATCGTTCATCATTCCACTTTGGCACACGTGACGGCTGAGAGCACGAGTTCTTACTGTACCACCTTACTGCACGGCTTCGCAGATTACCAGATCACGTTTAGAAACTCATTGCGGGCGCCAGACGTAAGCCTTCGAGGGGCAAATGGCGAGAAAGAAAGAAAAAAACAGCTGTTCTGATTGCCAGGGGATTAACAACACCTGGACGTACGCTTAGAGGCCTAGCGAAAGAAACGCATTGCGATATAGAAGTGCGATTCCGCTACACAGTAGAGGTCAGCCAATGACAGGCTGACGACAGCGTAAGGTAAACGTACGTATGATTGAGCATGGATTTTATCTAAGGCCGTTGTAAAACGTGCATGCAGGCTACTGCGTTTCGTTAGGACAATAAGTAAACATGATGCAAGTGTTTCAGTTTTATCTTCAATAAGGCCTGTCGAAATTGAAAGATTTGGAACATGTCTTGTTGATGGCTGATGAAATCTCTAAGCATTAGCACTGACCACCACAAGTAAATAGTTAAAGTGGGGTTGTGGGAGCCGAAACGACACCAGCTCGAGTACAAGGCGCGCTGCAATTAAGGTCTACGAATTGTTTTAAAACGCCTGGGGTTCTTCAACACGCGCTCAAATCTCCACATACGGGCAATTCGTTTCTCGCCTGCACCAGAAAAACACATATTTTTTATGTCTACACTTACGTTTTCCTGACAAAAAAAAAGTTTGCAAGTAGCCGCGTTTGCTGTAAGTATCCCAGATGTCCAGGTGCTTTCCGGCCATGTTACGAAAGTTTGCGCACAGTTGCAAAAGCCACACAACATTTACAAACTGTGAAGTTAACAAGCAACTTCCAAAATATGAGCAACGACATGTTTTAGACACCATGTCTTTTTGTTGTTGCCGAGCATAATGGCATTCACAACCTTTGCCACACACAGCGTATTTTGAATGTAAAGACCCTAGGAAACACTTGGACGGGAGATGAAGTATTTAGTACCAGCACTCGCGACGTACAACACTTTTATACGCAAAGGCGTTTTTATACTGAGCTTCCATTAGAGCCGCTGTCAAGGCAGGCTGAAAATTTAACCTCAGTCTAAAAGCTCCATATCGCGCTGCCGTATAACCAGTACGGCATTTTAAAGCAAAGCTTTGCTACTTCCCTTCAGCGGTTTCTCCGTGGATGCGCAAGTTCACCTTTTGACCTCAAACACTACCCCTTCGACACACCCCTTGAAGCGCATCGCGTGATTGGCCGGGCCCGCTTTCGGCGCTGCGCACAAGGCCCGTTTTCAGTCGTTCTGGTCAGCTAGCGACGGCGGCCACCGCGGTTGCGGACGCTCAGCTTATCTGCAGCCGAACAAACCCCGCCACGGGCCCACGCATGCGCCGCTGGGTCGTGTCGGGCTACGTGATTCATCTTGCGCCCAGCCAAGAGGAACACCGCGTTCGCCGCGAATGAAAGCGAGGCGGGCCTCCTCCCGTGAACGTTGCACGGGACCGAACGGTGTTGGGCTATGATTGACAATATAGCTACGTCAAAGGTTAACCAAGTGAAACCAAGACTCAAAGAGACTAGGCCAAGCTATTGCTTTGCATATCCAAACTTAGCTGAGCTGAGCCGTAGCCGTTTTTTTTTTTTTTGCGGTTTTAAGCAGGTGTGCAAAAGAGAAATTTGACGTGCTGCAGAAAGTGAAACCTCTTAAGTTCTTCCTAGTGTTACACCCTCAATCTTGTAACGAATGCCCTTCCCAAATACATTTTTTTAATCTTGTCTCGAAACTTGCGGTACAGGGTTCGTAACGAACGTGGCAGTGAATGTGCTATCATAAACAATGACACTATGAACTGCGATACAATCAAAGCGGTGGCTGAATGCGGCAGCTTCGAATTACAAGAGCAGTATAAGAGAAAATTACGCGTGCTCGCGGGCCTAAAACGTACAGGAAGAACCGTTACCAGTGCAGTTGGGCGGGCGTGGCAGCGTCGTCGTATTTGCATTTAATGACGCGCACACCAGGTATCCGTGGGCATCTCATCATTCAGCCACTCTGATTCATAGGGCGGTCTTGCACGCACTTTCGCGTCTTGGCCATGCAAGAACGAAAAAAAAAAGCAATAGCAAAGCCAGGTAAATCCGTCTGCTTTTTCTCTCTTTTTTTCGTTGAACCTCGCTGCCAGCTTATGATCAGAGAGCACGCGATCTGTCTTGACCGCCTACGCAGCAAACGTTAGGCGTCGCGGGTTCGTGCAGCATAATGGCGCATTTAGGCTGTATCTCTGAGCCCTTGTTATGCGGCCTGTTTACGCTATTGCGGTCAGTCATCGCTCAACCTCCTACCCCATCAGTAAGTTTGTTTATTTGTTTGTTTGTTTTTCCTCGTTGAGCAGGACGTTGTTGTCATTGCTTGCCACGCACCTTTTTGTAACTCCTCAAACTGCTGCTACACAATACTTCTATAGATGTGAGCCACGAACGTTTCTGGTTCCTGTTAGGCTGTAAATCTCAGCAGACACCCGACAGATGACTAGTTGGAAAAGAACTGTCTAGGTAATGGCTCCGACATCGAGCATTTTTCCGCTCATAAGCAGTTTATGGCGATTGTCAAAGAGTCATGGTGATTTTCAAAGAAAGCAAGAAGTTTAGCTTAACGATTATAAAGTGTTGTGATTCGCCTTTTATCTTCAATGTCATTACAGCTCGAATTGGTCCGGTGAATTCTTCCGTGTGGACTTAATTGCTACGTAACCGCACGATGAATCATTCTGAATTCATCTCCTTAGCTTTAATTACGCTAAGGTGACTTTTGACGAGGGACATGCGCCATGTTTAACAGATGGTCATTGTGCAAGTTTGTCATGTTGTAGGTCAAGTGGCAGTAGTACCGACTATATGATCCCGCGTATCGAAATTTCCTGTGTCTTATAACAACATTGCCGCAGATGAGAAGGGATGCCACTTGACGGGATTTCGATCGGTAGCGCGATTGTACGGACATGAGACCAGTTGCCGGTTCAACGCCCTAACCAGCCTGTATTTTCCTATAAGGGCCTCAGTTCACTTTTTGCAAGCTACACGCTTCTCCGCACTGTTGTAGGGACATTACCAGTGTGCAGTGTCCTTCGTGGGCCCATTTGTCCGGTCCCTTCTGCTTTGTTTTACGCCTATGCTTGCCCGTGGTTTGTCTTCGTGCTTCCATTTTCCCCTCCATTTTTGCGCTAATTCTTTCCTATTTTACCCTTTCTTTCTCTTTTTACTCCCGCTTCCCTTCTTTCATGCGTAGTGTAGCCAACAGGACGCTTCACTAATCAACCTCTTGCTTTTCCCGCATTCTGTTGTCTTTACTTTCCTGTTTCAGTGCAAAATCAATCAATCAATCAATCAATCAATCAATCAATCAATCAATCAATCAATCAATCAATCAATCAATCAATCAATCAATCAATCAATCAATCAGTCAGTCAGTCAATCAGTCAAGCAATCAATCAATTCCTCAATCAATCCATCAATCAATCAATCAGTTAGTAAGTCAGTCAGTTAGTCAATAAATAAATAAATAAATAAATAAATAAATAAATAAATAAATAAATAAATATTTGACATGGTTTGAGTTACAGATATCTGGGGCACAGAAAAAGATAAATCAAAATATTGGTCTTGACGTGGGCCTGTGTCCCCGCGTTGGAGGTTTATGAACCCTTTGCGACCCATCGATGGCCCACTGAGCAATCAAGCCAGCATCGGCGTTGCGTGCAGCAAGGGAAATGCCACGTAAATTGCCATTACCTGCTACGCCTCATGCTGTCCCTAACAAGGGCGTCATCGTTGCTAAACAGCCAGCTGAACTTCCTGCGCTGGCCTCCGCCAGTGCCGCCGCAGTCATCAGCAAGCCAGGAACCACTGCACGGCGCACCAGCGCAATTACCGCCGGCGCTACAGCCGTTTCTGCAATCCAGGGTTCCACTGAGTGGCGGGTATTGTATTCGTTTTCAGCTCTCGGTACTGTTCTGGTAAAACACTTCGGCCCCAACAAAGCTACGTGTAAATTCCGCTTGTCGAAAATTCGAAATTTCTCTGTTCGGGTTGGCGAAACTCCGCGGCTCCCCAACTTCACCAACTTTGCCAACCCTATTAAATCGTTTTGTTAAAGTATCTGTTGAACTGAGAGCGTAAAACAAAACGGTTCTCGCGCGGCCATGAATGGGTCTTGACGTGCACGATTAAGCCACGTAATAACATCGCGCTACCTACATAACTAACGGGCCGTACAGGGTACCAGCGTCGGGCTCGGGGAAAATCAGACCAAAACACGGTACTCCCGATGGCGACCTCAAAAAGCGTTGTTTACGCGGCTGCGGGGCGCATGCAAGCAAGCCGCACAAGCCCGCTACGATCCGGGCGAGCGCCTGGCCGCGCGCACGTCTCTAAACTGGTCAGCGCGAGCTGCTCAGGCTTGCGTCGCGCGACCAGCGGCGTCGTATACGCACACGCGCCGACGTTATCGCCAATCGGCATCGGGGCCACCTTCGGCGGCGGCGGCGTCCGGCCGGCTCCAATTTGCGCCGTTTTCTCTCGCCGATCGCGTGGCTTCGGGGCCCCGGCCGAGGGGACCTCGCCTCGGGCACGGCCGCTGCTGCTGTCCGCTGGAGGAGAGGGAGGGAGCGCGTGGGGCCGATCGGGCCGGCCGGCGTTGGCACTGGACACCAGCGGCAGCAGCCTCGCCCTTTCTCGCTCTCATTAGGAGCAAGGACGAACGGCGCGTTTTGCACGCGTTCCGAGCAGCTGGCCAACAATTACAGCAGCGCACGCTGTTACATGCTGCGCCGCGGCCCTCGCCCGTGCTTTATTAAGCAGCGTGGAGAGACAGCAGTGCTGGATTTACATACAGTGCTGCATGCGCAACGTGGGAGATCGATGGCACATCCCTCAGGCACTGCTCTCACAAGAGCTTCGGGGGGTGAGGAGATAACAAGCCAGCGAGACCTTTTCCATGACGTCGTCGAGTCCAGTACGGTGGCATAGCCTCGCAATGACGACCCCGCTGACAAGCGAACTCGTAACGACCTTACAAGTAGAGGGAAGTTGTATTGGAGGACTTCGAGGCTGGTGGGATTTTTTTTTTTTTTAATTACCCGGATACCCCCCGTTGAAATGTGCCAGTAATGAGGTACGATCTACATCGAAGTTTTGAATGGTACCAGAAAAGGGGGAGTCCGAACGCTGAAAGGCATTATTATGAAGTTTATCCTAAGAGCAATTTTGTTTGCTGGGGTTCGGGAAGCGGTTAGTTGAGTATTTTCTCGACTTTCTATTAAGGGACTACACTTTCGTGCTCCCCAGTATTGAATATCACGTATTAGTCTTTTGTCGACCCTCGAACGCCATTGATCAACGTGAAGATCAACGTATGAGTAATCTATAGTAGAAAGGAAAGGTGACTTGCGGCCCGCTTGGAATTTAAGCGAAGTTAGCCAGAACGACCCTGTATTTAAACAACATGGGCTTGAAAAAGTCAGTACTTAAAGAAAAACCACACAAAAATTTGCCCCAGTGTGTCCTGAATTCAAAGGCTACACAGATTTCTTTAAGTAAATAAAAACAATAATACTTCTCTTGAAAATATTTAGGAAATCATTATTAAATCATTCAAATCTAATAGTAATCCAGAGACCAATAAGTCGTACTCATAACTACGGGCAGAGTACTTCAGTCCTCCGTACGCACGCATCTGGTGCTCGGCGGCTGCAAAGCACCGCAAAGCCATGCCTACGGGCTGACAGCCAGCAAGTCTTGGGCATGGCTTTGCGGCGCTTTGCATTCGCCGCACTCCAAAGCCGCGCGTACGGAGGACTGCACAGCCCATAGTTCTAAGCGCAATTGAATTTTTGTAAATCAAATTCTGGATATCGGGTTTACTGATGAACCTTTACAATCTCCACATTACAATCACATGCCTAACTGCAATAATTGAAAAGTTAATTACCAAGTACCAGTTAATTGTTGCCCTATTTAGCAATTCCAACTCGCTTTATTACATCCGCCATGTACCCTGATCACTTCGCGTAGAAAAACAATTTAACTTCTGTATATGTGTGTTTTTCAATTAACAAGTAGTTGCAAGTTAGCGCCGTGTTGCTGGCCTTCTTCGTCCGTGTTTTTTCGCGCTTGTTGCATGACGATGAATCACTAAAAAGGAACTGATATCAATAACTAAAACACTCTAATGACAATGAATGCTCCGTAGGAGCAAGCGTAGGAGCAAGACATTTATGTACGCATTGCTTATAATATTTCTAAACAAAACCGCCCAAAGAAACTTGTTCGGGTCAATGATATGTTAACACGACAAAACGCACACAATAAACACACGTCATTCATTTGATGTTACAAAAATCACTGTATGCATCGTAAAAAAAATAGTTCATACGTCTAGAAAAAAAAAAAACAATCTGTGCCTATCAGTACAATGCATGGTTGTCAGTAATGCTTCGCTACAATAGATCTCATCTTTTTTCGTCAGACTGTCTGACCGGATGGCTCACATGTGATGCCAACAGCGACGACCAACGACACACACTGGAACCCTCCTGCCTGGCGGTGGGTAATCATTCTGGGTTTGAAGATAGCCTTGCTAGGGCTGAACAAACTACTCGTCCACCGTGACCAACTCATGCGCGAGTTGAATGGAGCACGCGAGGTGCGCGCAGAAGACGCGGAACTTCTCTTCAGTGCATAACTTCCAGCTTCTTTTAGGGTTGCAGGCCAGAAAAGCCTGCGAGCTCTAATCAAATGTCGGAATCCCATTTTCAAAAGAGGGTGTAAAAGATTGGCTTGACACTATCCTTTCAGGGTCTTCATAAAATAACCAAAAGTCCATAAATCCATAAAATAGACCAAAAGTGCAATTTCCGGGTTCCGCCTGTTCCGACAAAGTGGCGTGCTACACAACATGCGGGTTAACGCTACTTGAACCCCCGTAGTTTCCTGTTCAGATTATTTGCGCCAGGTGGGTTTATAAATGTGGGCATTGATCACACCTGACGGCGTTTCCCGCTACTCGCTAGCGACCGTGCGACATCGTCGAAAGCATTTGCGAGGATACGGATGAAAGGGAAAGCTCGAACTTCGTTACTTTATGGGATTCTGGCACCAACGTGGCGAGGCAGCACTGTATAGACACAACCTCTTCCCTTTCTTCGCGGCCTCAGGGTTCCATTACGTCCTGACACATCAATGTGCCTTCGATAATGTTGTATGAATCCTGCTTTGTTCCTTGGCCGGAATTTATAGCATCGTGTTCTGTTTAGTCTTAGTTTGATTTACATTGTGTTCCCCCTTTTTGTTCTTCGCTCTTTTACCCCATTTGTTGCCTGCCGTTTCACTGGCCCAGACTTCCTCAGATTCCTGTGTATTGTAACAAGATAAGGAAGAAGTGGGCAGTGGTGAATTGTGCCACGGAAGCCTGCCTAAAGACGACGACGTTGTGAATGTGCAGCCCGGTGCTCGCTCGTGCTGTCATGGCCGCCATTAAACCGTCGCTTCATTCACATACCACGGTTCACGTCTCGTCCTGCCGCTGCGTAACAATATCATCCGCCCACTCGCAATGGCCGGGAACCCTTCCTTCACATGAGATAAACGCTGGTTTAGAGGCGAATCCGTGCGCTTATAAATGGCATTCACTGAAAAGTTTATCGCTCAATTTATTCGCTTGGCAACACTGGAAACGGCCACGGACATGGCCGAGGCGCCACGGACATGGCGCGGTTTGTGCCACTGCGCCCGCACGCCGCAGAAACAAGATAACACCGGCGTGCGTCGTCTACTCCTCTTCAACCCGATTCTCAACGGTGGTCTCAACAGAGATGTTATTAATCGCACTCACATTGGAGTCGAGGCATTGCTTTGCGTTCGGTGGGGTAGGGTTTTGAACGTCCAACATCCATCATGTGCTTAGCCCGGACAAGTCCCGCCATCTCGCGGATGCCGACGTAACCAGCGACGACGCACTCACATGGTTGCCTGCATGGGTGCCTGTACATATATATGCGCGCATGTAGGCACACATGCATAGATATATAAAATGGAAAAGTAAACTGCAAATGGAAATGGAAATGGAACACCAAAAAGGCAGACGCTCTGCCCTGTGCCAGCCTAGTGTTATATATTCAAATGTCATCAAAAGCAGTAAACCCAAAACAGTGTTATTTGAGTGCAGCGAACGCGGCTTCCTCATCCGACAAACGTCCACAGCCAAAACAGCGGTCACACAACCAACAATCTTCACACGGGTAGTTAAAGGTGGCGCTGATGTGCCCACGCCCCGCAAACAGGTGACTCACTCGTGTTTGAGACCGCGGGATTGACGGGCCGCCGGGTTTCGCATTGTTAATTATTTGACAAGGACGCGCGGTCATGCGAGAGAACATTAATCCATGTGGGTCACACATTTGTGCGTCGGTCTCTATACTTCGGCCGGCCTAATAGTCCGAGAAAGCCGCCAGGAAAGACAGTAGCATGGGAGGGAGAGGCGGCCCTGCACGGAACCCAAGGGAGCATTCCTACGGCAATCAGCACCGCCGCGCCAACATCCGGCGTTCGGTGATTGCTTGGGCGCACCGACTGTCACTCGAGACCGTGCGTTCGCTTTGTTCGCGTTGATATATGGGCACGAAGGGAGAGGAGGGAGAAGTGCAAATGAGAGTGCGGTTGCAGAGTTCATTTGTGGTTCATTCTCCGGCGACCGCTAATCAACCGGAAACGGTCGAATAACGACCGCCGTGGAGATAAATACGTTGCGACAGCTGCGACAGCGCTCCTTTGTTTCCCATTGGCGTTCTCATTTCAGCGGTTTTGAGAGGCGGTGAGTTCACTATGAGGACATAATACGTCTAATAGCTGTATTATCGTGTAAAACATAGCCACGCAGGCAGTGTGTGTATGAAATGATGCGTGTGTTATCCCTCAAATTAGAGTGGGTGAATTACCGGACTCATCAAACATTTAAAACTTGTTTGGCCGAAACGGGTACTCAATTTGGCCGTGAAAATGCCTTGTTTCTTTTGTTTTTTTTTTTTCAAAGCTGATGCAAAATGGACAGACCACCTAGTTTCTTTTCCAAGCGTATCCGTGAACGTAATCACGTAGAACCTTTACTTGCCCTTAATAAAACAGGTAGTGTCTTACACGAGACGCCTACCGGCAAATCAATGGCGCCCCTATATACGGGTTCTGAGCCAGCTCTTTTCAGTAAGTCTCTTAATGATCATCCGCTCTCGCATCATTGGAAGGCCTGCCGGTGTCATAAGCGACGACCCGGAAGCTCCACCATGGCAATCGGTGACATGAGTAGACGCATGCAACCGTTATTGCCCTTTATGATGCGAGAGGTCACCACACGAGAGTAGAAAGTCTCGGTATTACGTTATTTAAGATAACAACAAAACGGTCTGAGTCTTGCTTTTTGAACGTGACTCGCTTCCGGGCTCAAATCGCCCCGATTACTTGCCGGGAGAGGAGCGGTGGCCTCGTTTCTCTCTGGTGCTCTGGGCTGATCGCGGTGAGCATGCGCAGCAGCCTGCCCGCTCACCGACTGAGCGAGTCGTAGCTAGAAACCATTAAACAACAACGGTGCTACAGAGTGACGTACAAAAGCAGTTGTTACCACTACTGCTCAAGGGATATATGCACCTACGGCTCTGCATGTACGGCTCTACACAAAATTAAAGCCGTTACACTCAATGTGAAATCTGTCGGAAGTGCAAAGCAGTGATTCACCATAATGGGCTGTGGCCCCGCTATCCGCTCACTGCTACCACCCGATGTAATTCAAATTTCCCGCCTTCGCAGTGCTCGCGCGCCCCCTACCTGAAACTGCGCCGGTGGGAGTACCTTTCTTTTTTTTTCTTGCTTTAATTTTGTGTGCTGGAGCTGTTTTGCGTCATTTCGAACGCGCAATTTTTTTCTTGTGCGGTTGAAGCCTTTATGCAGCATTTGGAACGCGCCATTTTCTTCTTGAGCGGCCGCTTTTTTTGCTTACTATAGTAAAAACCAACCCAACGAGCGCTCCTAACTAAATGAACGCGGGGGCTGCCAGTTATCTACACAGAGTTTGCCTCAAATGTAACTGCAGTTTTCTTTGCGCTAAACAACGGGGAGATGTATGACAAGCGCCAGCGGTTCACGAGTATCGAATGCTTATGACTATATTAACCGCTTGGCTTTCGAAGCCTCTGGGGTACGCCCAAGGAGGTTGTATTGGGTACACCGCGACGAAAGCGCTACAACGGAACGCCCTGTTGCTCTACTTGGGTCCAGCGAGCGAGCTACGACGACAGGCGAGCGCCTAAAGTGTTCTGCACTTAATAGTGAGTTTTAGAATAGGGGCCCAACGCTCTGGGGTCCCCAAGCACCTTGGGGCGCCGTACTGCGCATGCGCAGAACCCAAGCCGTCCTTTGGGTTTTGGGTTTGCGTTTAGCGTGCACGCTATTTTGCCGAAATAGCGGGCGCCCCAACGCTGGGGCTTGCGTACTTCCGTCGCTCTCGCAGCCAGCGAGACTGCGCGTGTCCATGGCTGAAGCGAATATCAACTACGTCGATCGCTGAGCTGAATTTGTAGATTCCGTGCGTCGTTCGCAAGAAATGGATAAAGCAGGCAATCGTGAAGCGTTTTCTGCCTTCGGAAACAATCCGAGCACACGCCTACCGCGCCTGCCCGCGCGGCCCACTGTGCGACTTAAACCGAAGCAGACGACGGTAACAACAGCTTGTCGCCACTCTTCCGATCAATCTGATCGCTAAAAAGAAGTTCCACATACGAGAAGTTAGGTGTTAATGTGGTGAAAAATTTGATCTTATTTTAAAAGCGGCGATCAGATATCGGCCGCGATGCTAAGCCTACGCTGACCGGCCGTGGAGGTTCGGCCAGGTTCGGCTAGGGTGTCTAGTTCGGCGGTCCGACCGGGACCGGCACCGTGGCGCACAGTGCGCCGAGCGGCCCAAAGATGGCGCTACCTGCACGGAAGCATTGAAACGGCATCGTCAGATGTCTTGGTCTCCAATCGCTGAAACAGCAGTTATAGCTGAAATAAAGTTCCACATGAGAGAAAGGGGATGATAGTGTGGTGAAAAGTTGTGTTACGGATTGTCATTCACACACAGATAGCAGCGATCAATACCCGCCCAAATATCCGCCCATGACTGCTCATGTTTTACCTGTTTTATGTACTTTTTAACAAGAGGTCCCCCCACAGTGATAAACTATGGGACCTATTTCTGCATTCTTTACCGATGTATGTACTGAATTATTTGCAAACTTCCTAATAAACTTCAACTTCAACTTCAGCTTCAACGACGCCAAGCCTAAAGTTCCCATCACCAGAGCCGACCCGAGCAACGCAAGCCGGTTGCGGGCTGTTGGGGGCACCCCTCTTCTAAAACTCGCCGCGCGCAAACGCCTTGCGGTTGCGTTCCCCTAACTTCTTGGGGGCCTCCAACACAGGCTTCCCCTATTCTAAAACCGCCTAACAGCGAAAGCGTGACCGCGATAAAATTGTTATTTAGAGCCCGAGGATGTTTGCGCCGTCCGCCTCGAGCGGAAGTAACGATCACATTAACGCCTGCAAAGATTGCTGCACCACGAGCTTATAGGTAATAGGAAAAACTCGACTTTAGGAAAGTGGATGTGGCAGGGCTGAATGCAGAACAAGAACAGCTTCTTTCGGAGCTCCGTAACATTAAAGCTCATCGGTGTTTTTTTTTAATTGTTGGCAAAACAAACACTCCGATGACAAACACGTCTTTCAAGAGAGTTGCCAGGAGGGCGAACTGAAAAAGAAAATCATAAGCTGTGAGCGGAAAACAAGGTGTTCGAGAAAATTTCCACCAAAATACACATGTTAGTGGGAAGAAATTGCCATATAGCCGATAGGGCCTGTGACTGTGAATACCAGGGGACCTTGTATGAACTGCATCTGTGTTCACAACTCGCGGTCAGGCGTGGTTGCATAGCTTTCTTTTATTATAAAGGATTTTTTTATGGCACACTGCTGCGCGGCTGCAAAACATTTGTGTAACTTCGCAGAACGCCTTCCCTCTATAGCCACCTGCCGGTACATTAGAAACAGTGTCATAAGGAACGGACAAACCCCTACCTTCCGCCAAATTGGACGGCCTGCCACACCAGAAATTTACTCCACTTGTTTTGCGGCTACAGATTTTCTAGAGCGCGACAACGCAGCTTGCCTTGCACCGAATAACATAGCCAATAAACAAGCTCAGAGGCCCGCAACCGCACTGCCGTATACTTCGCAGCAGTGGTGGCAATCAAAAAACATAGTAAGATCACTCTATCTAATTTTTAAGCACCTTTCAAAGCCATTATCTCGTGGTCTTATTCCTTGCGAAGGCTACCATTGCTGCTTTAGGAGTGTACGTTGGAAAATAAAGGCGCCTTGATATCGAGCACTTAACCCGAGAACTACGCAATCCAAACGTTCTCTTTAGTCGTTTTACTTATCCTGTTAGTAAGGGTGTTGCGTCATTTGACGCTTCAAAGCGGCGCCATTTTTAAAATAACATTTGTGCTACGTAAGTGCGCAGGAGGAAACGAGATGCAAAAGGTGTTAGAACCCAAAGGGGATAGAGATAGCAAAACTGGGCGGTACAGCTGCACGAGCCATTGTAGAAAAGGATGTCGGGCGCAACTGGGCGTGGGCTTCAATTTAGCCCGTGCGTGCCCAGCATCGCAAACACCCCGAAAGAAAGGGGTAGAGCAAGCTTGACGTGGAGCTGCTGCTATTCGGGCCAACCGCGTGTCGTTGTCGGGTGTCGTCCGATCGGGCAACGCGGGGCGGAAACGTGCATGCGGAAATGCGTGCCGAGATCCACTCACTGTGGAACGCAAGCTCGCTAGCACACGTCCATCATAAACCAGTCACTGGGCGGCGATTATTCTGATCGCCGGCAACGTCCTTGCCCAGGCACGAATACGTTACGTCTTGTGTGATCGCACTGTCGTGTACAGTTGTGCGTTTAAATAGACGCTTTTACGTTGCTTGAAATAATTTCTCCCGGTAATTATGCGTAGTGAATTAATTTGCCTCCTGATTCACCTTCTCTCTTGAGAGAGAGAAGTATTTCAGCTTCGTCACTGTGCAGTCGAATAATCATTTTATCAAGCCAACAAGAAAAAAGGGGCGGGTGAAGGAGCGAGGAGTAGGACTAGGACATCGCGATGTACGTCGCGATATAAATGGTGATCAACACGGTGATAAGCTAAACTGAAACATTGATACACAAAACAAAACCTCACCATCTAGAACCCCGGGGATATGTGCACATATTCAAATGATGCAAAACAGTAAAATAAGAAGTTCGCGGGAAACTTTACTAAGGCGATAGTCTAACGAATATATCAAGGACTTGTTTACTGCTAAATCGTGTCTGCGTCTCTTTCGTCGCTTTGGTATTTTCGTCTTTTGATGCGAATTAGTCCGACAGGCTAACTGGCTAGAGTAAACTCGGCAGCCTCCACACCATAACAGCTCTTCTCCTCGTGCATCTATTTTACTCACGTGCCTTTACGTTCACGCGCTAGGCGCCATGCACTAGGATGATTCTCGTTCACCCTCGGGCACGGTGCCTAAATGGCACAGTGATAATGCCCTCACCTCCTGCTCTGAAGACCCGGTTTCAAATATTTCACGAAACCAAATATGCTTTTAAGTGCAGAGCACTTTAAGGGCTCGCCTTGTCACCGTAGCTCGCTCGCTGAACCAAAGTAGAGCCACACGGCGTACCGTCGTAGCGGCGTAACCCAGAGGCTTGGAAAGCCAAGCGGTTTATATAGTCATTAGCGTTCGAAACTCGTGAACCGCTGGCTTCACGAAAAAAGCTGCAGGTACATTTCAGGCAAAATATACGTAACTAACCTGCAGCGCCCGCGTTCTTTTAGTATAGAACGCTCGTTGCGTTGTTTTTTTCGATAGTAAGCGAAAAAAAAGTGGCAGTGCAACGCCGGCACGTGCGGCAGTAAAAGCAAGCACAAAAAGAGCATAACTCCCGCTGGCACAGTTTCAGGCAGGGGGAGTGCGAGCACTGCGAAGGTGGGAAATTTTAATTGCATTAGGTAGAAGCAGTGATCGGATAACGGCGCCACAGCCCCTTATGGCGAATCACTGATCTGCAATTCCGACAGCTTTCACATTGAGTGGAACAGCTTTAATTTTTGTAATTTGTTTTCTCTTTACAGCGGCAACAATTTTGGTATTGTTCGTGCTTCCGCCGCTACTGACGACGACGACGACGGTCACTTTTCCCGTTTGATGCCTTAATAAAATTTCAGCGAGTGGTGATGTCGAGAATACGCTTTCACTCAAAAGTTCAGTCTCTTTGTAGCAATACGCAATGCAAGTGCAGTTTAACCTGGATGTAACAAACCTCAATGTAACGAATTCCTGGATTTCGCGAAGTTTTTCAATTTCCCATTGCCAGCTCCATTGAAACCATGTGTTCTCCACCTCTTTGTAACAAAGGCGTTGCGACCATTCACCTTGAAGTAACGAATTCGCCACGCCGATGAGCTGTTGTTTTTTGCACTTTTTCGTAAAGCTCGGCTGGACAAATGCAATAATTTAGCGAACTTAGCCCGCACCACAATTAACCGTCCCTTTCCCGAGTGAGCGCTGTGTCGATTAGATGCTAATCCTGCTTGGCGGTGTGTATTACGCATCTTCACTGCTGTCTGTGGCGTCGGTTCGTCAGTGAGGAGTTATACTGCCAGAAAACAAAATGTTTTGTCTGTTCAATTAGACAAGCTCGCAATTTTAAATGCCGTCTCCGCCGGCGTGATATAACATCGCCGCCCCGTACATCCCAGCCAGCACCCTCTCAACCATTGTGAGTGCGGTAAAGATCATCAAGTTCGCGAAAAGGCGCTTCCATCATAAGCTCGCTCCTTAAAACGGGTTAAGGCACTGAAAAGTGTCAAAAGGTAAAAATGGTACTTAAATTACGTTTGTGAATACGGGGGTAGGTGACCTTGCTTCTTTGTAGTGCAGTGTAGTGACTACGTTTGTGGGAAAGCAGGAAGCCCAAATCGCGCAGTTTTTCACTGTAAAATAAATCCTGTAAGGGTGAATTCACCACCACTGAAATCTGGGATTTCTGTCCCGTTTCTGCTTCATTCACGCGAGGTTTAACTCGCAACCTGCATGCAACGAATATCTGGATGTGACGAAAAATTGCGAAGTTTTGTCAACTTCGTTGTATCCAGGTTTAACTGTATGGCATTCTGCGCTGCGCGGCGCCACAGCCCAGATCCCATTTTGGAGCTCAGTGGTACGCAAGTTGCTGTCGTCTGCCGAATTTTCCTTGTTGGCGGCACGCATTGGTCGCTTAAAGGTACTCGGCAACACTTCCGACAAACGCTTTCACTCTTTCCTTCGCGTCTGGAAGCACTGCCAACACTCTAGTTATCGCCGGCACGGAGCGGCACTGCGTGATTTGCTCGTCACACCAGATACGCCTTCCGTTTCTGCTTCGCTTTTGTGGCTCTCTTTGGAAAGTGGCTATCGAATGCGTTCATTGCTGCAACTGAACGAAAACCGGCCAACAGCCGCTACACCGCTGTAATGACGTTAATTCCAGCGGTCGAAGAACGCCAACACCGTGAAAGAGGAAAAGCTTCTGAGCAAGTTCCTAAGTTATCTGATAGTCATAGAGCAGTAATTTTTGGCTGACGTACCTTGAGACCCGCTAATCTAAGTACTTGATGTGTTGATTGACTACGTTCTGAAAGCATTTATGATTACAAAAAAAATTGAAAAAGGTGTTGCAGAGTTCCTTTAAGTGCGCTGAAGTGAACCGGAACCATTGGACTGCATTAGAGTGGATGTTGTATAGGTATCCGTGTCAAAATACGCGTCCTGCTTGCCGTCCAGCCCAAACTTCCTTTTAAGCTTCGCCGCGTGTATACCACGAATGCCACAGAACAAGAATTTTGCGTATCGAAGTTGCATCCAGGAGGAAGAAAATATTTCCTGCCCCCCCTCACCCCCCCCCCCCCAGAAAAAAATAACCGCAGAAGTGTCGTCTAATGTGATGAGTATAAGTAACTGACTAAACAACTGAAGAGATGAAAAAACCATGTCGTACGTAAATATTTGAAATTTGTTTTTTGATATTTCGGAAAAATTGGTAATAACACCAAATATGACGGCAGATGCCGGGTGCTTTTATGCATACGCAAGCGCACACATGCACATACACCTCCGCAATTTGTTCCTCACGGACGAGATTAACGGGTTTGCGATCAGAGGCTCATCATAGTGCCGGCGAGGATGGGTCATGACGTATGTGATGACTTCTTTTTTTGTTTGCTTGACCAGGGCAAATTTCATATTTTATGATTAAAAAATTTTATTTATTTATTTATTTTCTTTATTTATTTTAGTACCCCGAGGGCCCGTGATGGGCATTACATAGGGGGAGGGGAGGGTTAAAAACAAACACAACACTATTTAACCGTTGAACAAGGCGTGATATACAGAGTACATCCATCATTGATCGTTCTTCCTCGTGTCTTTTTTTTCTTTAACAGGGCATGTATGAACGGAAATAAGTTAGTACTGCAACAGGGTTATGTATAAGGTGCTAGCAAGAGCAACCCGTAAGATCAAAATCGACCGTAGTCAAATAGCAAAGCATACATACAATAAAATCAAACTTTTCTAAACTTTGTGCACGTTACAGGATCACACTATATAGACAACTTCAACTGCAAAAAAAATGCACATTTTAAAACACTTTCTCAACAGAGCAGTGAGTAAGGCTTACTGGTCAATATTTTGGATGATAAATGAATGCAACGCGGTTTGAAAGGAAGATGATTCTGTCAGATGAACAATACTTGCCGGGAGCAAGTTCCATTCCTGTATTGATAAAGCAAGGGGGGGCGTTTTGTGACGTTTCATGTAGCATGAACTACTATAACAAAGATGATATAATTCTTTGCCTTACAAGCATTTACACCCAGGAGCCGCGAAGCTCCGTAGTGTTCAAGGGCAGCATTGTTCCCAAGCTGTAATTTCCGCCCCGGAATGACGCATCGATGGCGATCGTAGTCGCCGCGCAGAGACACTGGTTACGCGGCCTCCCCTTGCGGCATCACTAAGTCGGGTTAAGCCCAGACCCGTCGCGTGACATTGCCGGCGGCGGACAACGCTACCACGCCCCGGCAGCGTGAAAACAAGGGCTGCGCGCTTAATAGTGTCTCTGCGTGACCGTCGCACGCGTGCGCCTGTGACGAACGCGGCCGGATGGCTTTGAACTGTTGCGAGCGAGGGAACGCAGCTGGCAGTCGACTGACTGACGTGGGCGTTGGCGTATCACAGTAACGGTCGGTGCTGATACGTCTTCCAATTTTATTCTCTGAAGGCGACACGCTAAGGCCGGTGCCTTCTTAAACGCGTCAAAGTGTCGTTGGCGGGCCTCGTGTCGCAAGAATGTGTCACACGCGTCGCGCCGAGAAGTTCAGTTTGGCTGCCAGCGTTCGTGACGGGGACACCCTCGGTGTTGAAGTCTTTCTCGGGACGTGATGTAATCTAAGTGTATTGTACGTCAACGAGCGAGGGAATTTCTTGCGTCTTTGCTACGATACGTCAACGCAACAACGGACCTTCGCCACTGACATTGCCGAAAGCTTGAAGGGATACAAGATTCCAGGTTTAGAATTCGACACCAAGGTTATACGGAACAAAATCAGATTACCTATAATAATTTTCAGACGCTGAGACATTTCTTATTTTTTTATTTTTTAGTGATTTGTGGTTCTGAGCTTTCTTTTTTTTCAGCCCTGTGCACTTCACTACCACTCACTCCTGTCGTAACCGATCATTTTGCAATACTTTGATACAATGTGCGTCCGTTTTTATTTCACAAAGAGACATGACAAAGCATACGACTTCCCAAGAATTCTTCGGTACTGCCCAGAAAGCGGGGAAAATACGCAGCTTTTGCGGCATTTACGGCGGTACATAGCCGTTACAATTTCAGTCTCAAAACTTTCAAAAAAGATTTTGTTGAGAAAAAGAATGGAACGATGACTACGTAGCAGGAAAGTTATAAGTAGAATGGGGTACTATTCTCAAGAAAAGCATAAAGAGTGCTTTGCGAACGCTGCGCCAATACTCTCTTGTTACGAAACTTTCCCACGTCACCTTGAATTTTAAACTAGCTTCGTCAATTTCTCCGCATATTTGTCCGGAGACTGTAAGCCGACTAATCTGGCGCCCGCACGATGTGCAGCGAAACAAGTCACACCCCATTGCCCCTGAACCCTTCTCATTGGCTTTCCTCCAAGCCACCTTCGTTTCTGCTTAGTTCTTCCCAGCGTCCTCTCGTCTCCCTGTCACCGCACGCGTCCGCTTTCAAGTGGCGTTTTCTTTTTCCATCTTCAGCGGTCGCCGTCATTCAGAACGTCTCTCTTTCAACAAGTAGCGTTACAGTTGTTCCAACAACAACAAAAAAAAATGAAGAGGAGGGGAACGTTTTCTGTGAAGAAACCTGTAGGCACGCCGTCGACAAGTCTACCCGGCGGAATGACTCGGGGACTGGCTGGCTCACTGTTACACTCCAGAGCAGCAGCTCGTTTGGGCGACCTTGCCTCATCAAGGTAGTCGACGGAAGAAAGGCTAAAGAGAAGAAAGACGCGCGGAGAAATAAAAAAAACAGAAAAAGAAAGAAAGGAAACCAATTCCGCAGATCCGCTCGCGCTGCCTGCGTGCTGGGGCCGCCACGCCGGTGTGTGTGTGTCCTTGCGGTTTCGCGCTCCACCCTACGGCGCCTCCACCACCGCGGCACTTTCCGTGGGCACGCATTCTATCCCACGGCGTAAATTTCGTTCTCAGGTCGCCCGACGGCTGCGACTTCGGCTTTCGTCCCGTTTAGCGCCGCACGCTGTATCCTCCCCCTCTTCCCGCTCCCCTCGACCGGTAGCATGAAACTTGCGGCTCCGTACAACAAAAGAGGGCTCGGCACATTAACGGACAGAGAAACCGAAACGTGATCGAGGAATCACGTGCTTCTCGTTAACATTTTTAATTGCTGATTGCACGCGTTAGCGCGCCCGGCTGGCTCCGTCGGCCTTGGTCCGGATATCTAATATGTAACGCTTCGAGGTGAGTGGGGCCGCCACCGCGGAACTGCTCTCTCTCCCCCTCATTCCCCTTGTGGAAGTTCCGAAATACCCAAGCCCCGTAGCCGCCGTCAACGACTTCTTTTGTGAGACCAAGTGGCACTTAATCTTTCTCAGGGCCCGATAGGGTCGGCACGCCGGAGAACAAAGACACGTTACACGGCTCCTGCTGAATTTGAGTAGGTCTGGGGCGTGGGGCGGTTTCGCGAGACTTGGGTCGCCCCGACGCCCAGGTACGCGTTGGGTACACGCAGTCAACTAATGGACTAGAAAGCAGAAGCGAACCTTCGTGGAAGTGGGAATGGCTGACTGTTCTCGTGGACACATCTGATGCTTCCCACAAAAGCCATTTAATACAGAATGGAAAAAGGCTGTTCTCTGTCTGCGTTAGACAATTACGTTTGAGATATCACTGTTAGATTCGTTTGTTTCGGTGCTGCGTGATTAAAGCGCGTCAACTAATTCAAGGCGCAAAGTTGCGAACGGCGAGTGGCTATCTGTTTCACGTGCACAACAGTGCCTAGCCGCCTTGCTGGCGGCGCTGCGCAATGCCCAGTACCAGCGCACCTTGCCCGATCTTCTCCACAAGCACGACAAGTATTCAGTTAGCGAACCCGTTCACCAATGAGCCTTGCGCCAAATGATTACCTAGTGAGTGCTCCTGGCGGAACTCAGCGAACAGCGAGCACGGGCACGCGGAAGATGAAGCCCTTGCATACCTCGCTAAACCTTAAAATCCTCATCAACTTCTCCCTCTTGGATAAGAGGCTGCCGTGTGGATCAAAGAATGCGGGAAAATCTGCGTTTGAATTCCGTACCTCTCCGAGCGAACGCACATCCTTGCCGTAGGAACCCCAACAGTAAGTTAGACGAAGGCGTTCGCGCATATACGACAAGGAATATTATATATGATGTAGTCTCTGCATGATACAGCAGACGTAGCTACACAGACAATAGTTTTTACAATGCCCATCCCTGTTGTCCCTACAAGGCGCGAGCGAGCTCCTGTCCTGCGAGCGAGCGAGAAGGTCCACTGTATGGAGTACCGCTCCCAATGCCACGGCCTGGACGAAAATACTTAAAATAAATCAAATGTTGCTGCTGTCCAGACGTAAATGCGGCCGAAAAACAGAGAACTTTCACATCAGAAACGGCACCATATCAACATCCCCGCTTCCTTAACTAAGTACATACACCCGGCCACCACATATGACGGCATGAAGCTAGAGCAAAAGCCTTGAATAGAACAAATGACTTCCTCTCAATCTCGACAATGTTGCTTACGTATAAGTTAGCACAAAAAAACGCGTTGCCCTTTGCTTGTCATTGTCCAGTTTTGCATTTGCATTCGCTTCTTGTGGTGGAAAAATAAAGTGCTGCGAAGCGACCTAGCACTTACCGTCCTTAGGACCCCTTAGGAACAAAAAATAGAATAGTAATTGTTTTTGATAGGTCTAGGCGCACTTTCTTACGGAAAAATCTTACCATCTGCACGAACACGTCCCCACACACACACAAAAAAACTACCCTATACCGAGGTGGTGTCTGTTAGAAGAGATTATACCTGTCCACGCTCCGCCAAAGCCAAAACCTATTGCAGTTAGGTTTACTTATAAATGACATACAAACTCACAATTTCAGGTTCCTGCAGAACTGTTCCTACGCGTTATACCTGTATAGCCTTTGATTCGCTCAGCCCCGTGCAGTTTCTCTTTCCAAAGCTGCCACCTGATATCTACTCCGCACTGCCGAATTAAGGGACGAAGTTCTCATAGAACTGCCCTTTAAATCCTGCAGAGGGCAGCTGCCAACGGTACCTCACGGGTAGGTTACAGTGTACTAGAAGATAGAAGAGGTGTGTCGTTTGGGGCCGACTAGGGGGGTCCCTTTTGCGATGAAAATTTCTGCTGAGGAACCCCTGTTGTAATCAGCGCCCCTGGCGGCTGCTGCTTACCCGTTGGTTTCAGAAGTTTTGTTTGTTAGAGTATTCCTTATTTATTGCCCTAAATAGTCGGACTTCTTCAAAAAAGTATTAGAAAACCCACAAAATAACTGAAATGAAATCTAAGGTTTGACGAAATCTCGTCTGGTCGGGTAAAATGTTCATAGTTTTAAAAAAAACTTGCGGTCACCGACCAAAGGCTTATTAGAAACGTAAAAAAGAGAGACGTTTCAGAGAAAGTCTCAGTGAACAAGGGTCCCGTACGGAAGCCAAAACGTCTCTCTTTTTTACGCTTCTAATAAGCTTTTGGTCGGTGACCGCATGTTTTTTTTTTAAACTATGGACCGTCAAATAACTGTTCAGTTTGACTAAAAAACTTATAGGTGGCGCTGGCTGAAACAGGAGTTCCTTGGGGGAGACTTGTGCTCCATACAATTTTTTTCATCGTAAAAGGGACTCACGCTCTTTATTGGTTTTTCCACCGCACGTTAGACCTCTACCTTTTAGAAAACTGTAGTGAGGTTCTCCTGAGCAACGGCCTTGTGATTTCGGCCCCGGCTATAAATTAAGTCCCTCCGTGAGTAAGCGCGCAAGCCTCCTGCAATAAATTATAATACGCCTGTATCGCGAAGGGGTCAGCCCAAAAAGTATCGCCATTTTTGAGCTGCCCGTTTTGGCGTCCAAGAGTGTGGTTAGCTCTCTGCTAATCTTAGGCGTACTGTGCTTCGCATCCTCACGCTTATAAAGACATTTTTTTCTTTCGACGTGGAACCTCGATTACGTTTTCTGAAAGCCTCTAGGCTACACAGCATCCAGATAACCCAGAGCTTATCCCCAGGCACCAAGGTTTGTAAGTGAACTTTTTAGAGCCCGCACTTCACATCTGCGACAGGTAAGGGAGAATGCCAATGCTACTCTTTTTTTCGGAAGCGCACTGGTGGATCTAGAATCGTTATAATGATGCCAAAAGGTAAAGTCAATTTCTCCGCAGTCAGCGTAGAATACCCGCCGCCAGCAATGGACGAGAAAATGTGTCACGTTTCAGCGAAATCGGCGAGTAAAAGATCCAGTGTCGAGTGCCTTGAGTTATCACGCAGGCATTCTTACTTTTACCCAGACGTGTGTGCCACTAGACCTAGAACTCGCGCTTTTTTTTTCTATTCGCAGCTGCGCTATAAGCAACAAAACGGGAGGCAGAAAATGAAACCCGTCGGTATATACGTCGCCATGCGCCTACGTAGCGCCCCAGACTGGAGCCAGCGGGCACGTTCCGTGGGGGATGGTGGCGATGCCATTGGAGATGATGGTCTCTGCGCGACACTTCCTGATGCTGAGAAGCGGGCCGCTTTTTCAGCACGCGTCGTCGTCGCCGCCGACGACATCACGTCGCTTCCTCGTTTCTGAAAGTGCCCCACCGCCAGAGGGGAGCTGACCTTATGCGACAAGCGCGATGCAGACCAGCGGCGGGGCGGGAGCCACATCTGTGGGTATACGGGTATATAAATAGGCGTGATATCGCGTGGAGATGCTGAGCGTCGGTTTCTTTACCTTTCTTCAAGAACGTGTCTAACAAATAGAGCTATTTATCACGCTAAACCCGCGCTGAGAAAAATGCCAACGATATGCAAACCAGGCTTTTTTTTTTCAGGTTTAGTTTAACAGCAAAGCGGCCGTGGTGGTGACAGATACAGGGAATTCAAAGTGTGCATTCACCGATAGTAGCCAACTTTGTAGTCTCTGCCTTGTACGAGCGCATGCTCATAAAGCCCATTTAGAAGCGCTCAGTTTTTACGAACGTGAATTTTTCATTTGTCTTTTTAATGGTAATGGAACACACGACGCACACCATTGCTATATCTCGGCGTCAAATACAGTGCCGACCCATTGCAGTGACACAGCGGCTAAAGCGTGTGGTTGCTGAGCCCAAGGACGAGGCTACGATCTCGGCTACGCTGGCCGCTCTTCAGATGGAGGCGAAAAGCAAAAACGCCAATGCATCGAGGTATTGGTTCTAGTTAGAGATCCCCCGATGGGAAGGATTAATCCGAATCTCTTCATTACGGTTAGCCTAATAGCCCAGGGGCAGCTTTGGCGCGTTAAACACCATTAAGGCAGCTGCATAAAAGCTATTTGCAATTTTTAAATACGTAAGGAAAAATCGGTGTGGTAAAAATAACATCAGAGCCCTTACTTTAAAATTAAAGAAAAAGTGTTCAGGGGAAATTACTATTGAAAGGGAATTCATATTGCTGTTATTGGCAAATATTTAGAGCATTTGCATATTATATTGCCTTGGAACTGTGCGAATCAATTATATATATTAGCAACATAGCAACATCTCTGGCTGCATTTGATTACATAATTGTGATTGTGTCATAGGGGTTGTTCACGCCGTATTAGGAAATATCTTTCGCCATATATGACTGGACAAGGCGCCATGTAGGGGTTGGCCGGGCCATATAAGCCGGTACTTGGTGCCGTACATGGGTTGACTGGGCCATATATGGCTTTACGTGGCGCCATATATGGCCAAACTTGACTCCATAAACGGGCTGGCCGTGCCATATATGGCCCTATTTGCCGCCATATATGAATACACATATAATTATATAAGGCCACATTTAATTTATATATGGGCCATATATGGCATTTTCGTAAGGGCGGAACCGAACTCATCAACTAGCTTTTGCACGTGCTCAAAAGCCTTCAAACAGAAATTTAAGAGAGCGGCAGATTAAAAGAATTCACCTCACGAAAAATGAAATGTCTTCTGTTCATCAGGAAATTCATGCGATGCCAACAGTGATCTTCGTTAAAACAAATTATACCGAGTTTTTTTGTTAAGCTGACTTACCGCGTATAAGTTTTTTTTCTTATAGTAGTTCGTTCAAAATAGAAACAGTAAAAAATACCGACTTAATAATAACGTAGGAAACTCCTGGTAATAGGGTAACTTTTTGCGGTAAAAAGTGATCGTAGCATTTCGCACAGCCAACAAGATGAACGCGACACCACGTAGTAGTGTTTTGCTGATAATACCAAGTTTAGATATAAAAACAAAATACCTCTCTTCTGTCTGTTGAGCTAATTAGCTAGGAAGCTAATTGAGCTTCCTGCTAATTAGCGTATGGAACTTGCTATGGTCAACGTTAAACTTCAGTGGGAAACACACAGTAATTGGTTTCAGCACGTTAGCATTGAACCTCCTTTCCGAACAGTTTTACCATGCTCTGGGAAGCAGTCACAACAGCGGCGGAAGCGCCGTCTTCTTATTATTCGTTCAAACTGCGATACGCAACTACCAGTCGCAATTTTTGGGATGCACCAGGTACAGTGCTACTTCTTGAAGTTATTAAGATTTTGAATGTATGTGCACCCTCACGAAAATCTTAGCGGGTTCATATGACATTTCTCCTCCCCTGTAAAGTAATGTTTCCCTCAAAGAAAAAAAAACAAGGTGTGAACGAGAATTCTACCGTACACTAATTGCAGATTATTACCTATGAAAGACAGCTGAAATGTTTAATTGCCTGCAGGTTCTTAGCAGGTAGACATGGAATCACTTGTTCGAAGAACTTTTACCTTTCACCTCACGTAAACTTTATTTTAAACCTCTGCGGGGAATGTGCACATGCTCACGCACGCTCACACAAAAACGCTAAGATTGGATCGTTTCCTCTGCAAGCCTTTCATATCTTAGATAATTTTAAGTGCTTAGCAAATGCAGAACTAATCCGTAAACAGACGAATACACGTAATTCCGATTTCAAAAAATCTAACAAAATAAATTGAAGTTCCAGATCGTAAATCTGCTTCGAGATGGTAATTGGGCACCTTTCTTTCGTGCTATAGAAGATGGACACCAGAAAGTTTTTCTTTTTTTGTTCCTGACATATCCCATACTTAAGTTACAAGAGTGCCAAAATATCGGACTGTGTGTGCACTGCTCCGCCGGATACCCACCTGGGCCGCCGGATACCCACCGGTTTCTTTAAAGGGTACAAGCGTACCCGTACCGTAGCTTGTCTCGACGGTGGAACAAACGCTTGGAGCTTGACCACAAGCAGCCATGGGAGGCCATGTGGTAGGTCCTTCGAACCCCTTCGGGCGGGTTCTGGGACCTCTGGGCACCCACCAGTTCAAAGGGTACAAGTGTCCCTGTCTCGACGGGGGGTGAAGGGCTTGGACACGCACTACCCCTGCGGCAGACGTGGTGGGACACTCACTAAAATAAAAATGGGGACAGGCGCCCCCCGTACGGGGGATCCAGTGTACTGGAAATCGTTCCACCACGTCGGTTTGTACCATGGGGTACGAGAACGTGGGAGGTACTTGGGTACCGCTGGGAATTAACCAGTAAAAATTGGTACAAGCACACCCTGACCCGGGGATCTAGTGCTTGGGAAGTTACCCGACTTTGTCGGGAAATTCACCGGTAGAAAGGGTCGTAACTTTTGAACCGCAGCGATGGCTCAGAGGCACTCGCCTCGTATGCGGGAGGTACTCGGTTCGAATCCTGGTGCCGCCGGTCACCCACCGGTTTCTTTAATGGGTACAGGCATCCCTGGTCGAGTACGGACCCTTGAAAGGGGATTTCACGTCTGGAAAGCTGCCTTTACCCTATCGAGGGGCCCCTGACCCTTGTTCATCTGGAGGGGCCCCCGGCCATCATGCCGCGTTGCGCCCTTGCCGGGGGTGGGTCTGGCGGCATGTCCTGCCACAGGCGGTTGCGAGTTGAGCGTCCACCGTGGCTGTGGAAGGCACCATGTGCATTCGTGTGCTTTGGTGGCGCCGGGCACCTACCGGTAAAATAGGTACAAGCGACTCCCCGGCCTGGCGCTCGGTCCTTGTGTGGAACTACAACGCTTGGGAAGTTCACTCGGCTTGCACGGGAAATCGCCCCTATGGAAAGGGGCGGCTGCAAAAACGCAGGAACTTTTTTTTTCGCTGGAAATTCTGGCCAGACCCGGTGAATCTCAAAGACTGAGAGGAGCGGATAATGCTGGTGAACTCCCCGCTACGGGAAAATTAAATAAGAAGGCGCAAAGTCTCACGTACAAACAATAGATGCGGGGCTGCACGCCTCATTGAGGTTCAATGGTTATCCTTTCAGGTGATGCTCCCAAACATCCATAAGTTCTGAGCATGCTAGAGAGACAGTCTGGTTTCATCGTAGTGTACATGTATACTTGGCTCTAAACAATAATTTGCTTGCACGTCCATCGGTGGGTCACAAATTTTCGTCATTCGTTTCGCTCCATCATCACCGTCATCCCTACTTGCGCGCAAGCGCTCATGCGTGCGCGCTGTGTGTTAGTGTGTGTGTTTAATAATTCAGAAATAGGAACTAACCTTGAGTTTTTAAAAGACGATAGTCTTTCTTGGGCTACTTAAACACAGAAATTTTGGTCTGTCTGTCGGTCTGTCTGTCTGTCTGTCTGTCTGTCTGTAACTCGATTCAGCCACCAGGCCAAGGTGAAACAGACACTGCGCAGTAGTCTTACATACCCACAGCCAAATCTAGACGTCTAAGTCCGGTGTAAATGTTTATACTTGTCAACATTGCTAAACAAGAACAAGTCATTACGCAGATATAAGGCAGAAAATCAGTACATGAGTGAGATTTGCATTGTTCCTTTATTAAACAATTCACGGATGCTTAGTTTTCGCGATAGCAAATAAAATGCTACATAAACTGCAGACAAACATCGCCTGCTGTTGCCCGCGCTAACTGGGGGCATTTATAAAAACCAAACGGCAACAGCAACGAAAGGTTTCACTAGGTAGGTTCCATGTTCGGTTTGGAATGCTCGTCGAGTAGGGCAACGTGGTTCTATAAACGTCGTAGTAGAGTGCCTCGATACACGCGCGTCTCCGCCGTACGGTAGCGCTGGCCTCGAGGCACCCAACTTGGAGCAGTGGAACGCGGTAAATTTAAACTGGCCAGAGCAAACCTCTAGCTTGTTATCTTGGAAGGAACGAGACGGGAGAGGAACAGTCGACTGTCATTTTTCGTCGACATTTGCAACGAAAGGAGCAGATACGCGGCCAATGTTTTTCACCGCGTACGTTACACACAGCGCGCCTGTATCGCCTTCCTACTCTTTTGCATCTATCTGCACTGGTGTTTATTCTTTTGTGTTTATTCCAGCACTCGCCTCTTAAAAAACAACGTTGGCACATGAGCAAACAACTTGCATTTCTGTTTCCCGCCTAGGCGCTTTTCCAGAAGCCTAATCAGAGCAAACAGCGACTGGCGTACCGTACCGATGCAACGCATTCCAAAACAAATAGGGCCCCTACTCTTTCGACTCCAGCTGCCTAAGACTTCCAAAGCAGGTACGAGGGCGAATAAGAAAACCCTGATCATCCACCTGGATCGGGTTTCATTTCAGTGCACTTCGCGATAAACGTTATCTCAGCCTCAGCCATTATTTTCACCTTTTTCAGTTCTCCTCCAAGGTAGGAACTTGCCGATAAAGTTCGAGCGAGCCCCTTCTGGCTACCGCACGGGAATTTCTGGCGACGGCACGGGAGCTCTAGATTTCACGAATCCTGTGTTTTCCTCCAGATTCGTTTCTCTCTATTGGTTCCTACGTTGCGTTTATTTTTGCTTCGTTCGCTTTCTCGCCTCGGACATCACGTACCCTCCACTCTCCAACTATCAGCCACTGAAACCGATACTGAAACCGAAGGCGCCAAGCTTGCGCACGCGCTGCTGGGAATCGATGCGAAGCCGTCTATGCAGGAAGCTTCTCACGCCATCGGCTGAATTCGTGTGGTAGAGAAACAAAGCTGAGGCCACACTTCAGATTGCGCTGTTCCCCGTAGCGCCATGGTTGATCGGCATTAGGCGCACGCCGAGGGACGGCTCATTTACCCGGATTTCCCGAGGCGATGCAGACCACCACAGCGCTAGCATCGCGTTTGAGCTTCTTCACCGACGTCGCAAGTCTCTCCAGACGGTGCTCATTTACAAGTGCAACTGCCCGCTCTTTAACTTTGCTAGCCCTAGTGTCCATTCTTCTGACGAAGTTCCTTCCTAACGCACCTTGCCTTCTCGAAGTAAGCCGATTCATCGAGGACAACAAAACACCCTTCGTTGACTGCGACCAAAACATGCAGCTTATTCGTCACAAGGAAGTCCACCAATGAACGAGAAGAATGCAAATCAGCTGCCAATCTTCGGCGCAACGCCACCGTAAAAGGAAGAGCGTCGGCTATAGTCTGGATTCAAGTTGAAAGGCTAAAAGAAGAAGGCTAGGATGAATAGGGTGGTTGAGAAGAAAATTGCAGGGAAAGTTTCTTTTTTTTTGCGAGAGATTGCCCTGTAGGGCGTAACAGCTCAAAGGCATACCATTACACCAATTTTTTGCAGCAATACTATGAGGAGCGAAGGGTGCTGGAGGAAACGCTAATGTGAGCCGGCATTGTTTCCCTGTATGAGAGAGTCAGGTGGAACGATTACTGGCGCTGCCAGGCCCGAAACGTATAGCCGTTATTCGTTAAGGACACGCTGGGCAAGTAAGGGTTATTTGAGTAGTTGTGTTGTTTCAAATCTAGTTAGGCGTTAACGATTGCACGTAGTGGTCATGTTGGCTTTGTTCCCATGCTGACCAAGCGCAAAAAAAAATGCCGTCCCCCAGGAGAGAATTGGTTGCCGCACCTGAAACACATATGGCCAAATTATTAGCAGCGAAGCTGCTTAGCGATTCGTTGATTCCGGCGTTTCACCAAACTCGCCACAGTACAAGCTCGTTAATTCGAACTCTGTTAATTCAAACTTACAGTAAATGCGAACTGACGCTCTGCTCCCGGCACAGCCCTGTATATTTCAGTGGAGGAAAACTCCCGATAATTCGAACGTGTCGGTACCCATAACGGTTAACTCGACCTGGGATATCCTGGTTTCCATCGCTCCTCGGGGAAGAAGTCGCCCCAGAGTGATTACAATGTGTTGCAAATCCAAACCAAACCAAATTTACTAGATATGCAAAACAATGAAACAGAAAAGCAACAGCGTAGTGCGCGCGATACGCTGCTGCGCAAGCCTATTTCTATTCCGCAGCGCACGCCGCGACACCGGTGCCAGTGCTCCGGCGCATGCCGTTGCAGGTTTTATTTGTGCCGTTGTCGCTGGTCTGACCCTGCGATCACATGGCGACAAACCTGCCACAAGCGTGTAGTAGCGCCTAATTAGCGATAACAAGTCCGGCTTCTTTCGATAAAGAGTCTAGCGATAACGAGTCTGGCACAGTGGTGGCTTCGTTATCTTCTGCCCACGGAGTGTGGCGCGATATCCATTCATTCCAGCGCCCGCCCGCTAATTCGAAGTCCTCTAAATTCGGACAGCTTTATGGTTTCCTTGGAGTTCGATTTGCAGCTTTTACTGTATAAAGGAAAGAAATCACCGGCACCGGCAGGATTCCAACCTGCGTCTGGAAGATCAACGGAGTTAAAGTCGTCTCACTCACTGGACTACGACCGTGAGTTAGTACCTGAGAGTCAAACGGCTTATTCACTAGGCTGTGAGCGTGGGGAGAGGAATCAAGCCACCTGTTCAACACAGAACACGGGATAGGTTACGCGTTATACCTGCGGGCGCCTAGTTTAAGTGTGTACATTCCATTCGGTCGCTCGTTCTACTTCTTCGATGTGCTTCTTCTTCGCCGTTATGGCAACAAAGATGGAATGATTAATTACCAACACCATTTGTCTGCTTATATGTTAACTTGCTCTGATAGCTCAGTGCTTCGCCTGCTTAACCAAAGTACCAAATAGCACCCTTCGACCCACTCTCCCCTCTCTGGTATGTCATGGTACCACTGGCTTCAGTGAAAAATGCAAGTACAAAAGCCTCGCGTTTGCCAATCAATGTTTCATTTCAATTTGCAAAGGTGTGCGCTAAGCTACGCGCTCATAGGGGGAAGAGAGCTGATTTTAGGCATGAATTTTTGGGGAACTGTTATTTCTGTTCCTCCACTTCATTTTTTTTTTGTTTCCGAAAATGCACCGTTAAACCGCTAATGCAAAAATGGCATGACATGGTGCAAACCAGATCAACCCGACACTTGAGAAGCACTGTTTTAAAGTTCACATTCATGCAAAGCCATCGGGGGTTTCCTAAGGTGCTATCATATTGCAAGTTTTATTTTTTAGAGCATGCTATTGGAATGAAAATGTGATTCGACGTGATACGAGGTTGTCCACTACGACATCTTTCAGTTATTTTGGGTCCCCTTGTGTACTAGTTGTTTCTTGTCGGTAGCGCACTTTATTATCAGCTTCGCCTAATAAAACTGCATGCTTTTTCTGGGTAAATATTGGTATACATGGCTCGTACTTCTTTGGTTGGTCAATCCGACACTGCAACTATGTGTTACTCTGCAGGTACGCGGCTCTTTTCTAGAATACCCCCAGCAATTTTCGGGTGCGCACTACGTATACGCCTAACGTTTAGGTTTGGGGAGTACGGCGCGAATCGGTACCTGTGCCTTGGCATTCAGTTAGCAATTTTTTGAGTGGGTGTCGGTGTGAGGTGCTAAACCCCAAGATGGAAAGTTAGGCCTAACGTCTTAAACCCCAAGATGGGAAGTTAGGCGTAACGTCTTAAACATCGAAATGGGAAGTTAGGCCTTACGTCTTGTGGCTAACCGCCTTGGGACACTCAGAGGAACGCCATTCTCATCCTACGTCGGCTTGTGTGTAACGGTGTCGATGTTCACCTCACAACATGACGTTAGGCCTATTTACGTCCCGCTGTCGCACGCCTGCGTCGCCTGCTTCCGCTATTGCACATCAAACTTTAGCGGAAGGGGCGTAACGGAGTGTCGCCAATCTTCGTAGGGACGCGTTTTAATTTAGCTACACTTCACCCATAATCATCGTCATCGTCAGAGAAAACTTTCCTGCAGGGTGCATTCGCGTTACAGACGCCATAAGTGAGAACACTAAAGCTTCGCTTTAAAACGTTACAGTTCATTCCAACTTTTTGTGTACCCGGCACTAAAAGAAGTGAACTAATGATAGCATGGTCGGACGCGTGCCAGGCGCGAAACATGGCACTGGCCAAATTCTATCGTGTGACCTGGTCGTAGTAAAAGTGCATATTTGGTTATTTTAAGAAGGTATTTGTTCTAGTAACAGCACGTGTATACGGGGAATTCACTCACTTATGCTAAAAACAAAGCGGGGACATGGAGAGGCGGAAAGAGGGGGGGGGGGGGGCTCACGGAGAGTAGACAACATACAAATTACTAACGACTCTCATCAAGTTATTTGAAATTCGTCAGCCATATCGTCAGGAATATCATACTTCGTATTAGTGACCGCATATAGCTGTCCTGTTCTCATTCAGTGTATATTCCTTACCTAATCTAACGGGCAAACCAGCATTTCGAACGTTTCGAGCCTAAGGTACTATCGAGGTTGTTATTTTGCTTCTGTCGCTGTTTTTGCGAATTTCACGTAGGCTTTATTTAGAGACGCACTTCCCTGCACAGCGTCACAAACACACGGTGGCATCGGCATCGGTAGCAACTGCAGTCAACATATCACAAAAAGAACATAGAAAATAAAACACGATCTTCTCAAGTAAATTTACACATAGGAAATGAAAGGAAACAACAAAAATGACGATGAGCTGGTTGAAATACAACATTGCAGCGTCAGTTAGGGCGTCTGCAGAACCTTAGGAACGCCTACAGCCTCCCCCCTCCCCTACCTCGTTTTTTTTTTCAAGTGTAAAGGCGATTAGGGAATGGACGGGACTTAAGGTTAGCCAACGTAGCTATAGAAGGAACTTTGTCGAACTTTGCATGAGAATTCAGTCAGTTATGTAAAATCCAACGAAGAACCGCCGGTCTAAGCAAAACAAAATACAAGTATCCGAGCAAACAAGCTGGCGAAGAATTCTGACTTTACATCTTACGGCATGCAGCTTCCCATAATTTTGATCAACACCGACGTTGATGTGTCATACGTTGCTGGTGTGGAACAGTTAAGTGCTTTCGGGAGCGGTGACGCTTGCAGTTTTCTCTTCTGGATGCCAGGCGACGGTCAAAATCTCGTTAAATCTACGTAGATACGTGCCGTATACACGGAGCAAGTCCTTTTACGCCAGGTCATACGTGGCATACATCCGGAACTGGTCGGTACTCTTGTCGTCTCTAGTTCCCGTTGAGCCAAATGGCACGACTTATGATGAATTATCCTTTTACCTCCTCAACTATATAACGACGCGAAAGTTATGTTCAAAACTCCGAAACCTCGCATTCTTAACAGTAAAAAAGTGATAGCCGATGAATTCGCGTTTCGCCATCAGAGAAGAATAGATTAAATTCAAAGTATTGACTACGTGTATTAGATTTTATAAAATATGTGGCTGAACTTGATGATATAAGTGGCGTACCGCTAATGGTACTTCATGCCTGGAAACTGGGCGAACTATGTGTGCTAAACCTTTTAAGGTCAAACCAGCGAAATTTATTTCTCTTCTTTTTCCGCTTCTCATCTATTTGGTTACTTGCGCCGATAGCTACCGTAACAAAAATATCTTGTAACGTTGACCGTAACGACCGATTATATCATAGATGAATTGAGATTTCTAGATGCCTCAATCTTCTTTTTACCCATCTTCCGATAACTGTCCACCACTTTTGACACGCTTGTTCGCCGCTTTTATGCACATCGTTGGTGGCACGCTGTAATGATAAGTCGGTTCTTATCACGTTGGGGAGGCCGGTAAAAAATAGACCGTTGTCCCACTTGCCTTGTCGTGTCGGCCAGCCCATTTATTTTCTTCCACTCTATATCACTTCCACCGAAAATCCCAACCTTGCGAGGGAAACTCCAAAGGAGCCGATCGCCCGCGGCATCGCTATCGCTATGAAATCACGACTTCTCTCGCACGCTCACTGAAGCGACCAGGTTACACGTCGACACAGTTCGCAACCGAAGAGATTAGCGCCACAAAACTGCGGCTATCTGAGGAGGAAGAAAAAGACAGACCCCTTTTTTTATGTGTCCTTACACGCTGATACTGCGACCACTTGGTCTGTCTGCTACCGGTGTGGCATATGCACAAGTGGACGCTATAGAAGGTGTGATGCCTTTCTCACTTTTTTTCGCTAATCGACAACATGCGTACTAATTGCCTCAAGCCCCATTGTCTATGCGGTTAAGTTAACAAGTACTAAAAACAAAGTAAAACAGTAAAAGAAGTGAAAAAGGCTTTTCTTTACACTGGCACGCGCCCAAAAGCGTATAGGTTAGCCCTTTTTACTAGTTTTAAAGGACCACTTGCGATCGACACGTATTTTCTGACATTTTTGTTTGAGGTAACTAAATAGAGCAAGATTGGGTTGGATGCCTGCCGGAATGCTTTCAAACAGCAGCATTGGCAAGCTGGGTACCTTCGCCGAGCAAAAAAAAAAAAAAAACAAACAAATCGTATACCTTTGGAGCATTATTAGAAAAACACGGTTTCTTTATTTCATACCTCATTGAGAGATTCAGCACTTCGCCGGGGGAATACCGAGCCACACCGCCCGAGGTCAAACCCTTCCATAGTACAATATGCACGAGGTGACGTTAAACGAGTTATGTTAACCCTGCAGATCTTTACATGCAAAACTAAGCTCGTTAAGCTAACGTGTGGAATATTCATTCTCAGAGGGTTAGTTCTGTAGTTTTGTATTTGCTTTAAGAAATTCTGTCATATATAATAACATAAACCAGGAACCACATGCCCAAACCTGTTCTCCCGTTAGATATCGTAGGAGGCAGAGTTACTACACCGTATTCGCAATGTGGGCATTCGCAAATAGGGTGTTCCATGAAATGGATTCGATTAAGTGCCGCTGGATAAAATTGTGTTCCGTGAAGTGCCCGATTTCACTTTGAAAAGAAAAGTGCCGCTAAGAGCAGTGATATATGTATCGGTTATGACTTGTACGGGAGAAACTTGAGCACTTACAGAACACTGCGGAAGAAAAAGTAAGTCAGCCCAAAAACCACCTGAAAGGAAAATGACGCTAACACTAAAGAACAGGAAGCGAGCGTCGTAGACATAATGGGGTGCGCGATATCTCAGCTGAAATCTAGAGACAGGAGTAGACCGGGGCCGACCATGTAAGGCGGAGAAGTGTGTGTGCCAGAGAGAGAGTGGCCTTTAATGAGACTGACAAAGTTAGCCTGGCAAAGGCGCCTTCTTCGCAACGCCAGATGTACGAAGACAAAACATGAATTTTGATCATTTGAAGATGATGACTATGATGACCATGATGCGCATGCTTACGTTTACTGTATGTATGTATGTATGTATGTATGTATGTATGTATGTATGTATGTATGTATGTATGTATGTATGTATGTATGTATGTATGTATGTATGTATGTATGTATGTATGTATGTATGGAAGTATGTATGTATGTATGTATGCACACCCGCCCAATTTTTTACCACCCGCCGCGGTGGCTCAGTGGCTAAGGCGTTGCGCTGCTGAGCACGAGGTCGCGGGTTCGATTCCCGGCCGCGGCGGCCGCTTTTCTGATGGAGGCGAAAAGCAAAAATGCCCGTGTGTACGAGATTTCGGCGCACGATAAAGATCCCCAGGTGGTCAAAATTAATCCGGAGCCCTCCACTACGGCGCGCCTCATCGCCTGCGTTGCGTCGGCGCGTTAAACCCTACAATCAATCAATCAATCAATTTTTTACCAATATCACGGGAGCGTCGACCGGTCGGTCGACGAGCGCCGCGTGAAGGAGTGATACGGCAAGCTCGGCGAGAGTAGTCGCATGCGCTCTAAGCCTAAGCAAAGGCCACTGCTGCCGTCGTCTGCTAGGCTGCTCGAAGAGCAGCGGACCGCCCCAGATTTTTGTTATTCGCTTATCACACTGCCTATCCACACTCGAAATCTTTCTTCAAGAACAATTTCCTCGCGCCAACAGAAAACAGTAATCAGCATTGCCGAACGAACCTTGCGCTGAATGATGAACCTTGCGTTCGGCAACACTGATAACTGTTTTCAGTTGGCGCAACGTGCCTGGGCTTGAAGAAAAATTTCGAGTATACCAGGCAGAGCGAATAACAAAAATCGGGGGTGGCCCTCTGCTCTTGGAACAGCCTAGCAGATGACGGCAGCAGCGACCTTCGCTTAGTGCGCATGCGGCTACTCTCGCCGAGTTTGCCGTATCACTCCATCCCGCGGCGCTGATCGACCGAACGGTCGACGCTCTCGTGATATTGGTAAAAAATTAGGCGGGTGTACACACATACGTGTATACATGCACGAAACTTTGCACCAATCCAGGTCGTTACCCTGTCCAGTTTTCTTTTTTAGGCCGCAGCCCTTAGGCGGCCGTCTCTGGGCTGAGTCGCGTCGTCTTCCTAACCGAGTGAGCGATGGCAAGACCGAATAGAGAAAGAAAGGACCAGAAAGGAGGAAAGTGTCTAAAAACCGAATAGTGAAAGAAAGCAAAGGAAGAGAGTGTCGCAACATTGTGAGGGCAGGGCGGTTCGCCGTGGCGGCGAGAGCGCTCTATGAAAGTACGCGGGGGGGAGGCAGTTTGCTGCGCCCGCACGAGACGCTCGTCCGCACTGCACTGGCGAAAACAGGAGGGGGGCGTGCGCGTGACTATGGTAGGCGCTCCCTGCCTAAGACGTGGGTCGCGCTCCATTCCTAAGACGCACTTCGTGCCGCCGACGCAGAGGCTCATCATCGCTGCCGTCGAGAGAACTCACGAGTGAGTGCTGCCTCAGCGCACTGCTGCTGCGACCAAATTTCGCACTAGGGAGTATCGCCACTAGGGAGTATCGTAATCGCCAGCCAATTTTTTCTGGTGTTCCCTACCACCTTCAAAGTTTCAAAGCTTCCTGCATGCAAGCATACATACATACATACATACATACATACATACATACATACATACATACATACATACATACATACATACATACATACATACATACATACATACATACATACATACATACATACATACATACATACAGTGGCGTACGCAGGATTTTATTTTTATTTCGGGGAGGAAACCGGCGTCCAAAAAAGACAGATAAAAGATAAAAGGAGGAGGACTAAAAATAAACAAAAGAAGAAAAGTAAAAGCAAATTCATCGATGCACAAATCGAAACTAGGAGGACTTCGAGATGACGTCACGCTGCATATAGCTTTCCGATGGTTTTGTTAATTTTTTCCCCACTTAAATTGCAAAATGGATGATTTTCGTGGTGAGAACATACATAGAACCATCATGTGGTAGGTACGTAGCTTATCCACACAAAAACACTATCGGTATGCATTATTTGTTGACGGGCAGAGTTATCGTGCCCTTTCGACACCCTAGGGTCAAAAATGTAGAGGAGAGGGAAGAGAGGTTCGAGGCCTTCTGGCCCCACCAAACCCTGCTTACAAAATTCCATGAATGCAAATACCACTCGTATAGAATTCTCCCACATCGGTGAAAGCATGTCTGAGGTTTGCTTTGGCATAGCCCTGAAAATCCAGTGACAAAACAGAATATAACGCTGAGGCTGAGGAGACCTCGGCCTGATGGCATAGAAATCTAGATAAATCGGCCGCTCTTATTGCGGTCGCAATGTCTGACCGCCGAGTTACGCAGACCCCGCCGCCGTACGACCGAAGGCTGGCGGAGGTTAATTGGTCCTCCTTTCGAATATCGGCTACAACGGTGTACGCTTGTTTCGTTTTTCCACCTTGACCAACTGACCACAGCACAGGCGAAAGAAAACCGAACGAAATGATGAAATAGAGAAACGTAAATTTGACAGGAAAAGTGGCGCCACAAGAGAGCAGCGATGCCGAGTTGTAGTTCCAGTGAGGCCCAAGGTGCGACAATTAGTTTGCGGCACTCGATAAGGCACACGATATGTCTCTCGCACCCAATTTGCCACTAGTAGCGTCGAAAAACTGCTAAACCGAGCAGGGGGGACCTGAGCGTCATTAGTCGAAAGTAGTCTGTAATGAAGACGGGTATCGTATCACTTTTTCTCTCTCAACAAAGGCACGTAAAGGAGGGAAAACAGCCACAACGAACGCAGCCATAATAGATAATGGCAGTGTAAGTGGGTCACCTTGTATCTTGTGGGTCACCTTGTGGGTCACCTTGTTCTGTATCTAAAATAGCACGTCGCGCATTTCGTTTCGGAAAGTTCAGTAATTAAGGTGTAAACCCTCAGACATCAGTGTTTTGCTATTTTTTCACAGAGGAGCTGTTTAAGCTCTCCTCTGTTCGTGCGGATTGTTAACAGCAAATTCCGCATGGCGAATGGGAGAGGGGGTAAGTGCTAGGCCAAGAAGTGTGAGAGAAAGCGGCGAGGAGGCAAGAAGCCCACGAGCAGGCATTGGAAGTGTGCGCCTTAATAAAAGCAAATCTGCAGAAATTAAGAGAATTGTCTACTAATTCGTATCATTCTTATGCCGCTCGTCTTGAGTGTGAGTTCTTTACAGCCACTCTTTTTTGGTGTTTCTAAATGCAGTCCAACCTATTATCTCCATTTACGCTATTATAACGATTACATGTGGAACTTTCGCGAAATCTGAGTTAGTATGAAAATGCAGGACGTTGTAAGGTTTGCTATTTTCCTAACTTTTTATTTTTTCTTATTTTTTGTTTTTAAAATTTTGTTCTACCTATTACCTCCATTTACGCTATTATAAAAATTACAGATTAACGTTTTCGCGAAATCTGCAGTATTGTGGAAATGCAGGGACATTTTCCGTGTTTTTGACATTTTTTTTATTTCTTTAGTTTTTCAAAATGCTGTTCTACCAATTGTCTTCATTGACGCTGTTACAACGATCACAGGTGGAACTTACGCGATATCTACATTTTGTGGAAATGCAGGGCGTCACACGGTCCTGGCTGTGGGAGTACTCGGCAAAGAATGCTACGCATTAAAAAAGGCTTCCCGTCACCCGTGCTCGGAATAGAACCTAGGACCCCCGTGTTACGAAACTGGCGCCTCTCCAAAGGCGCCCTCAGCACATTCGGGGCGCACAGCATTTACTTTGGGTCCGTAGCGTGGGTGTTGGCTATGGACTGAGTTGAAGTGTACTCAGGCAGTTTGGACCTTGGACTTTAGGAGGGTGGATTGTGGACTTTGATTTAACTCGGTTTGCTAGGAAAAAGCTTCGCTTATTAACCATCTTTCTCTTTCTCTTTCTCTTCCTCACCTAACCTCATTCTTATGGGACTTAATAATCCATGACCCACGGGCTTAAAAAAGCATCGCGTACCGATACGAAAGGTTTTACAAGTTCATAGAAATGTTTCGAACGGCCCAGTTTACCTCTTTTAGAAATATGTCACTTCACCAGATGGCGCTAGCTGTCTAGTAAGCAAGAGCTTAATTTTTTATTTCAGTACAGAAGTGACATATACCTCTAAAATAAGCAAATTAGGCCATTGTGAACGTTGATATCTATTTGTAAAACTTTTCGTATCGGTGCACGGTTGTTTTTAGTCCGTTGGTCATGAAGCAGTGTGTCCCGTATGAATGTTAACAGGTGAGTAGCCCTTAAGAAAGGGGGAGACTTAAGAAAAGCCATTTTAAAACTAGTGAAGATCATCAGCTCCGCGGTTTCCTTAGTCATCGCCTCTCAATTGCTGAGGTGGCCGAATTTTTGAAATTCCAGGAGAGTTCTGAGTTTGAAACTACCTCATCTAAACAACATATAATAACATAATAATTTAGTTTGGCAGATATTTTCGATAAGTTATGTTTTTCAAGTGAACCTAATCAGCGGGGTTTGCACACACGTATTGAACAAAGAAAAAGAACAATTGCCCTCTTTACTGATGAATAAAAAGAGAAGAAATCCAGGATTTATCGGTTTTGTGCATGGTATAAGGGAGTATTTTCTACACCTTTGGACTCATTTTGAGAGTAAGACAGTCTATGACCTCGTAGTTTCTACTTTCTACTTCTATAGCAGTCTACTTTACTCTGAGGTGGGCTGTCCAAATGCAAGGAGCCGAAATAAAAATAGAGCGTGCATGTCAGTCAGGACCACCCACCCATTTGACATTGTCTCTCACGAAGGACGAAATATTAAAGAGCTTATTCATACACGTCTTGGTATTCTCATTTGGGCGTCGTAATGACGAGACTCAAATACAATAAACTCTACGCCCTTTGTTTTTGTGTTGTACCCTACATTGCAAGCTGCATCCGAGGCCAAACGCCGATGCAATTTAAGTGGATATTGCTGGGTGTAATTAAGTTGATGTCCGCGAGCAAGGGCGTTAGGCAGTGTTGCGTTCACAAGCCGGCCTCATTGATAAAAAAATGTATATATTCCGATCCATTGTGCGCTCTTTCAAGGGACAGCAGCGCGGCAATTAAGTTGACGCCGACCTTGAATTGTCGGTCGGAAGGAGTTTAAATGTCTGCCCGCACAATGTGTGGCTTCTGTACACCTTCGAAAAGGCTTCTGTGCAGACAAAGACGTAACGGGGGCAGCCGCAAGATTTATGACTCACGCTCGACAGACGTTCCCAAGCTGAAAACAGCCGCTCAGCCACGTTATATAAAAAAACAATTAGCGTCCAGCAGGGGCCTCCTTTGTTCAAACAAGGCGGTTGGGAAGTAACGAACTTAAAAAGAAGGACAACCCACTGAGACGAGCTTCGTTATAGTTTGAAGTGAAGGGTGAGGGGGCTGAGGCAGGACAGTGTGATGTGGGTTGAGGTTCCTTGAGAGGCTTTCCTGCAAATGCGCCACCTAATGAGCGTTGCAGAAATTTTCAGAAAAGGCACAAAAAAAAAAACAGCGCTTCAAAGAGGAGCATTCTAGCAACCAGACAATCAAGAGGGTTTCGTAGTAAATTATTCTGCACGGTGGTTGGTATGGATGAGTGAGTCGATCATGAACCGAGTTTTTTGCTGTGGGCCTCTCTGTAAAGCACAGGAGCTTTGTTAGTGTGTAACCACCAAATTATTTTACTGAGTAGTTCGTATCGTTGTACGTCACAATTATTCGTTTTCACAATTTATTTATTTAGGAATACTGCAGGCCAATTCTTTGGCCCTGGCAGGAGGGGCATTACATAAATAATAATTAACAGTATTAACCCAAAAAAGTATCAGAGTGGACTACGCTAGCGCAATGGGCAGACATAATGTCAAATCAAAAACAGGAAATGGAAACAGCATCAGAACTGAATAACATCAGACCGCGAACTTAACAAAAGACAAAACAAACACAAAAAAGCACAAACCACAACATAATAAAACAAAGAAATGAACAAATAAAGCGAAAAACAGCATAAAATGCAATAGCACCTTAATAACCACAAAATAGTAAGCACCAACACAACTGCACTTTCTGCAGTTCCGAAAAGAAGCGTTCCAATTCTTGCGAAAAATTGTCGGCATTGACAACATTTGGTGCAAGTCATTCCATTCACTCCCCGCTCTTGGCAAGAAACTATACTTGTATGAATTGGTGTTTGCACAAATAGGGGTTAGGGCATGTTCATCAGTGTGCCTTGTTTTTCGTGTCATAGCAGGGTTAACAAGATTTGTCTCATTTAGAGCAACTTTTCCTGTAATAAATTTGTGAATCAAAAGCAGACGGTTTATATTCCTGCGTGTTTACAATGTCTTAATATCATTCTTTATCATAATCGATGATGGGGAATTTGCCCTTTTGTATTTGCCAAAAATGAATCTTACAGCCTTTCTCAGTACGCGTTCAAGTTTTGATATATCTTTCTTAACATGTTGATCCCATATTGCCGACGTCTATTCTAACTTAGACCTGTCACACGCATTGAACGCTAAAAGCCGAGCACGTGAAGTGGCATTTTTAAGATTTCTTTTAAGGAAACCCAATTTTTGCAAAGCTGACCGGCAGATTTCGGAAATGTGCACGCCCCATGATAGATTACTGGTAAGTGTTACCCCTAGGTATTTATATTTATCAACCTCTTTAATAGTGGTGTTAAGATGGTAACTGTTAAGATGGCTCGGAGATTGTTTTCGTGTAAAGCCCGTTCTACATGGGGCGAATTTCGCTTGCGAATTCGCAGCTGCGGCGCGTTCGTCCACCAAAACGATCTATTCTCGTTGCTATGGTGAATTTCCAAATGTTTGGAAGAGTCGAACTTCTCTTGTGAACGCGGCTTAGCATTTGGCAATATGTCGCAGCAGTGAAAATAGGAAAATAAATCATTTTGCCGCACGAGCGGCGCCGCAACTGCGAATTCGCAGGCGAAATTCGCCCTTATGTAGAACGGGCTTTACACGCAGGGCAGTTTTTCGCTATTTAGTTCGCACACCCGTCATGTTGTTACAACAGTTGCCTGTAACGAACCATGGTCATTTTCGCTAGAGATTTTTTTTTCAAAACAGCACAATAATCAGCAAATAATATTACTGAAACATTATCTGGTATACCTTCTGCTAAATAATTAATATAAATTAAAAACAACAATGGTCCAAATACACTGCCCTGTGGGACCCCGGAGGTGACAGGGAGAATACTTGAAGAAACATTTTGCACTTGTGAAAATTGTTTTATATTTTTAAGGTAGGTAGAAATCCACCTAATAATACAGGGAGGTGCCCAATGCGTTCCAACTTGCTTAGTAATTTGCCATACGGATCCTTGTCGAAGGCCTTGCAAAAATCCATAAGCAAAACATACACTTGGCCAGCCGTGTCAAGAATACTATACAAATCATGTAATGTTGATATTAGCTGGGTAACAGTTCACATACCTTGCCTAAACCCGTGTTGGTAAACTGAAAACGCCTTATCTTCAACAAAAAATCCTGTATGTATTCAGCAATCACGCGCTCTAACATCTTGCCGCACTGGCTGGTCATTCAAAGCGGGCGGTCCACTCTAAGAAAAAAGGGTGTGGTATGTGGTGGTTTCTCCCTTAAGGGTGAGACGGGAATGCATCATATATTGCTCTCTGAGGGGTAGAAATATTCTCCGTTTAAGTGGGAGGAACGCGTTTCTCCTCCTGGGGAAGGAGGAAGGTTTCACCCTTTCGTCAACTAATGCAGAAACGTTCCTACCCTTAACCAGCGTGGCGGTGCTACCCGAGCGAGGCTTTTTATGCGAGGAAGGCCTAGCGAGCTGATCGGCTTGAGGATTGAGGAAGTACAAATAGGTAGGTTACCGTGGCTGTGTGCGTTCAAAATGCGCTAAAATAACCAAGACATCTGCCCAGCACCAGAGCTGCGGTTACCAAGACATGACGCCATCCGTATGCGCGACTTCCATTCGTCATGGGCGGCCTTCGCTTTCTGCGCGAACGCGTCGCCGTTCACAGAGGAGAAGTCACGATTGCATTCGGAATGCCGCCTTTGTTTCCCACAGGGTCGTAACCCCGCCGTTCACCAACACACGAAATCACAAACATCCAACGCGGCCGTTTGAGAGCAACTAGTTGTTGTTAGTCGTCTTACCTTGCTACAACCAATGCATCAAAACGCAGGTTGTGTGCAATCGTGCATCTCAGCGCAAAGGCGGTGCAGGTGGACTGAAAAACGAATCCGTCGGAGCGAAGATATGACAATGCTCGTCATCTTGCGAGCTCGAAGTAAAGCAATCGTAAAGGTTTAGAAATGACCGATAAATGACGCTAAAAAAAAGTGGGGTAAAGAGGGGCAGCTACTAAGCATCACTATTAGTTGGGGCTTAAATCAAGGTGTTTCCTATGTAGCTAACATATATTATGTGTATTGGTCATTGCAGAAACGTTTGTCCTTGAATCAGTATTGTTCTCAATAAACAAAAAAAAACTTATGATCTGAAATACCCTCATCAATTAACAGAGTTCCACCCCCAAAACTCGCTTAGAAACAAAATATCTAGAACTGAGTTTTCTATTGTGTTTACCGTCACTACTTGTTCTAGGTTCAGACAATGCATAATGTCCAATATAGTGTCTCCGTAGGTAAAACAGCCATAGCCAAATTTATGACAATCAATAAAAAAGCAAATTGAAATCGCCAGTAATATTACATTTTTTTTCCTGACATTTTAGTGCGTGAACGTACAATTAGTTCGGGTACGAGGCATCGGACTCGGGAGAAAGATAAACAGCACCAAAGACGAACGCAACACCAAACAGCGAAACTCTCAAGAACAGGCTTCCATGGTCAAGAACTTACACATCAACACCTTTTCGTGCCACGACAGCTACGCCGCTACCACGGGAGCCTCTATCCGGTCTGTGCAACTGATATTCCGGCGACACAACTTCATCATCACGAATAAATTCGTTTACCCAAGTTTTTGCAATGATGATACCTTTGGGTCATAGAGCAGCAAAAAATCTTCAAGTTTATCAATTTTATTTACAATACTCCTAGAATCGAAAGAAAGCAAGCGTAGCTGGCAAGGCATTAGTCGCTAGCTAGCAACAGCCGTTGGCACCTTGTGACTTACAGAACCCTTGATTTTGGCTCTGCCTCGCGGTCGCACGAGACAACATCCCACGTGTAAGCGGTGTCATCAGTGAAGAAGGAACCACTCGTCTAGGCCGCCCTCTGGCCCGCTTAGAAATATCAATAAAAGAATTTCCTTCTCCTAAACTCAGAGTCTATCGTTCACCAAAGACACTTGCCTTCCAGCGTCCTTATCGGCTTTCACTCTGTCCTAGAGTTGTTTGCGCTTTCTCAGAGTGGCTGCACAGTAGCCATTTTGAATAGAAACTCGCGTACCTTTTAGAACCTTGCTACAGATAGCTTGCCTTTCCCTGTAATCTTGAAAATTAAGAATAACTGGGTGATTTGGCTCTGGAGCGACCGATTTGGAGCGAACGACAAGCAAGTGACGCCCAGTTAATCTTTAAACAGCTCTTTAATAACGGTGCTTCGCAGTGCTGCTTCCGATTCTGCAGATATGTCAGGAACGCCGAATACAATCAGGTTTGACAGATGGCTTCCGTCCTCTAAAAAAACGAGTCTTTCCTGCTGCAAATGAAGTGCCCTTTCGAATTCCGCTTATCCACGGCTTTCATTCAGGAAAGCCGTGTCTTCCAATGCCTTTACCTCCTCGTCTAGTTTTGTCAAACCAGCACCAAAACCATATACCATTTTTTTCGTAGCCTCCAGGAGGTTATTTTAGGTAAGAAATGTCAGTTTTAATCGACTGCTGGGTTTCCAAAAGCTGCTCTAACATCTTCTCTACCGTAGGTCCAGGATTTTCCTCCACATCACCACGAACCAACAATTTGTAAACACAAAAACAATCATACGCAATACAGACGTATGTGTGTGGGAACGGCACGACAACAAGAAATCTGTTACCACTTCGCAAGGAACTGTAACTGACCTGCAAGGCGACAACAAAACGCATGCTGAGTGACCTGCGCCCTGCGCTTTCGCCGCGCCCACTGAAGTTCATCCGGAATGGTGCAGTCTTTATACGGTAACTTAATAATGACGCCAGGAAGCCACGGACTGAAGTTACGGGCGGCACATCCTCGTTGACTTGGCGGGTACTTGATGCTTGGTTTCCACTGCGTCAAAGGTTGTAGCTGCGCAGACGGGTGTCGATAGTTCGGGTGCAGACAGCCGTAATGCCTGTAGGGCGAAAACAAAACGATTGATGAGTGACCTGCGCCCGGCGCTTTCGCCGTGCCCACAATATGTATTTAGAAGTGCCGTGCACTACCCGAGAAGCCATTAACAGTACTGCATTACATAAGATGATAGAAAATGTTAAATTATTTATTGCCCGCAAACGACAAAACAGCGCACTTAGAGATCTACAAGTAAACAGAATGGATATTACAATGAAGGTTTTACACCAATCCACAGAATATTTCGGCCAATACTTGAGTATTATAAAACAATAGAAAACATACATGCCACTGAATGGTGCAAACTTAGCCCCAACATTTACTCAGCGCATAGTGATAATGGCACACCGCCTGACCAAGAGGCTTGACATGCCAAGCGTATACGTGCCTGCTGTTGCGTTGGAACTTTATACAGTGAATTTTCTTACCCACATAAGGGTATAAAAAAGGGTGTTTTAACAAATCATTAAGTATCCTTTAGGACCTTGAGTTGTTGAATCAATTTTTGAGTGCGAAGATTCCTGATAGAAATGCGTAACGCATCTAAAAATTCTTCTTTGGCGATTTTCAAGAGGTGAGATGTGTTTTCATAAATCTTAACGCATGTTCTGAGCCTGTAAAGTAGCCGGCGTAGCTTGGGCCTGGGAACATTGCTCATGCAAATGTCTAAAACCATATTCCAGGAATGGTTTTTCCTCCGGGGAATACGGGGGAGGGGAATAGCACATTGTAACATAAATAATAGATCCATTAGCTAATTAAGCCCTCCAGTCGCGAATCTCTTGCCTGAGTATCACAATTCTACTTGTTATCACAAAAGTCAATTTGTTTAATTGTAGCTGCAGCGTTCATAAATGCTATTTATTGCTGATCACATCTTAGCATCCATACCAGAAGATGCAAGAAAAGGTAACAGCATGCTTGCTGAGTGTATCGATATCGATAGGACCGCCGCGACTATAGCAATCACAAGTACGCCACCGTGGTTATCAATAAACACGTTGGATCGTAACACACCGGTCTGATAACATTAATTTTCAAGTGTCCCGGCCGGCGTTCCAACATTCCCAGAGCTGAATTCAAGAGCACGCCTCGCACGACCCTTACATATTTTCTACCACGTTCAAAGACACCGACGCGCCACTGCACCAGGCTCAGGAAACGGCCCATTTTGAAAACACACACATACACAATGGACGTCGAATGGCCATCATTAAAGCTCTTGGTCGAGTTCTCTTTCCTAATGCGGCCCCAGCGTCCCAAGGGTCGTAGGTCATGGCGTGTAGGTTTCGTTGTCCAAAAAACTTTACGGGTGGGGATGCCTCGCACTCGCCTTGACCAAGTTTACGTAACGATGGCACGGATGTTTGCGCCGGCCTCTGACGCGTTAGCGGGACTTTAATGGCGTGGCAGAGTGCAGCGTGGCGAGCGCTGGCCAATTGGCGAAGAACAATGAAGAGCCGAGCACCATCCGCCCCGCTCTCCCTCTCACCATCTCTCGTTCCTTGATGCCTTCGCTGGAACTGGTGACGCTCACGCACGGGACAATGCGAGATTGTTTCCGCGCTGGAGCGCGACAATGGTTCTAAGCATCCGGGGTGAGCATAGATGAAGGTGTAGAGAAAGAAGGGGGAAAAGATCAGAACGATAGCACCTTCGAATGTAGTCTTTATCGATGGACTCATCTAGACGGGTGTCGCGAGAGCTATGAACAAACCAAGGATCAAAAGGACGAATAATGCGTGCACATCACCCTTACACCGTGTATGGAACATCGAACTCGTTCAGGGTCATCATGCGCTGAATTTGTGATAAACGCCGCCGGGCCCTGCTGGCGGATTTGGCGATTGCTTTCATAGGATTGCACAGCGATGTACTCGGACGCTGGTGCATCGAACATTGCTTCATCTTGGGCGCCAAATATGATGTAATTAGAGATGTAATTAACAAACGTAAATGTAACGCGCTAGCCGATAACTTGGATCACTTTTTAGAATATCCTTCAACCACTCTTCTATCGATTACATCGAATGTCCCTTAAGCAAAAAGTCATCTCTTTAATGTCTTATAAGCAAAAGGTCATACGTGCACATCCCCGTTACGCGGTCTATGAAACATCGTGGACTCGTGCAGGGTCATCATGTGCCGAATTTGTAATACACACCGCCGGACACTGCTCGCGGCATTGGCGATTACTTTTATGGGATTGTTCAGCGATGTATTTGGACGCTGGTGAATCGAACATCGCTTCATCTTGACCGCGAAATATGATGTAATTCAAGTTTTTCTGAAATGTTTTTAAGGTTGGATGGGTCATTACAGTAGATTTGCGTGTGCTTTGATGGGAGTCTTGAATATCTTTAAAATACTATAATTCGAGACCAGAAGTTTGCTCGGAAGCTAACTTTCTACAGGTGTTTAAAAAAACGCTCCTTATTTGCTCACTGTCACTTCTGCCCACTCGTCAAAGCGTAAGGCTCCTGAGCTACTTCATTTACAGTAGACTCTCGATAAACGAAACTTCAACGGACCGGAAAAATTAGTTCCGTTTAACAGGAGTTCCGTTTACTGAGAGAGATGTTCTAAGGTGAAAATTTATGTGCACACAATTCTAAGGGCATTTCATGGAACTGTAACCACTAGAAAGTGACTGTAGCTGATAGTTTTCAGAAAGCAAGAAAACTACAAGAAGCGTAGGCACAGCATTCAGAAAGTTGATTAGGCAACAATGAGTCGCTGTGCACTACAAAATGCGTCAATTATTTTCGTTTGAGTCCTTGCAACTGCATCTTCACGGAGGCTAGAGGCATCAACTTCGCGAGTGCTTACGAGCCACCGAATTTAGAATACGGCAACGTGGTAATGAAGGACGAATAGCACAACGATGGCACGGACGAGGCGACAGGAGGTGAGCGCTGTAGCCTCGGCGTCTAGAATCGAGACCGAACGACTGGAACAAGAACTGCGATGTTGCATTCGTTGCGCTAACACGGCTAACCACTTACGAGACGAGGCTTACGAGGCCAACAAGGCTAAAAAAGCATGGAGGAAGAAAAAAAAAACAAGAACGAAACAGCCGGAACCGTAAAAAGCTGATTTAATCGGAACTAAAATTTCCGCATCACCGTGTAAACGGAACTAGAAATGGAACTTCTTGTGAAATCCACTGGCATGATAGAGCTACCCTCCGGGCACCGCACCAGTCGCTCCATCATGCCAGTGGATTTCACAAGAAGTTCCATTTCTAGTTCCGTTTACACGGTGATGCGGAAATTTTAGTTCCGATTACCGATAGTTTTTTTACGTTATCTGAATACAAAACAAACCAAATTCCAGGCAACTGTTCCGTTTAAGCGGCAATTCCGTTTAAGCGATTTCCGTTTATCGAGATTTTACTGTATATGCTTGTCGCGATTAGACGGCGTTGTTAGCAGGTCACCGATAATAAATACCTAAGTAGCGATGTTTGGTTTAAAAGCATAATTTCATGTTTTAATTTTGTTTGTTTCGTCAACATAATCTTTATGTTTACTTCCCATGCAAGACGACATCCTCTCTCGTAGTGTTCGGACCGTGTCTACTCTGCGTTATATAAATTAATCTTCGCAGCGAACTTTCTCACCCCATCCGCGTTACTTTAGTCAGGACTGTCTTTCGGCAGCCATTCTATCAGTCTGGCCGTCCAGCGCTTGCCAGTTCTCGGCATAACATGCCTGGCCCAACTGACCTTGTTCCTCTTAATCAGAGTTAGGATGTCCGCACCCAATTTCGCTACCTAATCCAAAAGGCTCGTTTCCTATTCCTAGGCGTTACGTCTTCTTTCCTTGGCTAAGTAGCTCGACCTAACTTTTGTTTCAACGTTATAAATTATCCCCCAAGCTTCTCCCCGATGGGTCAAGTACGCTAAGTACGCATTAAGGTTATACCATATCTTTATCGCCATAGGTAGCCTACTGATGATGATAATGCTCCCAGCTCACATCAACTCTAGGCCTGACTTCTTTCTCTTCGGCACTATATAGACATAGACATCTTAATATCATAATTGAATTACCAAGGCGAAAGGTGATGCTTTCTTCATGTCTGCTTAAACGTCAGTTTTGACGACTTCATCTTTATCTCTAACCCTACGGATTTGCTTTCTGAGCGCAGTTCCTGCAGCACTTTTTTGCAGGGCATCTCCTGAGTCCTGCAACAAGCCGATGTCATCCCCAAATCTCATATGGCTCAAATGTTTCCCGCTTACTTGTTTCTTGACTTCCCTTTCTCATCACCTTAGGTTCTCCCTCTCTCTCTTTCTCTCTCTCTCTTTCCTTAAGCCAGCTTGCATTCTCGGTTGTTGTACCATATCGGTTCTCTCGGATCTATACTGTACCGGTATCCGAAACAAAGAAGACGTGCAGATGCTTAACAAACTCAAATTTTTCTGAGGTAGGGAGCTCTTGTTAAAAGCCTAGTAAAACAATGTTAGAAAGGCGATATTTTCAGCAAAACAATCTTGTATATTGAATACCAACTTAGCAAGAGAATTTTGAATAACTCTCTACGTTTTGTTGTGTAATTAGGCATCACATATTGCTGCCCTTCATAATCCTCCGGCGGCCTTCCACGCCTATTGAACTGTTGAACCATAATGTTGAACAAGCAGGAAACAAGGTTTCACATTCGGTACGGCCTCTCTGAGAGGATATAACAAACACTCAAATAGTAGGCAGAAATTCATCGTGAAAGCAATGCGATGTCGAGAAAAGCTTTTTTTTTATGATGGAGGTTTATAGATGGGAAAAGAGAAGAAAATAGGAAGGCAAGAGAAAGAGAAGAAAGTAAAGAGAGAGTGGGGCTGCCAAAAGCACAGATGGTCACGAAACCGATAGGTTTTCAGGTCTACAGGTATGTATGCGGTCCAGCGGCGTGCAGAAAGTCCATCAGTGACCTGCAGTATTTATCTTCCTGCGCCCAGCGGTTGCAGTCATCCGGTTTATCTCACCGGAGGTCAACCTTTCTGAGCGCGTTGTCTCGAGCTGTCCTTGTTCCTGCGCACGACCATAAAAGATGCTCGGCATCAGCTTCAGCCGCCAAAGACGGACACTTGGGACAAGTTCCTGGGTCGTCTTGTGACTTGTGAGTGCCCAAAAGTCCAAGTTACTGAAGGTGTGAGGACCACCTCAGCCCGAAGCCTCCTGAGAGAAACGTCCTCCACCCGGGAAAGATTAGGAAGCAGGGAGCAGACACACGAGGGAATTAGGGCACGTGTGTCCCTTCTCAGAAGATATTTCCGGGCTGCGTATTTCCAAACGCTTCGCTGCACAGAGCACCCACGTGACATGTCTGTTTGTGCGATGCAGAACGGTAATTAAACGTCGTCATTGGCTGCGCCCCAAACCTAAAGCGACCTAAAACATAGCAAATCACTATAATGAACAAAAACAACCCGTACATTTGAGTTTACAAAAAAAAAGAATTTAGAAAAAAAAGTCAGGCAATGAAAAAAAAAAACTATGAGATAGACCTGCAGGGCCTCGAACCCAAGCCTTCAGCGCCAGAACTGAGTACTGCACATCAACGTCACAGAGCACTTTTTTTTTATTGCCTGCTTTGACATTTGTACAGCACATCACACATCATGTCATGTAATGATATGTCAACCCTACTTGGCTGACTACTTGGCTTTAAAACTTTCTAAGACACACTAAATCGTCAAGCACAGGCAACCACTCAGGGGGATCATCCTCAGCACGAAACACTTCCCGTATATACTGTACGCTTTCAATGAAATTTTCCCTGACAGGCCGGTCATTTATATCCGCATTCCTCACCGCCATTCTCGTCCTCCATATACTATGAAGGCTGAGGAGCATGATCAAATCGTACGGCACCCCGCCCTCATTTTTTTCATGTAAGAACCGAATTCCACGCGGCGTTATGGGTAAGTCTTTCTTTAACGTACGTTGGAGGACGTCCCAGTGGAACACTGGGTCCCAACAGTCGATGAAGACGTGATTAATAGTTTCCGGCTTTTTGCACAGTCTGCAGTCGGTTGTCCACGGCACAAAAATACCTCTTTCTGCCAACCAAGTATCTACGGGAAGGGTTTCACTGTGTAGTTTAAAAAAAAAAGGACTTCATTGCAGGCTTGACAGGCATACTTTTAACCCTCCTTAAAACATCAAGCCCTGTGCCCTCACCGTATAACGACCTATACCGTGGCACAGGTAAACAAACATCAACTAAATCGTTGTACAGGCGCTTCCTGGAAACACTACACAGGTAGTCGAAAGAAAAACGTACCTTCAAAAATTCAACAGACAGAGCCACTTCACGCAAATATCCTTTCACCCCCCTGCACACAATATCACTTGAAGACACAACAAAGTCAGGCAGCACATTTTTCAACGTCGCAGAGCCCCAACGCGGGACTCCTTTTAGCAGGCGCTCAAAAGAATGGCGCGCGCAGTGACATCACACATGTCACGTGGGTGCTCTGTGCAGCGAAGCGTTTGGAATCACGCTTCCGGGCTAAAACCAGCGAGAAAAGCCAGAGCATCCTCTATATGAAGTATCTGAAATATGTCGTAAACCGTCAAGGTTCCGAGCGGAAAACAACATACAAGTTGCTCCAATAATACAGATTCTCCCTTCGTTGCTACAAAGCATTTCCTTCCTCGTTTCTATTTGCGGTTGCGCTTCCACGGGCAAAAAAAAAAAAAAAGACCGAGAAGAAAGAGAGACGCTGCGCGAGGTGCTGCGTTCCGCTTTAACCTTTATCCCAAGGTGCAAATCATCCCACAGTGAAACCTAGGGGTACAATTTGAGATGCAGGAAAAGCACGATAACCGGTTTATTTCATACCGTGGCATTGTGATACAGTTTCAAAAGTCGTCAGGCGTCAGGGCGCATTAAATTTGCGTACAGCTTAGCCGGCGCTTATGAATAAAGTTTATTGCCCCGCTTCTCTAGTATACAAGCGATGCGCACTCGTGCAAAGGTCTTTTTCTTATCGTCACGCAAACTATAATAGTCGGCGAACCACACCGCCACGGCGAAACTAGACCTTAATCTTCTCCAATCGTGCCTCAGTGAACACAAGAATAAGTGGTAATCATGTGAAGCCTGTTTCGTTTTTGCCGTATACGTTATAGCTACAGCCAGCGGAAGGTCGAACTGGGATCAGCCATAAGCCAGCGCCGTATTTTAAAGACGGAGACGGAAGGGTTGCGTTGAGGCTTCACTGGAGGTGTTTGGATTGCTTTTAGCGCAGTGCCGAGTCGCTTTTCAGGAAGCGCAAACTACCCACGACCTCCCGACGTGATCGGCTCGAGCCGTCGTTTTCCTCGGTAATGTGTTCTCAGTCCCTGAGATATATAAATCGTCTGTGACGTTTGCATTGGTATTACTGACGGGAAGTGGCGCCTCCGGGCGCAGACTAATGACTGTAGAATGAAAGCGCGCACTGGAGGAAAGAGAAAACAAACTGAAGTTAGGTGCGCTGGAAGTCTCTTCCGCATCGGTGGTGTTCGCTGCCTGCCATTAAGGCATCCGGTGTGGAGTGCGGCTTTTTTAATGCGACGGATGGGGCGTTTAGATCGAGGCGGTACTTCCTTGTGCTTCGTTCACGTTTTACTTTCGCAATGCGACATCTTTCTTTATTATGATGATTATTGACATTACACAAACGGAAATCCACCGGGGTGTTGAGTGCGCGTTTTATTAGTGATCCGCTATAAAATTTGCTGAATAAATATGTTCTGTTGATTTCTCAGAGTGTCTCGAACTCTGATTGCCCGAAAACAAAGAAAACAAACAACAACAACAAAAATAAGTAAACCAGATGTCCTGTACAACTGTAATACAGGTTACATGCGTGAGAAACTCGAACGCCACTGATTTCGCTACACACGGTCTTTTTAAATTTATTGCCCAAAAAGACTGTATACAGACGGCGCAGCCTAATTTGTATTGCAAAAATAGACATGTTCGAAAAAAGCAAAACGTTTAACGTGTAAAAAAGTAAATTTACTATCAACGAGTGCAGTGACAGACTGGTAGCAAGGGGATTAATACAGAAGTTCGTAGGAATCAATAGTCACGGAACTGTTTGATGCTCACCCCCCCCCCCCCCCCCCCACTCGCCTCCACCCCTTTTATCCCCAAATTTATCTATAGGGCGTCCGTATATACTGGTGTGTGGTGGCTTTGCGAAATGATGCCCCACGCGGAAATTGGGACACTTTCGATCTAAATACACACACAAAATGAAATCCCTCCTTCCAACCGCTACAATGCTTGAAACTTGAAACGCGAAGCTTCCTTGAGTGCGAAAATCAAATGGCGAAGTGGCAAAGTCAAAGCCGCTGCAATCAAAGTCTAAGCTTCAACGATCAAAGTGCGAGCTGCCTGCGAGCCGAAGTCCAAACTCAGACGACAACAAACGAATCCCTCAAGAGAAAACTGAGCGCCCCCCCCCCTTTCCCGCCACCCATCGTCGTATCTGAATGGGGATTTGACAACCACACAACCTGAGTTAAAGTCAAAGTCCAGAATCCAAAGTACACTTGGGAGTTTATAATCACCTGGATGAACTCCTCGAAGCTCATCATATAAACCAATTATTACGTCTGAGCTCTACCTCCACCGGCAGAACAATTCTGATTCTGAACCAGCTGTGGCTGCGCTCACCGCTTCAACAACCCCAGGCCGATGCAACTCAGCTTCCGCATGAGATCCGCCAATTCATTGATGTGGCCCCAACTGCCCCGGAACATGCATCCAACGCACCATCAGGATCGCAGAGACGCCAAAGCGAAAGCTATCTTCAGACGGTACGGCCAAAACTCCACCAAACTATACACAGACGCTGCCACCGTTCCGGGGAGGAGAGCTATGACTGCTGTTGTGGCTGCCGTTCAAGCCCTCCTCACAAGTGCATCAATTCCTACCACCCATGCACTACAGGCAGAAGAAGTGGCCGTAGCCCTAGCGATTGCTCAAACCCCTGCAGAGACAATTATTACGGACTGCCAACAAGCATGCAGAACTTTCTCCAGCGGCTTCGTTTCACCCCCGCCACCCAAATTCTACTGCAGCATCCTCCACAACACCGCGTAAGGATTATTTGGGCTCCCACCCATGCCGAAGTGCCTGGCAAAGAAGCTGCCCACCAGCACCCCCGAGATCTGACACACCGGTCTAGTCAGGAGTTCGGCGAGCAGTGGCGTGTCTGTCCCCTCCTGTCCTACAAAAAAATCACGCAGCACTACCACCTGCAGCGAACAATGTACCTTCCTCCACAAAAAACCTCACAAAAGAAAAAGAACGCCACCTTCAAGGCATCCAAACCAACATCTTCCACACCCCACTAGAGCCCACATTCTGGCCCCCACCCTATACTTCTCGAGATGCCGCTTCTCTGAAGCTCCGGGCACGCTTTACCATATTGTGTGGGGCTGCGATCAGAACCCCAACCTGCCCTTCCTGCCCTTCCCCTCCCCTGAGCACTGGGAGAGAGCACTGTCCATCTCGGACCCTGACGACCAGCTTTGGCTGGTGAAGACAGCCCAAGAAGCCGGACGGTCTCAAGGGGTCCTGGAATAAGGACTGTTCCCCAAGGAAAACTCTTAATTCCTCTATTTCTCTTCCTTCTCCCGGAAGATCTCCAATACATGAGGCCTAACTGAAGGAGCCGAACTTATGGGTGTCTTGGGGGCTGTCCATTCCATCCCCAACCATTGTGACTCTCTCTCAACCCGGGAATTTCGCATCATTACGGTTTCTCACGTCACCCTTAAAAAGAATTGAACAGGACATTTTCACCTAATTATGCGGCCCCGGATATACTATACGCCATCCGAGAGCTTCAACTGGAAGGCATCGCCATCCGCATCGTCTGGTTCCCGGGACACACGGCTGGGGCACATGGCAACCACACGGCTCACACCGCCGCCCGGGAGAGGCTTGACACACCTCCAGTGGTTTACAGTGCACCGTTGCAACACCTCCCACGACCAGACTAGCAACTTCGCCTGCGGAAATTCAAGGCAGAGTGTGGCAAGAGGCCGCAAGATACCACTCCGGTGGATGTACTAGGCCCGTTCAAGACACTCACACGCTCGGTGAAAGATTTATGCTAACACAGCAGTAACCCCTCACGTAGTACATAAATGCACCCACGGAGCCAGCACCCACATCCAACGCTGTCCGTATTGTGACGAGATGTGCATCCCTAACCTATATCATTTGATATAGAACTGTGCACACCTCATGGCTGGTCGCCAGCCACTATTAGACCTTGGTTTCCCACCTGCAGATGAAGAAGTGAATTTGATACGCGTTCGAGAGGACCCCTCAGCGCTAGATAAAATTATTGAATACTCACTGCTCAGTGGTCTCTACAAATTGGTGTGATAACCTGGACCTACTCCTGTCATAAACGTACCCCCTATCTCTTTATGAAATCTACGAACTGTATCTTCACGAAACCATAGACTTTAAATTTCATGTTATTGAACCTTGAACAGTGCTATCTTTTCGATTATTCCCACTCTTTTCCCACCAGGGCATTCATTCCCCCTCTGAAAATTAAGGTATTCCTCCTCCTCTTGTTTCATCATCATCGTGATCATCATCATGTGAAGAACCATTGTGTTATGTTGGCTTTCCTGCGGTACGTTTTGGTTACGACACTGTCATCACTGAGTCCAGAGAAGGTTCGCTTTAAAACGTCGCTGACCTGCTCTTGAGAAAGCCATCTACTGCATGAAATGGGAGAATGCCTTCCGATTGAAAAGTCAACAGACAATGAAGTGAGTAAGCCGGGAAAATAAGTGTCTACGGAGCATGTGGCACACAGATTATACACATTCTTTGTGCCTAAAGCGCAGCATTGGAACATGGGGCCTTATATAAATGTGGGTATTTGTCTTCGACAGTTCTGGTTGTGTTTTGAACACAGTGTAAAAAATGACAAGGCCAATCTACCACGAGATCGACCTTGTCATTTTTGTCCAATATACGTTAGAATGTGTCACATGTATGCACATTTGTGAGAGCAATACTATTTTGACATCCTTGCTTTTTCAAATTGCGACGAAATACAGAAGCCAGACTAATTTTTATAGCCTGCCGTACCTTGTACCAGACTATAAAACTTGCATGGAAAACCCAGAAGCTAAGTCACTCATTACGAAGAGTCATGGCCGAACGTTTATGATCTCCGTATCGGTACACAGTATCTAAAACTAGCAAATGAATTCCGTTTTTCGAATACATGGAATACGTGCCCACGCAAATACACCAGAATTTGAATGTACCCTGGATACTTCTAAAAACATTGTACGCCTAAAAGCGGTTGCAACAAGATAGCCATCACGGCTTATCAAAGTAATTAAAAAAATCTCTCCTCATTGCGCGTTTTAAAATACACTGTAGCAAACTGCATAGTAGCATGAAAAGGCAGTATTTTAGCCTTCAGAGATTATTTAACAAAAGTCAGTTGACTAGCCAAATGACAAAACTCGTTGCGCACCAAATCACATCTACCGCGTCAAAAATGCACGCCCGGGGTGGGGACTTCACTCACTCCATTTCACATTAAGTGAGTTCGTGTGATTCACATTAAGTGATTTCTGCGTTGCACTGCTGGGCTTACAACATTGCTCTGTATGCGCACGTCCAGAAGAACAGCCCCCCCCCCCCCCCCCCCCCAAACGCATGCCATTGTCGGGTGCCAAACGCGAGACACTCTTAAACCGAGACCGCGAGGTACCTATTTTATCATACTGGACGTAAGGTGATTACAAAGGCAAGTTACATAGTTACATGCCTGCTGCTCTGTGTCAAATAACTATCCTTTGAAATAGTTCGCTCAACTCCATTCTGTGCCGAAGAACTTTGTTCTTACAGAAAAAAAATCGCAAGTATTGACATTCAAAGTTCTCCCTAGGCAATGTCACCAGTGGCGTAATGAGGAGGTAGCAGGGACAGGATGGCCAGGGAGTAAGCTTAATGCTACCATTGAACTCAGAGTTATCAAAAGATACGAGAGACACCACTACATCGCACAACCATGTTTACTAGCGTTATCTTCTTGTCGGCGGCGGTAAACTCCGCAACTAGTCCCTGTGACGTCATAGGGGCAGTGCGAAAAAACCGCTAGTGAGTCGGCACTATTCCCCCTTTATTGCCAGGCTTAAAGGACTTAAGTGTGCGATGATCACTGGAGTTACGAAGCGATCGCCGACTTCCTATTTATCCCAATTGTAAAATAAAGGCCGTTGCTGTCACCATAGTCGCGCGGAACCAACGTCATTTACAATTTCGGATTGCAGCCACTTATAGAAATCAAGCCTTACAAAACTTTGCATGCTTACAGATTTACTTTGGCGTTTGTTCGTGGTGTGCTGCACATTTCTTTTTTTCTTACGCAGCCCGTTTAACACAAGAGTTATGGCTAGCTTGAAAGTGTATAGCTTGATAAAGCTGCAAATGTATAAAAAAAGGCAAATAAATTAGCATGTAGCATGCTATGCTGACCGAAAAATAGGCAATCCAGAGAAAAATATCGACATCAAATGCCTTTGAAGTATTTCTACAAGAAACGAGGACACCCAGAATTGGACGCATTCACACTAAATACTGAGCGCTTTGACCCCAGTTTGAAATAGCGCAGTCATAAACAAATGCGCGAATTGAAAAAAACAAACAAAATTTGGGCCTAAGCTTCATTTTCGGAAATCGTCACATAGTGCTATATAGCATTCATACTTTAATCATCTTCACTGTTTTTTTTTTTTTCACGAAGCTCATCCACAACACTATGAAAACTATTCTACCTCAATCATATAAAACTCTGGTACATTGAATGCAAACAGGGAATAAATTATCACACATTTAAAAGGATCAAATATGTTTTCCCAACTCCAGCGTACTTCCCTACGGACAATTACACGTCGCAGGTAATTTATGGGCGTGCTAGGATCCCCTGCTATTTTAGATGGTTTAACACAACCGATAGCAACAAACGTAAATGTAAAGCGCTAGCTGATAACTTGGATCACTTTTTCGAACATCTTTGAACCGCTCTTCGACCGATTACTTCGAATGTCCGTTAAGCAAAGGGCCATCTCGAAATAGGGAAACCATGATTGACAGAAAGTTTTGTTTTGAAGAAGGAATAAAAATTACGGAAGAAATGACAACCCTAAATTGCGAAAAAAATTCCTGCAGCAGTTTTTGCACTAGAAAGCCCTCCCACACATGCTCGCAAGTAATTTATACGAACACAACCATTAGAGCAAAGCACGTTGAGTGAACACTGCATGCATACTATAGTCAAGACAATGGAAGCCAGAAATATTTTCTCAAAGTTCTCCAACCGCAATTCCTTGCGTTTATTGATCTAAAAAAATTCCGGATATCAAGGAATCATTTTCATTTTTTTTTGTGCAGCCCTTTACACCTCAGTGACAAAAGAAGGGCTTTTTTGTATTGGCTCGCTCACTGAGTGGATGAATAGTTCACCCTTGTTTCTTCTGGTCTTGGGGGTCGTTGTTGTTAGTTCATTCGTTCGTACGCCTGTTCACTCACTGAATTGATAGCTTGCTTGTTCGTTTTTTGCCAACTTTCTCTTGGTTGCGGCCTTGCTACCTCGCTTGCATATGACTCTCGGCTCGGTGGACATGTACCGCGTGGGTCGTCCTTAAGCATGCAGCCTTGTCTCGGTACGGTGCCCTAATCGGCAGCGAGTTCCCTTTCCGCTCGGCCGGAATCGTCGCTTCCGCTACTTCTAACCCCGCGGGAATGGCTCAATGACGGTGTCGCGTCACTTGCTTCCAAAGCAATTAACGACCAATATCAGTGAAAGGTCGACCAAAGGTTTCGTTTTTTCTCATTCCATGGAGCCTTTAACGCGCAAGCTGTAGGCTAGAAAAACCAGACTTTCCGTACCTCACGCCTCGAATAGAGTCGCAGTTGGGTACAGCTTACCAATTTTACGGTAGAAAAGTCTGCCCTGTGTGCGCCCTACATGTATTTCGTATACGCGACTTAGAGAAATGTATGTAGTTTCTTTTTAAGCCACTTGTTTTAACTTTGTCCCTGTTTGTATTTGTCAATCTTTCAGCTAGCTGCGGACCGAGTATGTGGTCAGTTGTTGCTGTTATAAGGTTGCAAAGTAGTTTCCTTATACATTGTTAAATTTTTGGTGTGGTATCTCGGCATCATCAATTGTGCGATAATAATTCCTAAGTACCTGGAGGCCAGGTACTAAGTTCACTAAGATGCCGCGATGGCCAGAGTCAGTGACCACGACAGCCTGGAAGTGACTACGAGCTTCATCCTGTCGTAAGGTTGTGTTGTTGTCAATGTGCCGTTAAATACCAGTAATAGTAAAAGTAACGGCAAGTAAATGAGCCGGTCTATAACAACACCGTCTGCCAAAAGTTTTGAGCATGAATTTATCAGTAAGTAGTTGCCTTAGGGAGGAATTTTGCGGCTATACACGATAAGACAATCCTGTGCTTCAGGTTCACACCAATGCACCAGATTTTCCGATTCAAGCAGTCAACGATGAAATTTTGGGGAATTACGCTACCGAGCATGCGATTTGGCTGAAAATACGATGTGGTATCAGGGAATTAAAGCATGACGTTCTGCATTGCGCGGTGGTACAGGGCGGGTCCCATTTTTGAGTCAAATAGTATGCACGATGCGGTCTTTCACCGAGTTTTTGTTTTTTCTTAGGCATAAATATGGCAGTGAACTGAAAGTAGAAAATGTGAACCACGGGATTGCCTTAGCGCATGGGAATTTGAGACCAAGCACAAAGCCTCCAGCGCTCAGAGTTTCTGCTCAGATTTTTCTTGTTCTGATGAAACAAAGCTGCCAGTTTGTCGTGGGAAGTTATTGAAGTTCCAACATATTACTGCGAACGTTTTTCAATACATTTCGATCGGACTATCATCCTACGATTTCCCAAGCAGCCCGCCCGGCACGCCTCCACACTTCGCTCGCCTTTTATCTTCTGTGCCCGTGCGTATCATTTCTTACTTACTTGCTTTCCCCTAGAAAAGGTGACAGCCCACACATTTAATGTCCGGAGCACGACCGGAAGTAAAAGGGTAACGCCTTGCTGCTCATTGCCCAACTATCCAGCCACGCAAGGTTCTAGTCTCTCCATGCGCAGCTCAGAAAGATCAACATCGGGATATTTGCCTACGCGCCAAACTCGCGGCAGTCTTAGTTCGCGCGACCTGAATGACCGGCCCATTCACGGCGTGACAGCCAACAATGGCGCATTCTGCCTCGCCGGCACCACTTTCTTGTTTGGAAGGAAGCGTGCCAACGGCGTCTTCCTTCCGTCAAAGAGGACGATAGCCCGTCGCCGCCCTTCGGTCGCACCCGTGAGTACAATGCACACACGTCGTAATACCACCGTAATAGGGCGCAGTAACGCGCTTGGTACACTGCCCCAGACGTGTGCCTCAAGCCGAGAATGGACGCGCACACACAATGACGTGCCATTCTGTGGGTGTGTGCCGGGCGAAGAAGTGTTCCGAACCGACAGTGCACACGCGAGCCGCTCGTGTCTTGGGCGCGGGCCCGTGCTGGGAAGTAGGCTGCCCACGGTCTAAAGAGGGTACAATGGACACTTAAACAGCCTCGATCCCGCGCCCCAGTGCGTTTGGGTGATCTCAACGCGCCGACGTCTAGATTACGCACGCCGGAGTGGACGTTACTGCCAGCGTTATGGGGTGGGCGTTTAACGGAGTCGCAGCTTTCGACTGGAGGAAGGAAGTGCGCCGCTTTGAAAGAATGACACATAACCGCGGCAGCGAGAGATTTCTGTCACCGTTCTCCACTCCTCGCGCTGATGAGTCCTTATGGCAAAATGGACACATTGTTTCGCCTCCACAGGGGTGAAATCGTCTGCACACCAGGACAGGTGAAAGCTCTATTGAAGAATTCGGTATCACCCCGAAACAGCTTATAGCACGCCTCGTAGCCAAGAATGAGGCTTTTCTCTCTTCACGCTCAGCCAAAGGTCCATATCGGGTGATCTAGGGTATGATTTGAGCGTTTAGAATGCCATACTTCCCGTGAGATCCCCACACGCTCATTGCACTCAGTAGGAGTTACTGAAAGTTCGGATGGTTAATGTCTGCCGAAGAAAAAAACATTAATTGCGACACACGTAGCACCCTGGCCTTGTAACATGAATTTAGGAAGTGAGAACAAGCAGTCAGCTTGATGGCAAATGTGGAGCAATGGATATACCTATACATCGCGACGACAGCGCCCGAACGTTAACCGCACCTCGCCACGCACTAATGGCAGCCATTAATCCGGTAAATACTTGCCGCCAGCTTCTTCCGTAATTACATTTAAGGATAATCTAGCTGTTTAATGTAAGTGCACACGCAATGCTAGGAAAATAAAGGACTCAACTAGTCAGGAGGGAAGAAAATGTGAACAGTACTTTTTAGGGCGGAAACAATGTCGAAAACTTTGCCAAAAGCGTTTCAACTTCAATTGCTTGCTTGCTTGTTTTCTTGATTGATTGATTGATTGATTGATTGATTGATTGATTGATTGATTGATTGATTGATTGATTGATTGATTGATTGATTGATTGATTGATTGATTGATTGATTGATTGATTGATTGATTGGTTGATTGAGTGAGTGAGTGAGTGAGTGAGTGAGTGAGTGAGTGAGTGAGTGAGTGAGTGAGTGAGTGAGTGAGTGAGTGAGTGAGTTGAAGGCTACAGACAGACCTTTCTTTGCATGCGCTTTCAGCAATTGCGCTGCCTGCTTTTGCAATGTCATCATCGCACCTCGGTGTGCTCAGGGAACGTGGATTTCATGCTTACAGACAACTTTAGTAAATACCGTTTACTGGAGCTAGTAGGGTGTCCTCAACATAGTCATCTAGTTAATAAATCTCGTTTGACGTGTATTATCGTGTGGCAGGCGGAATTTTTTACGTTTCTATACATAATACTATTTAGCACAAAATGCAATGTATACATGTTTCCGGCGAAAGATTACTTCCATACATGCCCTCTTCACGAAGCTTTCCTCCTCCCCCCAATTTCCTCTTTCTCACTTAACCCTCGGACTAAAGCAAAACAGCTTAGGCTGAAGAGAATTTGAAGGACGTCGACGGCGTTCAGGGATTATGCTGCCGCACAAGTTTGTCATAAATGTCGGTTATTTTGCTTGCTTGTAGATTTTTGAGGGAGACGCGTCTTATTCAGTATGATGTGAATCTTGTTCGAAAAAGTGCGTCATCAGGCGTCATCACAGCCGTCCCCGTAACCAGCTTTTAATAAGGGAGTGAGGACAATGTTTCAACTTAGGTGCTAATGTTAAATAATAAGTGGATTCAGTGTCATCCTTATCACAGAAATCTGTGATCATTACGATCCTCTCTCGAGGGGCGCAAGCACATTCCTACTCTGGAGCGATTAGCCGGAGCATATCCGCCTTATACAACATACATCGCCGTACACGCAGAAGGGCACATAACATTCTTTCACTAGGGACATAACGCTTCTAGCTTTCCTTGTCTGCTTACGTCTTCACCATTTTTCGGGGCGCCAATTGCGCGTTGGGTGCGTCGGTAACCGTCATCGCGTAGAAAACATTGCGGAGAAACACCGAAAAATAGAAAGAAGTACACTGAACGAGCAATGTTCCGTGTATTATTTTTAAAACTGCAGTCTAAAATTTTCTGGAACCCCTCGATTCATTCGTGCTTGCATGCCGTGAAAAATTATATTGATTTGGCCGCTGCAAAGCCCGTACAAATGTAGTAGCACGTCTGGAAATTCCTCGTTTCGCTAGTTCTATTTACGGGACTGCCATACTGGCCTATACGCACGTGGACACGGATATTCTGGCACTCCGTCGATGCGTCGCTTCAGCCCGCTATTAGTACTTCAGTATCGCACCAACCACGAACCCTTCTTCAGACAGGCTATTATACATCTACCATTTGGGATCTAATCAAAAGCGCATGAGTCTTCCACGTGTAATGACTTGTACCATGTACTCTGACCTAATCTAAACTTCTGAACGCGTTTAGCGCAATACCGTTTGTGGCCCAACCTACAGCGCATTTGCCCACCAAAGAAAGCATTAAGTCTTGGTAGTCACCATTGACAAAAGTTATTTTGTAACATAAAATTTATTTTTAAATGTCAAAACTATTATACGTTCTAAACGTTGTGCTTGGCGAGGTATACATGTGTGGTTGCCGTCAGAGAACAGCATCCGCCATTGGAGCAACACCACCATGGCTGCGCGCTCTACGGATCGAGTCATGCGCGGCGTGGCGGCGGGCAGACGAGGGAAGAATCCGTCCCGCCCCGTTCCGCACGAGGTGGCGAAGGCAAGTCACGTGGTCTATCAGGCACAGATGTGGTGGCGCTACAAGAGGCTGCGTCGCCAAACACGGCTGCCGAAATACTAGCTCAATGGACCGCTCGCGCGGGAGGTGTTCACGAGCAAAAGATTTTGATTAGAAAACGCTGCGACAAAAAGCGTGCTGCTTTGTGTAGTACCGAGATCAATGCTAGGAGGGACTGGAACATCATTCAGGCCAGACAGACAGACAGACAGACAGACAGACAGACAGACAGACAGACAGACAGACAGACAGACAGACAGACAGACAGACAGACAGACAGACAGACAGACAGACAGACAGACAGACAGACAGACAGACAGACAGACAGACAGACAGACAGACAGACAGACAGACAGACAGACAGACAGACAGACAGACAGACAGACAGACAGACAGACAGACAGACAGACAGACAGACAGACAGACAGACAGACAGACAGACAGACAGACAGACAGACAGACAGACAGACAGACAGACAGACAGACAGACAGACAGACAGACAGACAGACAGACAGACAGACAGACAGACAGACCATCACTAGCAAGTTCGTGCAAGTGCATGAAGTAGGACGACTTGGTAGGCACCCTTAGAAGGGCTCGGTATAGATGAAAGCCATTGACCTTGTATGTGAAAGTAGGTAAAATTAGTATCAGAAACACCAGAGATTGCAGGATAGTCCAGCATGTTATATGACTATGATGAAATTTATAATCATAATCAAAAAATGAAAAAAGGAAAAGGATAGGAGGAACACCACTGGAATGAGACCCTTCCCCTGTGTACTTTGTTGCGTGCTCTTTACCTTTCGTGTAACTTATTATCTGTCGTGCATGCAACGGTCAGATAATTACAATCTTGGAATAATGCTGCAGAGTTGCAGAGTTAAAGTGAGTCAACATGAAAGTGTTCGTCTTCCGCAATATCTTTTTAACACTGGTACTTCGGATAAATATTTCAAGGAAGGAAGCTGAATGCAGTGGCAAGACGACTGCCTTTCGGCGTAAAGAAGTTGCCCACAACTAAGATGTCTCCGCAAACCCACGTGGTCTGCAAAACCAGATGAAAGAGTGGTCGTCCTATCGGACTTTTCCTCGAGAATATCGCGCTTTCACTGGGCGCAGGCGGCGCAAACGAAACCCTTCATTGTCTGTAGGCACTCCCGGTATCAACGCGCAACACCAGGCGGGTACAACACTATAGGGAATAGCGGCTCTACAGTGTCACGCTTTCTCCGTGCTCCGGCTGTGCCAACAAAGGCATTGCCGGTCTCAAGCACGAGTGAAGAATGCAGGCAGTCCTGGTATCAACGCAACGCCATCACGCAAGCTCCCACGCCGAGCCGCCATTGCTTGGGCCGGACCTCGTGGTGTCAACCGATGCGTCGTTGGGAGGAGTGAGCGCGGGAGCGAGTCGGAGAAATAAAGCAAGAGCGGAGGGCCATTGTTACGGGTGCCGATAAGAGTTGTCTGTACGTTCGTCGTCCAGACGACACGCTCTGTCACCCACGGCGGCCAGCGCCGGCGACAGCAGACGCCTCGTCTAGGCGCCGTCTGACCTATCGCCTCCTCCCGCGCGACCGGCCTCTGAGGGAAGCTTGAACGCCTGCGCTGCTAGTTAAGAAGCTCTTGCAGTCGTACGCCTTTTGCCACTGTGGAGAGAGCCTCTTCATCCGCCCTGCCTGCCTACTTGTGAAAGCGGCGTGGAACGGTACGCCCTATTTCACCAGGAGAGGCGAGGTGAATGACAATGACAAGGCTTTAACTCCTTTTCTTGAGAAGTAATACTTTCAAATATTTCAGGAAGCTTGCCTGTTTCTTTCTTCTACTACTACAGCGATCTTTGAAACGTACCCTTTCAGTTTTGTGCAGATTCGAAGGCGCTTATATTGAACTCTGACCTTTGTAATTATCGTTTATATGAAACAGCGTGATAATCCCCTGAAACATTTTTAATATGTTGCGTATGTCGTATACTGAAATATTGGTTACATCGAACCATTCGGCAGTCACCCTTTCATGCCAGATATCTGCGTTTGACTCTATTTTTACAGCACGGGTTTAGGTTCCTCCTTCTCATGAATGGTCCGACCAGTGCTCTTATTTCCGTGCACACACGGAAAGCGTATCGTTAAATCAAAAGACAAGCGGTATCCCCTGAGTTTGTTAAAAATGTAGTCATCAATCAATTTAGAGTGAGTATTTAGTGTTTTATATTGTGCAGTTTGCAAATAAAACACATTTCAACCTTGGCTCGACCGCAGAAAGTTGAAGCATTTCCGACGCCGCAGCTGGGAGCCGTTATTTCTTTATTCAGCGCAATTTTTCTATCATTGGCATTATAAATGCACGATTGCTAAGTCCTGCCCGTAACTAGGCGGTGGATGTCGCATATATAATTTCAGTTGTCTTGAGTTACGATTGAAGTTTTCTTGTCTTACGAGCGCAACCATACGCAGTCGAACTCAACCGTGTTGCCATCAGCCACGGGTGATTGATTTACGTCAATGAATCCAAAGCGCGCACCTTGCAAACCTCAAGAAATCAATGCGTGTAGAATAGTAACTAACAGCCTAGTTAGGCAATAAAGCGCGTATTCACAACATATCAAACCAAGGAACGCACGCGCACGTACACGGCAATCCAATCTTGGAAGCCACCCATTATGCATGCCGGAATGGAAAGCAAAAAGCAACGGTCCAGCCGTTGAGCTGGGTTCATGCTCGCACTGGCTGTGGGCGTGGCCGTCAAATACAAGAATGTACTTCTGTTACCTCAAAAAAGCAACAGCAAGGTTTTGTTGGCAACGGCGCAGAATGGGGCTAACGGTATTGTAAATAGGTACAAGGGCGGCACCCCACAGTGGGCTCTTGCCTTGGTGCAAGATCATTGCCAAGGCAATAAGTTAGGCCAACCTTCCAGGCAGTCGTGTGTCGCTAACCGGAGGGCACGCCTCGGGTATACTTTCTTCACGTGTACACCGGCGCCTGCATACGATCATGATGTGGCACCATTTCATGCTTCACAGTGCAAAGCAAAAGTAAAAACTACGATATCGTCTACAACCAGACAAAACTGGCAATGCCAATTTATTCAGCCTTTTTGTGCATAAACGCACACCCACCTTTTCATGAGCCGAAAATGTGGAGAATAAGAAACAATGGAAATATGGGCATAACCTTATACAAATTTCCCTTACAAGCACATCCTATTAATCGTTTGAACTCACCGTCCTCAAGCCCATAACCACGTTTCATCAGCATGACCTATCACCATTCAGTGTGGTTTCTGCCAATGTCTGCACCCCATCACTTAACTTCTTGAAGTGGTTCTTTGCTTTTCTTCAACACCGACCACGCGAAGCAAACAGACCTTATCCTCTATCACTGTTCAATAGCTTTAGATTGCATACAACGCAAGAAGTACTAAAAACTAAAATCGGCCATATAAAAATGTTGCCGAATTTATTAGAGACTACCTGACTGACCGAAAACTACGTTTCGAGTTCATCAACACGACTAAATAGCGAGAGTCACATCTTGTGTGCCGCAATGCAGCATTCTGTCCCCTATTTTCTTTTTAGTTTTGAAGAAACATTTGCCTGGGTATCCGACTTAACATAACACTTTTTTTTGAACAACTACATTCTTTACCACCGGAATAATTCCCCGAAGATTATTTATTACTTAACAGCGCGTTACAACCAGTGTCCCATTGTTGCGTCAGCTGACAAATGACACTCAATATAACAATATCAGCGCTTCTAAGAATAACGAGAAAATATACCACACCAAATTTATTAGACCATAAATTACGTTCCGTTACAGCTGTTAATGACCATAAATATACGGACGTATATCCAATACATAACTTTAGACGGTATTCCCGTGCCACCAATGCCACATTTACCGGCATGCGCCGAAGATGGCTAAAACATGCGCCGCTAGACACAAAACTAGTCGTCTTCAACATATTCTTAAAGCCAATTGGTTTCCTTTTATTAAAACCCATGAACAATAAACTTTGAAGAGTACAGATGAAAGCTATTATGGTTATCTGTAGCAGATACTGTTACAAAATGTGATCTGGTTAAAAAGGAAGACGAAGCGAGTAGCCACCGCACGGGCAGCGGAGCTCGTGACATCATCATCATCCTCAGAATTGGACAGAATCACCCGTTGCAAGGCCGCCAATAAACTGGTGCACCTTTAACCGCGTCTGCCTCCTGGTCTTCAACATTTTGGTGCCGTGACCAGGATGCAAGGTTTACACAGTTGAGGATCCTTACCGATGAGGCAAGACTATTGAAAAGGGCACCCCGGGCCTCGAGCGGCGCATCGAATCAACTCCGACAGAGCGACATCAACGTACCGGGCCTCACCATGGACCGTTTGAAACGGAAACGTGGGACGCACCGCGCATCAACGACAAAGATCATTAACGAGATGAAATCACTGCTGGATGGTAACCCACTACCTATCGGTGAGCTGAATGAACACCTCAACATGCTCAAACAGAAGAAGACTGCATTAGCCGACCTGGACAAAGAGATAGAGCAGCATGTACCAGATGAGGAGCTAGATGAGGAATTTGCCACAGCAGAACATTACCAGGACTCAATCGATCGCATGATCTATCGCTCGGAGAGAAAACTTGCGGCCACGTGCCCTTCGGCGATTAGTACAGGTCAGGAGGTCGCTCCATCCCGCGAAAGAGTCCAGGTTCGACTGCCGAAGCTCGACATACAGCCTTTCGATGGAGAATTTATTCACTGGCCGCAATTTTGGGACCAGTTTGAGTCTACAATACATAAGAACCCATCGCTTGCCACCGTTGATAAATTCAAGTACCTGCGCAGCTATCTCAAGGGGAAAGCGGAAGGCATCGTTGGCGGCTTGTCGACAACCAACGAGAGCCATCGAACTACTGCAGCAGCGTTTTGGTGATAAAAGCTTGTTAATCAATGTGTATATGAGCAACTTGCTAAACCTATCTAAAGTGACCTCCTGCGACGACTTGACTGGCCTTCAGACACTTCAAGAACGGATACAGACCAACATGAGATCACTGAAGAATCTCGGTGTGGACGTCGCGGCCTACGGAATTATGTTGAGGACTCTACTATTGCAGACTCTGCCCCGTGAGCTCGTGCTCAAGTTCAACGAACAAACGTTAAAGGAAGTACCAGCACGAGAACCGGGAAGTCAACGGCCCGATGAACTCTCGATTTTGCTTGACCTGTTGCAGCTAGAAGTACGGAGTCGGGAAATTACTTCCATTATTACTGGAGGAAGAATCGACACGCAACTTCAAACTCAGGCACCCCGTAACGAAGCCAAGGACAACATTCAAGGTCCTACCTCCACGCTAAGGGTCAAGATATACCACCATGGATGTCTCTTTTGCGAGTCCAATGGCCACACAACAGGTGATTGCCTGGCTGGACTTTCATTAGACGAAAAGAAAGCCAAATTGCGGAAAAAGGGATGTTGCTTTCGCTGCGCCAGGCCCTTCTACCGCTCCAAGGATTGCAAGAATGCAAGAAAGCTTTCGTGTCGGAATTGCAAAGGGCGTCATATTACTTCTTTGTGTGATCCAACTTGGAAACGTCCAACAACAGAAAAACTGTCGACTGTGTCCAGCTCTGCGGCTGAATCAGAGACGCCCCAGAAAGCGCTTTTTGGGAGGACAGTGCAAAAAGACGCGAATTTTACCTCGCCAAACACTGAATCAGCAGCGGTGGCAACCATGCACGTGACAACGGAAGAGTGTGAATCCGTGACGAAAGCCTTTGGGGAGCTCGACCACATTGGACTCCAAGATAAGCGAAAACATCCAGAGGAAGATTACAAGGGCTCAACAGCCTTCACTGCAACCACGTTTAAAAGCAGTGAACGTAACCTTGTTGAATTTCGTAGGGGCCCGAATCGTCATAAGCCATGTCACGATGAAGACATCGACAACATCACCGATTTCGAACGCAGCGAACATATTGGCAATACACGTGATGAAAGTGCGTTTACGTCAACCACCTGCAAGACTCAGACATCTGAACGAAGTGGTTACCAACAAACGAAAGAAACACAGAATACCCGAATTGTAATGGGTCCAACGTATGCCAGTGGACGCGTTTCGAACGACGGTCAGCGGAACGGTTCCATCGCTGCAAAGTTTCGACGTCTACCTCGACGAGAAAGGAATATTGAGGGTAGGATGGCTTCTGCAGTTCAAGAACTTCCCCGGAAGCATCGTGCCTGCCGAACTGAAAGAGGTTTTTTTGCCCCTTACCCAACGGCTTTCCTCGATAGATTATGTTCAACTTTAACACCTGAAGCTTCGTTAGCAGAAACCATTTGTGCGCGATGGAAACATAGAGAGCATCGATCGAGCAGGCGATGGAACCGATTGCGTCAGCGCGAATACCTGCACAAGTTACCCACCGCAGATGTAACTCCAACGAAATCTTCAGTTCCTTTCGACCTTATAGATACTGCGATTGTTAAGCACAGACACGCCGATCGACAGACGTCGACGAGGGACTCAACTTTTCGGGGAAGAGATGGAAAAGTTAGTCTACGTGAAGTGCGTACCACCGTGGGAATCAGTTCTAGTCGACCGATTTAGGTATCGCATGGTCTTGAGGCTTCATACTTGTACGCGAAGAACTTATTCCCAGATTCAAGAATTCAGTCAACCAGATCCGTATTATTTGGCCGGCCCGGAGCTTGTTACAAAATGTGATCTGGTTGAAAAGGAAGACGAAGCGAGTAGCCACCGCACGGGCAGCGGAGCTCGTGACATCATCATCATCCTCAGAATTGGACAGAATCACCCGTTGCAAGGCCGCCAATAAACTGGTGCACCTTTAACCGCGTCTGCCTCCTGGTCTTCAACAGATACAAAGCAACAGATTCGCCGAAAATATTTATAAAGCAGAGCTTTTAAGCCTCGAACACCGTGAAAAACTCCCATGGTCAAATCAATTATCCCAATTAGTCAACAATTAGTTAAAAGGAGATAACTCTTTGTGCGTGTAAGAAAAGAAACTCTGCGGAGCCACTACTCACGGATGTCCGGGTGGTCAAAGCTGCCGCTAGGGTGAAAAGAATCCTGGCTGACGGCTGAGAAATGTAGACCGCCAGATACGTTTACCTTTCAGAACCCATCTCGGGTATTAAATAAAGTATAGCTTCTCTCACTCTCTCCCTCTCTTTCTCTTGACGACCACGACATACGCATTAATTAATAAATATCGATAATAAGCTGACTTCTTCGAATTCTCGTTCTCCAAGTCACCATAAATAAATGGAAAACGTTGCCTCCTTCCAAAACTAAATGTTTCAGAGCATGACCGTTTTTCGCATTTGCTGGAAAATCACGTGCGCACTTCGGAATCAACATGTTCATGCAACAGCTCCGTTAAGCATCACTACGCTCGTCCTGTATGTTTAACAACCTTATTTCGCAGTTACATGAGGACAATCATGTATGTACTTAGACAGTTCGCATACTTTCACAAAGGTAGATTCGGTAAAAAATTTTGTCTATACCACGGCTTTTTCTACTTCCGGCCTTCTGCGGCGTTGGCTTGAAACAAGTTAAAGAAAATTATTGAGCCATTCTGAAGTCTACGCCGACCACTTCAGTCGCCAACACTCGTTTGAAGAGTCTCCGTCAACACTTTCAGAAATATCCAGTTGGAGTAGAAATCGCGACCAAACATCTGTCCTTTTGACCAATGTGCTTTTGGCCCCTGGAGGGACAGAGGAATCTGACAAAGGACCTCTTTATCTTCTGCAACAAAAGGGCTTCATTGATTCTTCCGACAACCAAGCGTTGAATTGCGGAAGCGGCAAAGCAGTATGACTTGCATTTTGTTCGCTATCTTCTCCACGCACAGCGCCATTTAGTGCACGCAGGGAACAGCAGCTGCCTTTTGTTTTTCCTAAGGTGCACGTTGACAACCGATGCCATTCATTGGCAACTTCCTTAGCATGCTTTCCGCAACAGACACAAGAACTGTTCTCACAATTCCTGGCTGAAGTTAAGCGCCCCACGGTTCACTTCCGCCAGAGGAGGACTCATGGTGGCATAGTTTCTTGAGGCCTTCATTAAACAGAAATTTTCAACTCCTTTTTTAAGCCGTTTAGAACATGGTGAATTGCGTGCCCGCAAAGGCTTAGCTAGAGCGCGTTACGCGTAATGTAAGTTTTTAGAGTAAATGCCAGCCAAGATAGACGGCTCCAAACGTCTCGCCGCAACAGATGCCTGATTTATTCTGTCGCGTAGCTCGTCCTCCTCCAAGACCAGAGCGGTGGGTAGTGATGATAGAGAACAGGTTATAATGGTGATGGACGTTGCAGTGATGATGATGATGACGATGATGATGATTATGATGATGGTGGCGGTGGTGGTGGTGTAGCTATAAACTTTGAGGACCGTGAACTTGATACAGAGAAAAAGTACCTAGTTACCTGCAGGAAGTTCATACGGGAGTTGAAAAGACTTACGTGCTTCACTGAAAACTTAAAATTGCGTTCACTGCCGAAAGAAATTCAAGCAATTCAAGTGTATTGCAGTGGAGAAAAACTACAAGAATCATCAATGAATCAAATAACCCTGGAAACAATAAAAGCAATAGAACCACGGAAACGGTCAGATGGAAAGTTCTTGTGGTGAGCTAAAGGTCACTCATAAACCAAGCGAAACCTTTTGTTTCGAGAACGAAATTTCGACACATTTTTCTGCAAATGTTGATTTTAAGATATGTGGATACAATATACAATAAGATACAATAACTTCAAAAACATTGTTTAGTGACGCACGAAAAATTTTTATAGCTGTTCTTCTGCGGCGAGGACTAATCTAAATCTCTTCTTTTGTCAAATTTCACGGACAATAAATCTAAAATTTCATTCCAGCCCTTTACGAAGCACTGTTACCAATATTTTATGTTCAAAACAATTCGTTTTTTTTTCTCTAGAAAAGCGTTCGCGGTTTCTGCTACTGAACCTGTCAATAATATTGTCACGCGTTAAACTGTGCATCGATGATCGGAAACTGGTGAAAAACAGTAGCAGAGACGGTTCCATGGCAATGCCAATCAATCTCCTTGAAGGGATGCGTGATAGCCAGGCGACGAGACAGAAATCGGTGAGGGCTCGTGCTGCCAGAACGTCCAGTCGCCCGCCTCCTTCAACTCACTAGTTCCCGTCCCCTTATGTAAATAAATCCCTTTGCACCGTAACAATATTACGACTCTGTGAAAACAAATTATTTTGTCCTGACAGGGTGGAAACTTCTGCAGTGAACAACACTTATTTATCGGTAATATTTTTTGGCCTTGTCAATGCGCTGCGCAAAACTACGAATATAACCATTTTTAGAACATTGCTTCCTTTTATCTTCAGCTTTCTTAAGCGTGCATCCTGGCGTCGACCTAAATGTGATGTAATAGCCTCCATGGTTTCGTACTTATTCAGTTGAATTAAAACTGAGTGTCAAGAGACTCTATTTTTTAGCAGCAGCGAGAAAGGGTTCGTGCAGAATAATGTAGAAATCACGGAACCTCGTACTATCTATCTAGTGAATACACCATCGAAAATGAATTTGCCGCCGCTCCCCAAGTCCACGTTCATTAGAGCTACCATGTTTTTAAACTTTCTCCTTGCGCTGCCTGTTTTGTTGATCGCTGGGCCAAATTACGCAAAGTACTCCTTCTGATAAAAGTTGGTTTTCCTTTCCACTGAGGAACAATTCTAATTGAATTCTCCATGATTGTGGTTTTCTGCATTCACTGACGACGTTGGATACAGGAAGTGTATTCTGCAGTCGCTATGCACCCGTGCCATCTTGCTGTGGCCTGTTGCACGGTAACGTCAACTATGTGTTCCGTGTCCTTACGTGGCCTCTCTGTAACCTCAGAACCTCGTGTCTCGTGGCTGCCATCGATCATTGTCATCGCATCTCCGTAAATTTCTTGAATCAGTCGCATATGCTTCTCTATGGCATTCATTCTCAAAGTTTTTTCAAAGCCTGACAATTTACCATAATTTCATTTTTGAAAGGTAAATATCCTCTATTGCTCTTGATTGTGCAGACAATCTTTTTCCAACCAATCAAAATTTTATGAAGTTTCATTTTTTTTGGCTTGCCATAAGCTGTTTTATCTCTTCTAGATGTTTTTTTTTCTTATCAATGGTTATCTCATTAAACCGTTACGCAACTGGACAGAGGGCAAGTTGCTCATGTCGTACGTTCAGTTAACCGTTGTGCGACCAAGAAGAACCATGATAAACACTCATCCAAGATTCTACTCGAAATCGGAATCGTAGTTAAAGTCAATGACTCACCAACGACTCCTGAAAATTTAAGTACTATTGTTTTTTCGCAAGTGACGTTGTTGCTCCTTCAAGTGTGCCGTCGTAAACGCGATTGTCTACGACGGCATCACCTCGAAGACCCGACTATGTGGCAAAAACCCGACCTCAAATTTACGCGAGGTCGGGTTTCGCCACATATGTTCTAGTGCTAGCATAGGGCGCGATTCTTTGCCGATATAACAAATAATTCATGTTTCTAGCCCGAAGGAGCTACGGCCCTTCAGCAGTTAGGTTTGTTATTTCTCAACCCACTCCTTCACTTCACTGTACAACATGCTGACCAGGTTATTAATAGTAGGCTACTCCCGTTCCGGATGCTTGTCGTCAAGTGTTCATCTCTTATCCTGGTGTTCTGAATCCTTCCTCCAGTCGAGCTTCCAGTGAAGGAGATCCTTGAAATCGATTTCATCATGCATACGCATTGCGGAATCCTACCCTCAACCAAGTGGAGGGACCGAATGGAGTGGAGGAGGGACTCAGAATACGGCCCTTAGTTTGATTCGGCTAATGTTCCAGGGAACTAAAGGATTGTGTAACAATATCCAACCCCCTTCCTAGTCCTTCTTCTCTTCAGGAACCATCCCCACACTAACTCTGTTTTAAATTAAAGTGCAGGGACAATTCATGTACAGCTGGCAACACAAGTCTATAACACATCTTTCGTACCTCCAGTCTGATTCTGCGTCGCCCGAAAATTATTCGAAGAAAACTGCAGTGGCGTTGTGAATCCTAAGCCCATGACTTTTGCCCTCGACGTATTATTGAAATAGTCAGTACGCGCAGTTCTCAGAGGTAAATTGTTGAAGTAGAACTCGTTGTTACAAACAACTGTGTTGCGAATAAACCCGCATGAAGATAAATATACATTTCGTCAGATGCCGAAGAAACGCTCACTAGCTTTTATGGTCTGGGACTTACAGTTTGTCCGCAGGGCGCCCATGAATCAAGCGGGCGTATGCAACGCCCAACGATTGTCCAGCTCCGACGCTTTGAGGAAACGCCCGGACCTGCCGAACAACAACCTTGCGATTACTTGTTTCCCAGCGCTGCCAGAGCAGTGCTCGCGAGAACAGCTCACGAACAGCATGGGTTGTAAGCGCCTTCAGCGGCGCTCGGGCGGTGGCATTATCTCTCCTTGTTTCCGGCGGTAATGCGTAAAGCTGGCGGCAATAATTTGTTGATTTTTTGTGCGAGCAACAAATGGTTGGACAAGGCCTCTATATCATCGAAGACGGTGATTGAGAGGGTTAGCCGCTTCTGGAGCGTGTGGGTGCGCGATTGCCTCCTGCATGGCACTTTGCGCGAGCCAGTGCACACTTATGTATACGTAGCAGGGTTCCATATACAATGCCACCTTCGCCCACTGAACTGTCTTTATGTCTTTTAAAAATTTGGAGAACGTTTAGAGCAAAAAAAATTTAAATCCATTTTACTCTGCGAAGGTGGGTGACCATGCAGCAAAGCTTTTTAAGAAAGCACACGACATGGAGGCGACACAAAATGAAGGTGAAAGGTATCAGCAAATGTATTACCCTTGAGCGCTTACGGCGGTCATTCCTAACCGAGGCACATACACACACGCACACACTTTTATTTTGAATATACTGGTCTTGCACATGCTGCCTACTGATAACTGATCTACTGAAAACGAATATTTAAGTGATCCAGTGTACAAGTTTGAGGTTCAAATAAAATTTTTAACGGCGTGCGAATTTGATGGTGACTGCGGGCTATAGTAGCACACGCAGCGGGACTATCATTGGCTGAAGCGAAAACATAATCATACGAGGTTTCTTTCCGGTCATGCTTCTCGCGAAGTAAAGCATCCCAAAAATTCCAGACCTTGACACTAGGACACATGCACGAAACAACAAACAGAAAGAACATTTGTTGTTTCCACGCGTGGAGGTCAGAGACGCGGAAGCTAACCTGCAGATAACGATACGCTTGGCAATAAAACAGACTATTTGGCTTCTTCACACACCGGCCCGAATCACGCACAAGGAAGCCAGGAAGTTAGCCCCCGGTGAAGGTGTCGTAGTCAGTTCACGTAAGGTGTAAAAAGCCAACGGAATAAACTGGCTTCGTGGCGATTTAGGTTCTTTATGCGATGATGCTAGTGGTTACATGTGTTGTTGGACGTTTAGGAATGTGATAAAGTTGCATAATCCAACGCTATGAATACTGAGCAAACTGTTTCTTTCCAGTTGAGTCCGAGCCTATTTTTTTTGTCTACTTAAGGGACTGTATGCTGTGGCTTAAATTTGTGGTGTGATCAATGCGCTCTAGTTTCAAAGTTGTCCAATTTCTTCGCCGGCGTCATAAAATGTATATGCTCAGAAAACTTAATATTATTCGATGCTTGTGTGTTCAGGCTTGTTGTGCATGCGGCTGCAGATTGAGGTCGTAAACTCAACAATTTGGTTCAATGGTGGGGCTCCCGACAGCCGCTAGAGGGTACAAATGTTCGAGGACCCGTAATCACTTCCTATGACTGCGAAAGAATTACTGTCCAATGGAAAGCCGCTCCTTCTAAAGTGATGCGGACGTCACAGCCAAATGTAAATTGGTGAATCGGCCTGAGCACCTGACGGCAGCGATCATCACCACTGTCCAATTGCATTTAGAGGGTGTGTGAGAAATTTGTTAGGTTATCTTAATGTTGCAGGGAAATGGGATTTGATGATTCGGTCGTGAGCGCCCGATGGCAGCGATCACTGCCACATGGCCAATCCCCTTCAACTGGTATAGGAGAATTGTGGGTGGGCATGTTGGCATCGCAGCCACAAGGGAGTTCCTGCAACACTTTGCCTATTCTGTGAATCAGACCATAAAATAATGTTCAGCTTTATTCTGCGGTCCAGACCACAGGGTTATCTTCTGCTTTGAGCTACTGCTAAGAGGGCTTCGGTCGTCGGCTTCCGTGGCGCAGTGGTAGAGTGTTGGGTTTTTGGCAATAACGCTCTGGGTTGGAGTCCCAGATGTAGCTTTCTTTTTCTTTTTTGCAGTGACTTGTTCTCTTAAGACACTTCTACGCATTATTTATGCAAACGGGTGTGGACTGGTATCTTTTTGGTAGCTTTAGACGAATAAGGAAAAAGTATACCCTGGTACGGTCCACAGAATAAACTTGAACGCTTTCCCGTAGTCTGGTCCACAGAATATGCTGCACATCATCCTGTGTTCACGATCATCACAAGCCACTGGTCCACAGAATAGGCACTCCCTTCCTGAACGGCCGTGAGCTCCTCACGGCATTAGTCATTGTCACTGTCCAATCCACCCGAGTGGGTATGCTGTTATTCCTATGCTCATACTTAAGGCGTGGGTACCTTAACGTGGAGCATATAACGACGTTTCAAGCTACATCAAATTAATACGTGCGGGTACCGATTGTCGACATTTTCGAAGTCGAAGGCAACAACGCATCCACAAGGTCCACCTTCACCGGCTAGAGCCATTGAGCCGTAGTGGTACCGGGAAATAAAGAAAAAAAAAGCCGTACTTGTTTCAGAGTCTTATGCTCTACTCTAATTTTAGAGGTCCTGCGTTTGATTCCCACGTAACTCAAAATTTCTCCAACTTTATTTTCAGCCCGATTACTTTTATTATCTGTGCTCCCTCGGCCATTTTGTGTGCCGTTTCAATGCTACAGACACCGACAGTAGCTTTTCTTTTCAATGGAACTTTTCAAGCTTTCGCATTGAAAGTTGCGAGAACTCGCAAGGGATGGTGCATAACGGCAGAACAGGTTTGCCTGTGTCGAAGCCGACTGGGCCATCACCTCCCGGCTACTGGAGCGTCAAAAATCAACGCCACAACAACAAAGAAGTCGTTAAATCTTTCAGTCTGCCTCAAAAAAGGGTTACGCGTAATAAGTTTTGTCTGTGCAGAAGCTGGGGAGCTACTCAGGAGTATACACAAAAACGTCTGAAATGGAGCGAATTTGATTTTCGCCCGGGTTATGTTTCTTTAGAGCTAATGTATGGTTTTTGTATGTTAATTAGCTTCGCCCACCGTCCCTATGATTCTCCGTACTATTCAGGCCGCATTTACGCTCCTTGCTACCCACTTGTACACTTACAAACGTAGAAGGTCTGCCCTTCCCGCTGCAACGCGGGCGACAGACTTAAGTGCCACGAGCGCTCAATGAATCGTGCTCCCGGGCTTCCCGCGCGACCTCCCGTGGTGGTGTTGCTTTGCGGGCATGTCATCTCCGTAGCACGAAAGGCCATACGTTTGGTCCCAAGCTCCGGGAGGTCGTATTTACAAAGAATTTGAAACACAACAAACTTCTCTGTTTTCAAAATCCGGGACTACCGCAGAATCCCGGCTGTCCAAATTGAGTCCCACGCCCATTGCCCTTAGTCCGGCGCTAGGGAGTCCGTCGATAAACCCGGATTTTAGAGCATCTTTTGTTGAAATCAGGTGATTTTCCAAAAGCAAAGATTTTTGGCGCGTTACCGGTGGATGTTGAAGCACCTTTCAGTCACTGGCAACATTGAGCATGCCATTTTTCTTCCACATTCCTCCGAAAACCGACGCAACGACCATGCGTTTTAGCTGCACTATATTTCGTCAAACGTGTGGTAAAAGTAGATTTCGTTGCACCCTGCTTTAAGAATTAGACTGTATGATCTGAATATTTTGAGGGTGATGAGAGAGCGCATGCAATGAACGTAATGCAAGAAATGGCTAGTCCGCTTCTCGGACATAGGAGAGATGCCGGGGCATCAAGAAAGCAAATAAACCAGGAACTGTACGTCGCGAATGTACAAAACATTTGGCGTACGACATCGCAGTCAGCAAAAGCTGCACATCTCTTCTTAAAAAGACGGTCTAGTGCTTGTATCAGTTCTTTTTGGACGGGATAAAACGAGTGGAAAACTACTACCTAAACTTGCACAGCTGCCTACATTAGTGCGTCCCAAATACAGTGAAGTGGCCCTGTTTTCAGCACTTATTGCTACACAATAAGCTTCTAAAACAGCCTATTTTTGAGTGCATTCTCATTCGAAACTTCTAGAGCACATATAAATTCTTTGGCATAACCCGGCAAATCTGTACTGTGCGGAAGTTATTCCAAAGGGTCGAACACATGGGCGGAAAAGCACGCGTTCTCGCACGCGTCTCCGCGCCGAGAACCGGTTTGGCTGCCGGATCACCCGCCGCGTTGCCCTCTCCCGCGCGCCTCCAATCTGCTAGATATTTCGACGCGCCGCTCGGGATCCGGATTGCTCGGACCGACATGTGTCCCCCGCTTTAGGCTGCAAGCGCACTCCGTAGGCAGAGTTTGGTGAACACTTCAAAACTTCGCAATTTTCCTAACCAATCGCTAGGCAGTCTACAGTTGGGGCGCTTTCTGCTTCTGTCTTAGATGTACCATAAAAATAAGCGATATAATCATAACTTTAGTCAAAGCTATTTTACCATGTGTATTTATTTCTATACAGCCTAATTTAGTCGAAAGTTTCATATGAAAGCCTTAACAGCGCCTCTCAAGTTCCAGACTACACAGTATACTGTCGCATGCATCAGAACGCACAATGAAGTCAGGTACTTTGTGTCAGCAAGTCAACGAAAAAAAAGGGGATGGTAGCAAAAAACCGCTTGCTAAGGTTAACCCGTCATCGTGGCTCAGTGGCTAAGGTGTTTCGCTGCAGAGCATGCACACGAGCACGTGGGTTTGATAACCAACACGGCACCCGTTTTTCCAATGGAAACGAAAACGCTAAAGCCCGCTTTCCCATATTTCGGTGCCCATTAAAGGCTTCTAGACGCTCAAGATTAGGCCGCAGCATCCCGCAACGGCACTCTTCGTAGACAAGGTGGACTTTAGGAGCGTAAAACAGCCAAAGTTTGAATTTGACATTCGCAACTTTTACCTAAACTATAACAATGTTCTCGCAAGGGCGTGCTGCACGTTCCCCCAGGCTGCAACACTGCACGCGCTCACACAGCAGCACAGCAAGGCGGACCACTTAGGGGGGCAGTGGAAATGTTCCGTTCGCGTTGGTTCCAGAGAGCAGGAATGTCGGCAGATATAGCGCCCGATTGCGTTGGCGCGGCCGCGGCGTATTTCGCGCCGCTAACCATGAGAACAAGAAACGGCAACGCGAAACAAAATGTAAAAGAACACGGCTGGGGCGACAACGCTTTCGAGAACGAGCCGATCGAATGTCTGCGTGCGTGTGTACCTGCTCGCGTGCACTTGCCGGCCCGGGGCGTTTCCAAGTCATTTCGCGGTGGGCATACGCCAACGGGTTGATTATACCGTCCGGCGCGCGAACGAACGCGCCGCCGAGTCGAGCGCCTTTGCCGCGTTCAGAGCTGTAACGCGCAACGCTGAGGAAATGGCGTCTTTGGGGGAAAAGCAGCCGACTCGGATGTTGTTTGCCTTAGCGCGCGGTTCCATGACTAGAAAGATTTCACGTTGCGATTATTCTGTGTGGCCGCCTAGAGATTCGTGACGCGAACGTACACAAATGGTGCTGGAAACTCGCTTGTTATGGCGCAATACGCTTGGGCAGACACATTCTTGAAAATAGACCGAAGAAGAAAAAGAGCATTGTGCGGAACTCTACGTCGGTATGTTCTGAAGCGCGTGGACAGCGACCAGCAGCCATCGTACACCCGTCTATTGGAGAATTGTACAACCTTAGTAGCACCAAAGGGTGCGCTTTTCCACAACGGTAGTCGCTGCCCAATCATGAGAATCAAAGTGCTAAGGGAAATCAATGACGAGGCAGCGCGCTGTCATTTACCCCATAAATGTTGCCTACGCTTTGATATAACGCAATATAACAATGACGTTTCGCACTATGTTACAGCACAAACTCTTTGAGTCATACCACATGTGGGACCCCATCATTAGTGAGTGAAATTCTATCTTCGGACGCTGGATTGGTCACACAGGGGCATAGTGGAGAAGTACACAGGTGGAATATTTTTTTGTGTTTTAAGGAGGCGACTACGCTGTAACAAACACAAGAAGCATACGTTTACGTTACCCTTTACGTAACTGCATCATGGAAACAAACTCAGTAGGATAGCTGCACACGCGCCATGGCTTGCAATTTCTCGTTGAGCGTATAGGATCATGGGCGCATTACACATCTGCGGTCGCGGCAACGCGTACCGTACGCGTACATAGCGCCAAAAAAAAAAAAAATTCGGTGCCATTCTGTTCTTTGAAGGTGGGCGACAAGCGGTGCTGTTTGTGAGTTATTGGTTGGCCACACGCTCCCGCTCCAGCCACGCCGTCGCGCCGGGGAAGCGTTCAGGGGGATTGTAGCCACGCTAACCCCTTGCGTTTTACGTCTCGCGGTATTAGACGTCGCCACGGGCGTCGCCCTAACGCTTGGGGCCCGCGGCCGGATCGTCGTCCGTGTTCTCCTTCCACCTCGTTCGCGCGTTTTGCCGCCTAGTTTCTTCTTTATGAGTAGACTTCACTGCGCGACACACAATGTGGGAAAGACAGCTTTAAAAAAACCAGTCACGCCATGTTTTTAAAGTCGGCTTTACGTCTAAACACAAATGCATGTATAAGGAGACATTGCACTAAGTGCAATATAAGCAGTCTTATATCAAAATATGACGTTCCGGAGGCGAAGAAGTGGCCCAGGGAAGGGGGTGTGGCGAAGGGAGGACGACGGGGGGGGGACTTTCTTCTCAGACGAAAAACAAAAAAATAAATAAAAACAAAATAGTTAGCCTACAACATCTCGGCTGCAAGAAAAAAAGCACCATTCTCGTTGTTACACCAACAAGCAAGCCCGCATGTAAACAAGAATATGCGGCTGGAAAAGAAGACAACCGAAAAATGCCAGGAGACACACGAGTCTCTGAGGTGACAAAATGGCAATTGTAGCGAGCAATATTAGTTTTTAATTCTGTTAAATTTATCGCGTCAAACTTTCATGCGCGGGCGCACGCCAACAAAAATGTTGCAAGTCCGTTGTACTAAACCTATTTTGTGCCCAAAGACCCCGAACAGTTGTACCCTGGTTTTGCTTACATTAAGATGGCAGAACCATAGCTTGTCTCGGCTTTTCAGAAGAGCAAAGATGAGGCAAGCCCTATTGACGTATTGCCAAAGTGTGTGCTCAGTATTTAAGAAGTGACTTTCTGTTGTTGTTTGTCAAATCACCTTTTCTGTCGTCACTGCCTCTTCTTCCGTGTTAAAGTTGTCAAATCGAGCATATTCCCAACTTCTCAAATGAAAGATGCGATATTAAGCTCAATTAAATAAAAGGCAGCAGGTACCTCATCACACGTTTCTAGTGCTCGCTGAAACAACATTTTCAAGAAAAACTCAAGTGAAGAATCCGTAAAAAAATACGAACCTTTTATCACATTATAGAATCTTTCACAGTGTTACTTTTCAAAGTCCGCTGTTCATTCATGCCAAGCGGGTGTTTTTAATGCCCTGTCGCTGTTTCCGATACAATTCCTTAATGGACTGTTAATTTCCCCAATCGAGTGGTAGAGTAAACCTAAGGGGCTAGAAGAATGGCCCATTCTGACAAGCCTGGCAGGTGAACGCGGTTGACGGAACTGGATCGTATTGGTGGTTCTATGGAGTGTGCTCCAGAATAACTGAAATCTTAAGTCAAATAGAGATGCGACATATCCATCTGCGATGGAATGCTGTCATAAAAGTTGCCCTTGGTTTAAATTGAGCCCCATCATGTCCCTCTAGAACATTTGTCTTCCTGCACTATACATATGTTTGCTGTGCAGCAATCTTCACAGGCCTTAACGAGACTTTTTTTTCTTTTTGGCATGCACGACGGATGGGGCGCTCTCTAATTGGCGCCCACTAATAGTTGTGGCTAAAATAAATCGAATTAAGTGGTGTGGATAGTACCTTTGCTTCCTGCGAAGACAAACGCCGAATGCGCCATATTGACCCACATACACACGACAAAAATATTAATCATCTATTAGGCGCGTTGAGGAAAAGGGTGGAAGTTACTGAAGCGTTTAAGGGAGCAGTGATAGCTTATGAACGCCACTACCGCAAAGCATAATAATAAATGGTGAAAAGGGCGAGAGAAAACATAAATGCTCGACACTTTTAAGAAATTGGGCCCATCTCCCCGCGAGGGGGACTCGAGTAAATGCGTCGCATAGGGGGTGGGTGTATTGCGTTAACGTTTAGTGTTTGGGGAGTTGGTGGTAGTGAATGCGTTGTATCAGCAGCTTCTTGACGTAGTTTGAATGAGTCAAGGATATAAGGCGCGTTCGTAGCCTCCCATTCTGTGTCCGCTTTGTGGCGCAGTGGGTAGAGCACCATGTACATTGCGTCCCGCCCGCAGGGTCGAGGGATCGAAACCAGGCGCCGGGTAGTATTTTTTATATATAGTGTAGGGAGAGGGGTGCGGACTACGACTACGGACGTCAACGCGGGTGGCATCGTCAGTTACTGAAATGCTCTGCATTTAAAAATCCCGGGCTATATACATGAGCGTGAAGCCTGGGGAGGGGCGAAGCATGCAGTGTATAAGTGTATTCAAAGGTTGTAAGTCTCTCTTACCATACGGCGCGCGCTGATTGGGCGCCGGAGAAGCGCCAGTGGGAGGAGCAATCACGCGCTTGCTGATGCGGTGGCGCGCTCTCTTGCGTTGGACCGGATTTAAGCAATTTGCATGCCCATCTGCTTCAGTTTGGGGTAGTGGCAGGGGTCAATGCGCGCGCAGTTAATGTCCACGCCTCGCCCTGGGGGCTCGTCCTCGATGATCAACGAGACCCCAGCACCAGGTAAGTATGCCTTTTCTTGGTTTTACCAACCACTCGACCCGATCAGGCCTAGGGTCGAGAGCTGGTTGGTACTTGAACGTAACACAAATTATAACCCGTCTACAAACAGCTTCTGCTCAGGCTTGGCGATTGGTGAAGCGGACAGGGAGCGTTCCAGAAATCTTTAAACTACGTTAGTTTATTTTGAAATTGTTTTATCCATTACACACCTTTATTTTCGTACGCGTTACCTTTTAGTGCGAGGCATTGGAGAACGAGTGTCCCGGTGTTTTAGTACCATGACTACATGAGATGATGACGACAGGAGACGCCGACAGCCCAGCCACTAGGGGCTTCGCCGCTAAAAACTGCGGAGAGATCGGCAGAGCATAAAGATTGGCTTGATACATCATATGGGTGAAAATACAGGGAGAAAATGGCTAAAGACACGCAACCACACAAAAACGAACACAAACACTAACAACGCAGGAACGCACCACGGCGAAAACATGCCTATTTAAGGAAAGGAATGACGCCGCACACAAATGCTATCGCTTTTTGACATACCCCGGGGCGATGCAAGCCAGGAGAGGAACATATCGAGTGTAGCTGCGGGCGACCCCGGCAAACCAGCTGGTAATGAGTGCGACAACTGTAATGCACAACGTAAACTAGTAGCGACAAGGCCCCGCGGACTTCGCTCAAGGGCGTGCTTGTTGCAAAGGAGGGAGGGGGGCGGAGGCCGATGTAGAGCAGCAGCCGCAAAGTGCAATCGGCCCGCGCAATCTCGCCGGGCGCACCGTCGCGTTGCGGGGCAGCTGGCCGGCACGACGCGAACGGACTCTCCACACCGGCGCACAAAAACGCAGCGTTTCCAGGGATAACGAACGAAGCAGGCGCGATTCCGACCGAGAGCATGAATAATCGGGGCCGCAAAAAGCTTGTCCCCCACCCCGCCCCCCCCGCCCCCCACCCCTTGCTCAGGCGTTCGCTGCACACCCTCGAGCCAAGGAGTGAAGAAAACAAAATAATGGCGTGATAGAGAGAGGGAGAAATAACAAAGCGAACTAAGAAATCGTCTAGCTAAAACAGCCGGAGATGTCGATTACTGTTGACTTAGAGCAGAGTGTGAGTGTTATGAGAGCAGTATTAATAGTTTGAGTGGAGTGATATTTTTGTGCTGCAAAGCGAGAAAGAGATAGAGCACTGTACAAGCATTTACTGCTCTTTTTTAAATGCCGTTATAAGCTGGTGAACAGAACGAGTCGGCCCGAAGCTCGAAATCATGTCGAGGTGAGTTGCAAAATTATAACAGAACCCCGTCTCAGATATGAAAAGGGAGGGTACCGGCTTTGCTATGCCTTCGCTCTGCTCCACTTGATGTGGGTAAGTGCGAGCAGAACGCAATAGTAAAGTTTCGGTTTCGGACTTATTGCAGACGTCTTAATCGTACAGCATATCGTGGAATCATTTGAAAAGGTTTACATTACTTCGCCACCGTAAAGAAATGTGTAAATGACCATAAACTCTGACACTGTATGGCCACTTCTTGCCATTTTTTAGTAGAATTCCCGTTTCTGACGCTGTCTAGGTACTTGTATACATTGTCCTTGTCTAGATACTTGTATACAGGACGGCTATACATTGCCATTTCATTGAAACTTAAGTTGTAGTTGCTTGGCTGTTCCAACGAACAATGCCGAGATTTACCGAAATGCATGCCGTGTCGACGGTACGAAGTATTCAAATCACTTCGTTTTTCCCCGCGGATCTGCACAAGGCTTTTTGCCTTCTCTACCACCCCTGCCCTCTCGATGAGCTACGGGTCTTTACTAAAGGCCTAATACTCAGTACTCCAAGCAAGCACACCACACCAGCTGTTACTCAGGCGGTTCCGCGGTGCGGAGGTCAATTACGGTATGTCTAGTCTAAATTGTCTGTATATACATCCTCACAACCATTCTGGTGCAACATCTCTTCTGAATAGGGTAAAGTGGTGCCCCCGCCACAGGTGGAACCCACCGCAAGCGACGACACCGCTGCAGTGACGACAACACTGCCTGCCAGGGATCCCATTCATCTCACTGCATGTAGAATATCCCTTTCCCTTTCTACACTGTGCGAACTACGCATTGAGAACATCGTTAATAAAGCACTGGTATAGCAACCGTGCATGTTCCGGGCCATGCTGAGCATCCGAAGTTATGTAGCCCTGTCGAGCGCGCCAATTAATTGCGCCGGGAAATGGGGCGACAAAATGACAGCTCCCTGCTGGACCAAGAGAAGGCATATAAAGAAGCAACGCGACTATCAACGTTGCCCATCCATAGTAGAAAGAAATTACCCCGCACGCTGCAGCGCCGAACCCTGGCGCACATGACCAAGCCTAAAGCACCAGTATCCGATGGCACGTGCATGCGGTAGCAGAGACCGTTCAAAACCGGCACCTTTGCGGCCGGTGGCCCGTGCGCGACCGCATACTTTCTGGGCCAGCAGACGCGCCGATAGCGGGGAGGGATGATACCCTTTTCTTCCAGATGCCGATCTCGTCTGGCGTCCACCTTGTCTCGTGCGGAAGGCGGCCCTGACGCGCACTCTACTTCGCGCTTCCTAAGCCCCACCAACGTCGATCACGCATCTTTGAGCGCGCCGGCTGAAGGAGAAACCGAGTGTCGAGCATAACTTCCGCGAAGTTGCAGTAGTACCCGAAAGAAGAGAGCGCCGAAGAGGGGAAAAGTTCGGCATTCGGGCCAATTTGACCGGTTTTAAAGTGCTCCGAATCTTACGGGGATATGACAGCTCGGTCGGCGTGGTGCGTCAGGATTGAAGCACGTGCCTCGCTCCGTGGTTACCGCTTTCGTGCAAACTATCAAAGGATTCCACATCCAGGAAAAGGATCATACGAATCCCTGAGAAGTGCGATGAAGTTAGCGGGATATATTTAGCCTGTTGTACTTCGAAAAGTAACCAACTCAGTACACGCAGCAGTAGTGTTCTAGATGGATGGGTTCAGTCTTTTTTTTTTTTTTAGGACGATTGTCTTTCTTGGTCTGTATAAACGCGAAATCTCTGGCCTGTGGGTGCGTTCCGATTTCCCCTTCAGACGGCTTCGTTGCCGTCTTCGCGGACAGTACGCCATCTTACGCCCTGTTCCGATTCGAACAAAGCAGTCAACGAAGACTGCTTCGAGGATACGGCATCAAAGACAGCAACGATGCAGGCTACCTTCCTGTCTAAACTAATAAGTGACGCCAGCGCCATCTTTTTGCTTATTAATGTTGGAACAAAAGCGCTTGTTCTTTTATTGAAATATTTAGTATAATATACTAGTGGTGAAGATGACTTCGTTTAATTTTTAACTTGCGTAATGTTTGAATTAACAACGGTAATATTGGTTACGAAATCTGCGGCTTGCAATCCTCAACATGACTACTACGAGGCTGTCGCCTGCGCTGGTGTTGCGTTTGGGACCGCGGCGCCGTTCCAATTTTATTATATATATTCCTTTAGACGTCTAGTTAGACTACTTCGTAGGCTGTCTACCAAGCTGTCCGCGAATTGGAACACAGCCTGTCTTCTCTAGCTTGGTTCAGCCTACCAGCCAAAAGTTTGCGCAGAAAAAAGAAAATATTAGGCATGTTTGAGGCAAAACAACGTAACAGAGAGAAACTGCATTTTTTAAATTGAAAGTACACATCGCATTGTTTTTTTGCAATAGCGAATACAAAGCAACACGTTAAAAATGGTGTCAAAGGAGGCGGAACAAATTTAACCAAAAGGGCGTCTCTTCGAGCTGTTCTAGGAGCAAATGAAACGAAAAATCCCAACAGATGACGCGCGAGCAGCGCGGACGCGGCAAAATTAAATCGAATTGAGTAAACTTCGCTTTCCTTTCATCACGAGGGAGCGAGAGGGGAGCGGACAGCGTGAAGGTTGGGAGGGGAGGGAGAAGGGGGTTCTACGGGGCAAGGGCTGCGGTAGGCTATCATCTGTCGATGACATTTGCAACGAAGCAGGCAGATACGAGACCAATTTTTCTTAGGACAGACATGCAGTATCTAAGCTTTCGATTAAAGTGCGCTACGCTATACTACTGTCATTTCATATCTGGAACGGTTCTTAAAACCTTAGGCGAAAGAAACAGCACAAAGACAGCGAGGGTGACCTCGCTCAGGGCTAGAAATTTCACCAGCTGAAGTTATTAACGACTGAAATTATCGGCTGGTTGAAGCTTTAAGTTAGTTCTTTGATAGTAATTATTTATTGAAATTACCTTTTAACTCGTCTGTTCATCAAGCCTTCGAGAATCTCCTGCGAGTACGTGCTACTCCGCATCGTCAGTGCTAATATAGAGGAACATCTGCGGATTCAAATACTAATTTTAAGCTTCTTGCCCGATCCATGGTCTCTACGAAGGAAGGCGATGGCGATGAAAATGATAGTTAGCTTTAGCTTTTTGACAACGTTATGACGCCAATAAAATTAAAACTTCGTTGACGAGGTTGGTAGCAAGGGGAAGCACTCAGGATAAGCTCGCAGACCACTCACACGTGACAATGTGCCGCAAGTGAAGGAACTACAACAAAAACTTCCGTGTACCACTAATGCTGTAAGATGAACACAAATTCCGTAATTATTGCGACATTTTCCCTTAAGAGCTTTTTAACTACTGAGAGCCGCCGCTTCATTGAAGCGACACAGCTCCCGCAATCTATCACCCGGCCAATTATTTTCCGATGATGTATTTCTTTTTCCTCCGATGGGGAGAAAACTCCAGAGTTTGATTCAGAAAAAAAAAATAAAGTGTCCTGCCCGTGCTGAAGAAATTCGCCACGAAAAAACTCCTTTTGCGGAAGTGTCACTCGATTGCGATCGGTCGTCGGACACGGTCGGACCGGATTTCGATCCAGCTCGACCGTGTTTATCTTTTGTCCTCGCCAACACTTGCTTCTTTGTTTTATAGTCTTATATCGCTACGGGTGCGAATTGCAATGCGCGCACTGCATCGCCGCCAGCTAAGGCCCTAGCGAGATTCTGCGCTCAACGCTAGCCCCGCCCTCGCTCCGGGCGTGCCGACGGAACAAGGAGAAATCGAATGGGATACGCGCCGCGGAAAGCAGAAATCGACAGAGAAAAACGCAAAAAGAGCGCCGCAAAAGCGTGCGGAGCGCGAATGAAAAAAAAGAGGCAATGCGACCAGGCCGTGCAGTTTCGAGACCATGCGCGCCTGTGAGCTTCGAGACACCGATAGATCTCGGCACAGCACATGAAGGGCGGCGGGCATTTGCGTCTGCACACAAGCACGCACGACAGACAAATAATCGGGAGAAAAAGAGCACATAAAAGTTGCAGTAAAGTACAAATCAGAATGGTCCCCCAACGGCAACGACGTTCGAGTACGAGTGCAAGGCAGGAACGCAGGCCGGGCAATGTCGACAGCAGAGAAAAGTGGGAGGCGAGACCCTGGAAGGCCGCCTCGCAGACAGCTAGCGCTCTTTTACTGCCTAGGCAACGGCCAGCGGCTCTCATTAATAAAAATTTCTCGCAACGAGCGTGGCACATTAGGAATAACGGGCCCGATGCCATTTGCCCCCGCGGTGCCCGGCACCCTACGGTCGAATCGCGCCGTGAAGGAATGAGAAAGTCACGTGACTGAGGACGGAATTACAAAACATAAATGTGAGGCGATGAAGTGACTTGGTGCAGAATGACAGCACAGCAATGCTGGTGGTGTGGTTTTTTTCAACTTTTTTGGTGTTAGGGGCGAAGCCCCTCATGGGTTGGTGCTGTTGGCGTGTCCTGTCGTCGTCGTCTTCGTTGTGATGACGTTAAGGTTCGGAAGACACAAGGACCAGTTGCAGAGACGCAGGAATGAGGGATCGCAACACGGGTTTTGGTAGAAGTGGGGACGATTACATTTATGACGGACGATCACAAGGACGGGGCGGTAAATAATAGAAGAATGGGTAAAACAAAAGCTATGTCATAGAACGTATCAAAATGAAGTCAGATGACACGGGGAAATTAGTCCCAGCGGAAGTAGAAATAAAGCAAGTTCCTCACACCATGCAACCGGTGGTCGTGGCTCTGGAAACGGCGTCGAGGGCACCAGGCGATGAGCAGGGGCAAGCGTCTCACATGCAGTGGGGCTGATGCGGCCCGTTGTTGAAGGGATGCTGGGGAGGACAAGGTGAGCAGGACCACGAAGATAAGGGAGTTTGGTGGCGGTGAAAATACCACCACAGCCCAGCGTTGCCGGCGACGTGGTGCCCGGGGCGTCCTTACGACGGCCACAGGTCACCTGGCCGTCCCGAAGACAGGCCCTGGAAGTGCCGCCGTGGTGGTGGTGGTGGTGGTGGTGGTGGTGGTGGTGGTGGTGGTGGTGGTGGTGGTGGTGATGATGATGATGATGATGATGATGATGATGATGTCGTCAAAGATTTTGGAACGTACCCACAAGGGGGGATTGGCCAGGGCTAAATCGGTTGTTAAATACGTGGGGCACTTCAAAATACTAAATTATTTCCAAAAAGAGGCTCTAAGAGGAAACTTATGAATAAAACCCGAATTACCCATTACTTAGCACCCTTCAGCAATTCAAACGACCTGAAGCAGAAAGAAAATTTTGAATGCTGCTTCTCCAGCGTGAGGTTCTTCAGCCTTGTCTTTTTTCCTCTCGGACCTTCCCCCGATTCCTGGCTGACTTGAATGCGGCGACACCTTGCACTCAGCCTTTTCTTCTTCGGTTTCCTTCGCGCGCCATACCACAATCGTCATCTCATCTAGTCACGGTGCTAAAACACCGGGGAAACCCGTTTACGCCTCGCGCTACAGAGCTTCGTGCTTTAAAGACAAGAGGCTTTTACAGCCAAGCTGTATGGCTCTACCTCCCAACGGTTTCATCTCCGTTGACAAAACACCAACGCACCAAGAATACACTTATACACTGCATGATTCGCTCCTCCCCAGATTTTACGTTAGTGAAGATGGCCCGGGATTTCTTTGACGCGCCCAAGCTACACATGGGCTATGAGGTGCATCGTAGTGATGGGCGCCGGGTTATTGAAGCGAAAGCTTTCTTATTGGGACCGATGACGTCCTGTCAAAAAACTAGTGTATTCCTACATAGACTGGTTGGTGGACCGAAAAGCTCTGATGAGATCTCTGGACTCACGGCACGTGCGTGAAAGCGGGCTTCCATTGTGCCAAAACGGTTACTTAAAACTCGCGAAAACTTGTAGAACCTTTCTAGATAAGACAATACACGTATCGATCATGAAAAGAGAGTACAATAGTATACCCTAATCTCATAAACCACGTATCGGCATACATTTAAATCGTTTATATGTAGATGCGTTTATTCAGCGCGCGAAAAATCGTCACAGGGGTTCATTCTTCGTGTGCGATTTGGATCTTTGAAGGCCTAACGATCGATTGGACGCACTTTCAACGAAGGTTGGACGCGCCTTTGTCGGAAGTGTTGACCGGATCCGGATCCGGTCCGGTTTTTGCATTGATCCGGATGCATTTATCGGATGCGCATTTATCGGATGCATTTATCGATGCAGTTTTGATGCGAGAAAGCTTTCGCGCTTCTCTCAACTTTCTTCGGCAAGGGATGGTAAAGTTATTTCAGCACCTGGATATTTTTAACGATATATCGACTCACGGGCGTTTTCATTGCGCTTTTCGCCTTCATCTGAAAAGCGGCTGCCGCCGCAGGGATCGATTCCGTGTCCTTGGGCTCAGCAGCGCAAAGTCTCAGCGGCGGGAAGGGGGCGGGGTATAACAGGTACGGTTAGTTGTCATTGTGCGACCGTACCGACATTCAGACTAACGAGATGAGTTGGGATTTCGTGCCCGTATGGTATTGGAACAAACGGCGGGCTGCGATTTTTGTGTCCGAAGGCTTTACGACTGACATTTACTTACCAGAGATTTCAAGAGGCCTAGTTGATTTTAACGGCGGGTATTACTGGCAAGATGTCTACAGACAAGAAAGTTTACATAAGGCGAATGATGCGCGTGCTAATAACAACAACACAGCTTATATGTAAACATTCTGAAGAACATGACTGGGATGGGAAAACATTGTAGCGAAAAAGTGTCCGTCAATGTCGGTACTGTTGTGGAAGAAAAATCTCGGAATATCATATTATATTCGTCAACAATGCAACTGGTGGTGCAGCAACACAATTGCTCTTACGTATGGCGGAGGCTGCCCGTATCTCGCGGGGGTGCTTAACATCTCACCTAAATATTATTGTGATGCGTTTTGGTCCTCATGAAGAACATCACCTCGCACAGTGGGCAGTCCGGCGACAATGTTTTTTTGTAAAATTTGCTATCGATGTCTCAGCTTCTCATTAAAAGGGCCCTGCAGCAGTGCCGATGAAAGCCTTCATCCTCTTTTTCGTTCCTGGAGCCACTGAAAAAGATATTTTTATGTCCAGCACAGAACGGCACTGCGTGATTTGCTCGTCGCAGCAGATACGCATTCCAGTTTCTGCCTTGCTTTTGTGACGGTTTTCTTTGAAAGTGGCTATCGGCTGTGCTTATTGCTGCAGTAAAAGAAGGCAAGTATTAGCCTCGACGTTGCTTGAATAACGTCATTCAAGCGCAAAAACGATGCAAGACTGAAAAAGAGAGGAGGGCGTGGAATAAACTTTTATTAAACAGCAAGGTCCTCCCCATTCCCCCCTCCCCTACACCAGCAGGCGATTATGTGTCCGCCCTTAGACAAGACAATTTACGCCTTTTGGTGGACCTTCCTCTCTTCCTAATTATCAATACATACATACATACATACATACATACATACATACATACATACATACATACATACATACATACATACATACATACATACATACATACATACATACATACATACATACATACATACACACACACACACATACGTACATACATACGTACATACATACATAATGGTGTTAGGGGCACCCACCAGGTGGCAGGACCCCTTGAAGTCTACCGGTCTTCTTCGCTCTCTCCACCAACGTTTGCTGGTCGGAGAGTATGGCGCCGGTCAGCAGCTCCTCCTGAAAAAGGGAGCAAAAATTTTTGAGCAAGTTTTAAAGCTATTTGAGAAGCGTAAAACAATAAAATTTGGCAGGGGTACTTCGTGGCCACTTTGACTAAATACTGGATGCGCTTCTTGAGTACATTTTGAGGGCATTTCAAATTTCGAAAAAGCTGAGAAATGTAGTAGTAGTAGTAGGAAACCTTAATGAGCCTTATAAAGTAGGAGTGGTTCCCTAGTCGGGGCATTGAAGTGACGACCGGGCGACCGACGCCCTAGATACCAGTAGTTGCTGGACTTCCAGGTGGTCGCTGGTAATCAGGTTCTCCCACATTTTATGGAGGGGGAGGGGGGAAGGAATGGTTGGGAGGTCAGGGTTATGCGCACACTCTAATAGAATGTGGACAAGCGTGCCAGGCTTAGCAAAAAGTGCATTGGGCGGGAAATTGAGTGGGAAACATGTGGTGTAAGCGAATTGTATGGACGAAGGTATTCGTTTGGATGCGACGAAGAGTCGTTTCTTCTGATTTGGACAGCTTGGAGTGAGGTTGAGGAAATTGTTGTCCGTCGAGTAGATGTCTTCTTGTTCTTCTGGGGCCTGGAAGGAGAGTGCGCAGGCTTGGTGATGGGCAAAATTATTGCCCGTCAATGTACAGTGAACGGGTGTCCATACGAGGGCGACGTTTCTTTGTGGCTGATGTTGCGAGAGGACGCGGAAAGTTGGTGGGACCACTCTCCCCGCCAAGAAGCTCCGACAGGCAGCTTGGGAGTCGATTAAGGTGACCGCGCTCTTGGTGTGAATAAGTGCGAGTGCGATCGCCAGTTTTTCGGCAATCTGCGCTGATGTCGTAATAATTGGAGCACAGGTTATAAGGGCCGATTTGGTGGTGACGGTTGCAACCTTGTGCTGCCCGCCTGGATACGAGCTAGCATCTGTATACGCGACGTTCAGACGGTTCCCATAGATGTTCTCGTGGGCTTGACTCCGTGCTTGTCTTCTGCCCGGGTGGAGGTCAGTCTGCATGCTCATTGGTATTGGGTGAACCCGCACAGCAGATCTCCAAGTCTCGGGGAGGACAAGAAGAGCAGGAGGAGATGCTGGGTGCGCGAGTCGTAGGTGTTTGAGTAAACCAAGGCCCGCAGGTATTTGAGCGAGCCGGACACGCTGGCTGGCAAGGTGGCCTTCAATTAATTCTGAAACGGTATTATGAAGCCCCAGTTGAAGAAGCCGCTGAGCAGAGGTGTTCATAGGAAGGCCCAATGCTTGTTTGAATGCCTTGCGTATAAGCTTGTCAAGGGCGTCCAAGTCTCCTTTTGTGAGGCAGAGGTATGGAGCAACGTAGGTAAGTCTAGAGATCAGAAGGGCTCGAATCAGTCTAATCATATCTTGTTCTCTCAGGCTCCGATGGCGGTTAGAGATGCGTCGGAGCCTGTGCGTGACTTGAATGAATGTCTTGGATAATTTGGATAAGGTCAGATCGTTCCGCGTATTTGCTTGTATGGTGAGACAGGAAATTTTGATTGAAGAGCTGGGCTTGACGTCCTGGCCGTCCAAATGTAAGGAGATGGGCTCAATATTTCGAGCTGGTGGGTGCTTCCGCACAATTAATAATTCTGACTTATGAGGTGTGCATTGAAGACCCACTGACAATGCGTAAGCGTGCACAATGTCCGTAGCTTCTTGGAGAGCATCTTGTATGTTTCCTATAGAGTCAGTATCTGTCCATATAATATCATCTGCATATAGAGCATGATATATCTTGGGGATGGCATCCAGTTGCTTGGGCAAGTCGAGTAAGGCCAGATTGAACGGGAGGGGGGACAATACGGAACATTGCGGCGTGCCTCGATCACCAAGCGATATAGGATCCGACGTGAGGTCGCCAACTTTGAGGATAGCCTGGCGTTGGGTTAAAAAATGTGAATGTTTCAGGGGGATTGCAAGACCGGCCCAATGTATACACGCGGCCGCATGACACAGCGACCCCAAATACTACCCCGGAGCAAGTCAGCGAACTTACGTATGTGCTTGACGATATTTTCGCTCCCTTATCTGTTTTTATCGCTGTTTTTATTTGACATTTTGCACAACATCTGCGGCTTTCTAGGTGCCTCGGCACATTTGGAAAACACGATATCAATCAGAAGTACTGAAAAGGGCAACTGTTGGAAACTAGCGTATTTAGAAAAGTCCTTGAGAGCGACGCGTCCTGTCAAGTTTTTCTCGTTTCAATTCCCTGGCAGCCCGAGCTTGTCCCCTTTTTTTTCACAGATAAAACCCCTATTGGCTCTGTTTTCAGCCAGCTTAGGAAAAGAGCCTGCCACTGAAAACTTCTGCTGGAATCAAGAACTTTCATGATTTAAAGAAATTGAATTTTTTTTTTCTGCGAACAAAGCTTATGGGTGAAACTAGGAAAAAGGAACGATCGTAGTTTGGCCGCCACATTGGCGTTCCTCCACAGCGACTCGATTGGAGCGCGAGACAGCGGTCGAACTAGGGTCAATTCATCCATCATCATTTCCGAAATTCGTCGACTTGCAACCTTGAGCGAGAAAAGGGCGTTCTTCACCCCATTCCTTGAAACCTTGTCCTCTCTGTATTTTTCGCCAGCTCTTCTCACAATCCGGCCAGTGAATAGATATTTCCTCATCTCTTCCTGATGATGATATATTTACTTACAACCCCTGTTGGCAAGTTTTCCTCTCTTCCGTAACACCAGACTCAGAGGCCGAGCGCAAAGGCCGCAGGGAGGGGGAAGCGTCAGCAAAAGGTGGTCTGCGAGCTGCCACACTTGCACGAGTCAGCAGCGGCGGCAGCAGAAGTCAAAAACGCGCCGCGCAGTAACAACACCCGCCGCTGCCTGTCCAGTTATGCAAGATGAAAAGAAGCCGCGCGAAGGTCAGGAAATGTAGCGAAACTTCATCTCCGCGCAACGGGTTCAGCGATTTCTTGCGTCTTTTCCATTTACGGCCCTTGTCAGGTGTCGGACGTATACGCATGTCGGCCTTTTCTAGGAGAAACCTAGATTCATGCTTGCTCATCTGCCTGTCAGTCTCTCTCTTTCTTTGTACGTGTATGCGGGGGCTGTCACTACGCTTCTTAACGAGGCCGTAGCGACATTTAAATGAAGTCCAGTGCACTAAGACCGCCCCAGAAATTGTCTCGTTCTTTTGCTGTTGTCGCATTCCGTGGAATGCCTAAAAGCACCCTCTCATGCTTTTCTTAACTTTTCCTCCGACACGTGTCTATACAACTTGCAACCCAGTAACGTGACTTTCTCAACCGCTTTCTTCACGACGATAGCTGTGCTGGCGTCTTTTTATGACACCTGCAATAGAACTATCGCAACCAAGTGGACTGCGAGTCTGGCGATTCTCGCACCGGTGATATGCCAAAAGCGTTTCGAGTCTCTTTCAGCGCTGCGCATAATGTCGTCGAGTCTCTTGCCAGCTGTGGTGAGGCAGTTGCCACATGATGCGCGATGGCCGTGGTTGGAATCGCACCGCACGTCACGCATGTTCCTGTGTTCTCGTGGCCCACGCGGTTGCGCCAATAGCAATGCGGTGGCCTATGCGAAGCTGCTGGCTATAGAGGCTAAAGACTAGCCACTACAGTGTACGGCACATGCGCAGTGGCGACTCTGTGACCACGAGACAACGCGTTCCATTGGCATGGCGACTACACAGACGGGAGTATGACGTCTTGAAGTCCCTCCACCGACTTCAGTGTCGCGCGGAGTGCCTCGAACGGGTCGGAGGTACGTGTGGCGGTGCCCTAGCCTTCGCAGTAACGTCTAGCTCCACGTAGCACCCGTTCACAGCCCGATGAGACGATGTGCGTAGTACGACTGTTGAATCCACAAAGGTCTTGGGCCACGCTCCCCGCCAGTTTGTGATAGGAATGAAAGAGAAAGAGGATGTGTTTGTGGGTAGCGCGTCGCCAGCGCTGCACTCGTGAGTCAATGGTGACCAAGCTTTAGCAGTAGCTGCGAGACGTTCGGAACGATATTGCGCTGTGTCGTCGGTTCTTCTCTGTTCTCAACAATGACAACTACTTCAGACGTCGATGTTGCGGTGTGGTAAACAATGAGGTCCGAAAGCTCGCGCGAGCCGACGCAGTGCAGGCACAAAGCATCCTGATGCGACAATATTTGGGTTCAAAGAAATACGTATACGAGACGATGACGACTCTAAGCGACTGCTAAGGTGATCAAAGTTATCGCTGCGCGCCTCCTACGGATTGTACAAGAAAATGTGACATGTTCTGTTGGTTCTTATCTACCTAAGCTGCTGAAGAGAGTTTTCTGTTATTGTTTCAGAGAGTGTTTTCAGTACCTCTAGCCCATTCGCGCTGAATTTGAATAGAACACTTTAGTGAACGCATACACAACGAATGACAGCTGCTATGAGAAAACAAAAGAAAGGTTAGTTATAATGTGTTGTATTCTATGCCCATCAAGCCCATGCAACAAGCATCGGACAAATATTGCGCTAGCCTCACTCAGTCAAAACAAAAGCCGGGGGCTGCTACGTGATGCAGTTGCTGGCTGCAGTAAGGCATCACTTTAGCTTTAGCAGCGTGGTTATGATTACAAAACCTAACGCGGCACAACGCGAAACAATCAATGTCACCAGATGGCACATTGACAATTATTCACGATTTTGTAAAACAAACAGACACGTTTCGAATCTTACCAAGTTATGCGCTCCCGTGAGGTTCCTTGATCGACGTACGCAACTACTGTTGCTCCGTGGCTCAAGCGTTGAGCTGCGGAGCCCAAGGACCCGGATTTGATCCCGGCCGCGGCGCCCATGTTTTCTAATAGAGGAAAAAAAAAAACGAAAACTCCCGTATGTCAACATTTCGAACCACGTTAAGCATTCCGAGGTGGTCTAAATTCCCCCATAGCCCTCCGCTACGGCGAGGTTTATAACCTGGTAATAGCTTCGGAGCGCAAAACGCTAAAATTAAAATTCTCATTGCGTATGGGAATTATGCACTGTATTCATGCAAACCACTTTAAATCTATCAAAGGGACACTTGCACACATCAGGGAAGTGGCTGTCAATACGCTTCAGTCGCTTCGGTAAGAATTTCGACTGGACTGCAAGCGAAAGGAGGACAAATGCAAAAGTACCATTGCCGATTTGTCAAAACCAGCGTTATAGGGCATATATAATGTTTTTAAAGCGAAGCTTTGTATCTCTGCCAGCCAAGGGTTTTGCCGCGACCGTTGACGTCAACAGAAAGCTCCCGCAAACTAATAATAAGCGAAATTACTGACACCGTCAGGAATCGAACCTGGACCGAATAGAGAAACTGAGCAAGAGCCCGTTCTTACCAATTGAGCTACAAGCTAGTGCGGAGATGACGGAGACAGACGGTGCACTCACCGAGCAAATCTTCGGGTTTACCCCCTGCGTTCTCGCTGAATGCCACGTGATAGCGTCACGCGACCTCTCGCACCGCTGTGCGCTCCGCCCATGGAACGTGTAGCAGCCGTGTGCTCGCCTTGCGCATGAGCTAGGAGTTAGTAAAAATTAAAGGAAGCTCACACCAACGCATGGCATCTCACTTCTCCTCCGTCTCTGCCGGCGATCTATGGATAACTTGCATTTCGGATATGCAGTAGACAGCGCAACGATAGATTCGTGCGAAAAAAACCAGGAACAGTTTCAACTGCGTTCGTCGGCTGCGTAACCCCCATGGTTTTACGCAGCTGCGCAGCTGCTACAAGATATAACTGAGGTGAAAACACTTAAAAGTATGAAATGCGGTGAAAACGCTGAGTTTGTATCACACCGATCGCACGGCCGTGCTGAATGTCGCGCTGAAGTAGAATAATAAAGGACGTGTTGCAGGTACAGTGTACGTGTGATTAACGCAAGGGGGTCGTAGTCACCCGTGGTAAGTGGTTTATAAAGCTTTGCTTCCTAACCGCCCCCACAGGGTGGATCAGCCTGCGCTTTTTTTTTAAATCCCTTATTAATTGCTTCTAAAATCACGTATATAACTGACACAGTACTACGGCGTTGCTGGTCGAATGTGCAAGTGCATGCCCTTTAAACGGGTCTTCAAACGTCTGAATACAGTCGAAAAATAATTTTCGTTTTGTGAAATAAAACATTACCCTATCTATCAACTTCGAGTGAAGAAATAATGCCTCTGTTTTCGTTTCAGACCAGTGAATGCCGTTTCCCACCAGCTGTGAAGACACCATTAACGAACTTCGAAACTTCTCAACGAAAAGTGAGTGCTCGTAGGAAGCAACGAGGGGCACCCCTTATCCTCACAACAGAGCCCACACAAGCCGCGACCGGGAGAAAGCGGCTGATTGTTGCAGCGTTACAAAGGGCGCCGCAGTGGGTCACCGACGTACCCGCGTGCGAATGACTCCGGGTCCTCGATAACGAGCAGTCAGGCGTCGGAGGCAGCAAAGACAATGCGTCAGTGTGTTGCAGGGTATCCGGAAGAGGCTGTCGGTGCCGGGATTGATGACAGAGGCGTTGTTTCGTCACGCCTGCGGTGCCCTCTCCATTGGGGACCTTTGACCCCCGCGCGTAGGGGGAGCCGTATGAATCGATCGTCTCCCATTCCCCTTCGAAGGCAACAGTGTGTTCACCGAACAATAGTCTGGATAGCAAATGAAATGCACTGAGCGCTGAGATAGTGTAACCACTGTTGTCGTTATTAATCAGCAAAACTTAAAAGCCAATTACAAAAGATGATGCGCGTCACTATGTGGGCTTTGTGGCTTCGTCGCAGTACGGTTGTCTAAACCGCTCCTCTTCGCTATGCAGGTTCTTTGGCTATACGCGATTTTCGCAAAGGGGTCAAGCGATTACTTTTCGGTAGAGTTACCGATCCACAGTGTAGCGCTATGGTCATGTACTTCTATACAACGCTTTTTTACACCAAGCTCATAAAGCTCATCATTTGGATATGAACTTTGAGTACATTAGTAATCATAGGCATCATTTTCAAGATTATGGAGTCAAAATAAAAGTGTCTGCATGTATGTATGTGTCTTTCTTAGAGATAAGCGCCGATAACGCTGAATAAAAATAAAATTTGCTCATACCGGTTATCTAAATTCTGTGTCACGTCTTTGTCGTGCTCTCAAAAGTTTCTCTGGTCTCCAGACAGCTTCGCTGATCAGTCACAGCACGTCTTCCAAAATCAATTTTTATTTGAGGCAAAACTAGTTGTTTCTTTTAGCCACCGGAGTGGCTGAGTGGCTAAGGCCTTGTGCTGTTGAGCGTATGGAAGCGAGTTCGATTCCTGCAGCGGCAACCGCATATCTGATGGAGGCGCAAGCGAAAACACTCGTGTGCCGAGATTTCAAGCATGTTAGATGCCCCCGTTGGTTTATATTAACAGTGACTCCTTCATTCAAAGAACAAGCTAGCACTGGAACCACCTTTCCGCCGACACTGCAACCCTCCCCGACCCTGCAACGTTCAAACTACCTATTTTGCAACAATTGTAACATCTGACTCACTTTTTTGCTGTATAACCCCCACTCCTTTCCGCAAAGCCTTCAGGCATGGAAAGTATTCAAATAAATAAATAAAAATCCGCGAGAATCTGTTGGAAGCCGCTAAGCTGGGAGAGGGACGCCAGCGCTGGACGAAAAGAGAGCTAGAGGTGGGAGGAGCGGGCTCCGGGACAGGCCACCCAGTGGTGTAGGTTTGAAGCGGGGGCGAAAACCCGCTTCTCAAGGTCAAAGCGGACGCTCCCCAGAAACAAAAAACAAAACAATCACATCAACCTGTCTTTCTCTCGTGTTTTGGGGAGAAGCTGACGTGAATAACTGAACAGTGCAGATTCAAGGCTGTATATGTGGGCAGCCCGCTGCCAATCACGTTCACACCGTCTGTCAGGGGCAAAAAAAAATGGCGTAACTTACGCTAGATGTTTAAGGCTGGAGAAACAGAGGAGCTGGTGGCCGTGGCCCCACCTAGCTTATTCTTGGTTCGGTTAAGTTTATGCGTCGTTATGCTAAGAGACTCGGTCAAGTTTTCTGCGTGGCGTGGTCGTTAACCTACTAAACAGCAATAAACATTTCGCCATTAAAATATGCACAATGTACGCGAGCTCGTAACTCCGAATCTTCTGGAACTGGCTGACGTCTCGCCGCCGCTTCACCGGCCCGATATTCGGGATTGGATCGAAGTCGTCACATCCGTTCTCGAGTAGCGGCGTGGTGGATTTTGCGCCGAGCTTCCTCTTCATCGGGATCGTTACGTTCTTCTTCTGTCGCGCCATATCTCCCTTTGTCCGAGACCCGGCTGTTGAACCTCACATGGATTTCCGAACTTGCCGCTGAAAGGTCTCCATGACTGGCACTCCCGACCGTTTTGTTCGCAGGCTTTCACATCTCTCCAAGAGTGGACCACATTAGCACGCTCTGGAACCGGCGGCAATCGGATTCGCGAACTCGGCGTCTGTAGCGCGAGCGCACGTGAACTGGCGAGAGAAAGAGCGCCCGCAGATTCAAGAACAAACAGTGGACACTTGGACAGCCAGCCACGTGCACAACGACGCTCAGTGAGGAATAAAAAAAAAACTAAACAATCAAAATCACAGCTAAGCACCTTGTCCTCTCTATCGGCGAGAAGGCCACGCGAATTGTCCAATACTGCAAATTCCAGGCAACGAAGTGGAAACGTCGACGTCCGGCTGCCAATCAAGTGCACCGTCAGTTGGGGGCACACTGCAGCAAGCGCTGTGCATGGGCTGAACAAGACCGGCCAAAGGCATGGGCTTGGAGAGCCAGGGGCTTGTGCGTAACGCCCGTTGGCGTACGAAGAGAAACGTCACTCTAAATTATTCACTCTTTGACAATCCCGCACGTGAGTTTTCCATGCGTCGGTAAAGAGAAGATTGTTTAAAGCAAAGCTTTACGAACTTAGTTGAGCCTAGTTACGCCGTTTCCAGCAATATGACTTTCCTTTGACCGAAGCTGCACCGTTGCCTTGGCAACGCATCACATGAATCGCCGCGCCCAGCTGCACCACCGCCAGCGACAATGCGCATGCGCTCTCCGCAGCTGGGTCGCCGCCCTACCACGTGGCTCGCCGCGTACTTGGCTAAGAGGAGCGCAGCGCTCACCTAGTCAGTTCGAGCTTCGCCATTGATAAAAGACAGGCCAAGACGTCCTCTATGAGCGTTGCGCGGAAGCGGGAGGCTTTGAGCCTAACGATGCTTGTCTACCAATCCTTAATCACAGTCATGTCTTGCCGTCGACCTAGGCACAGCCGTCATACGTGGCTTAAGGATGAGTGTACACCTGAGTATGATACCTATCGATAAATCAAAGGTTAATGAAGTGAAACCAAAACTTCGCCAGGATTAACCAAGTTTTCGTTTTGCATATCCAGGGTTTGCTGAGTTAAGCCACATGTATTTTTTACACCAGATAACGTGCAGCAGTTTTGCCATGACAACTCTTTACATCCGCCTAGCATTCGATTGGCCTTAGTCAATCATTTTGCAATCCCTTGGAGAAATGTTTCAAAAACGGGTATGCGTTTTGGACAGTCTTTATTTTGTTTTACTACAAAGCAGTACATGCCTCACCCCCCGAGTTATCTTCCGGTTAAGCAATTTACTCGGCTGGGCTCCGGGGCTCATCCTCCCCGCCACCAACCCATCTTTCACAGCGGTTATCACAACGATTATTCCCCTCGGCAACACCGATGCCTATTTCACAAGTTGCGTAGTCGGCTGACATGAGTAAATGGAGCTTTCAATAGCTCCCCGGTACCACACGAAGTACAACCGGAGCGACCGCAGCGCGCCGTTATCAGATAATGGCGGAGAATCAACAGCAGCGCGGATGGGTGTAAAAACGCCCGAAAGCCGCCGCCTCCGCGGCCGTTGCCGCCTCAAATTCCACTGCGCCCATTAGCTGCGGGTCCTTGCCAGTTGAAAGCAACTTGCCCCGTTGGGACGCCGGCTTGAGCACATAATTCATCTTTAGCTTGAAAGCCATTTTGAGCGACATTGTGGCGTCGGTGGTCCTCGTTGACCAGCTGCTATGACCATGGTCATAGTTCCGCCACAAGAACTATGACCATGGGTATAGTTATTGGGGCGGAATAATAACAATAGATCGTAGTTTGGCCGCATTTAAAGTCGTTCTCTCCCTTCGCCGGTGTATTCCACGCCTAATAATGCACCCATCCCCGGTTGCCGGTTTAGGCGTGCACGGTTTGGGGGAGGAAGGAAGGGGCATGCACGTACAGCAGGGCTTAATGCCGCTACCGATGACACAAGAGTTGTGGCTGCGGGAGACTTCAACGTGGCAGTCTCATGGCTCATAGCGCCCCTTCAGATGTCCTCTGCAATCAAGCGGTTTGGGTCTGGGTTGGTATGTTGCACCGACAATAAGATGCCTCCGACTGGGCAGCGATAGGGACACCCACGTGTGTGTAGCTAGAATAAAGAACGAGGCCTTCGGGGTGTGAACTCGCTACGGGACGGACGCATGTCGTTCGCTTGGAGGGGGGGTATTCCGAGGAGTGATCAGTCAACACCGCGTAGCGGTTTGAACTCGTCAGCGGCACGGAAACCATAGTCATGAGTGCTGCAGAGCTTTTGGACCATTAGGCCTATGGGCTGCTTCCTACCTGGCCCAGATTTACTTCGTCCTTCGAAGTAATAGTTGATTTCGAAGCCAGGAACGCGGTGGGGGCCAATGCCGGTCACTGTCATGAAGCACTCGGTTAAAAGTGACGGTGATGCGACGAAAAATCGCGCGGTTTCAGTCCATTTTCATCGGAGCATGGTACGGGCCTTGGAGGATTCGCTTGGAGGAAAAAGTGAGGAAACTGAAGAAGCGTCAGCCCGAACCGAAGCGTGTATGGGCGCAGAAAAACAACGTAAAGCCGCTGCTGCCGCCGTTGCCACTGAAAGTTCCAGCTGGCCGAGTAGCTACGAATACCTCCCGGATGAACAGCCAGCAACTGGCGTGCTTAGAACGCCGACGTGGGCCAATATCGCTTGTTCAGCTTAAAGGGCTTTCAGAGCGACATGTTCGGCAGTGTCTTTCACGTCTAAGAACCCGCGCTCAGGACCGGTTACCGGTTTATGCGTGCACGGGTTGGGAGTGGAGGGAAATGGGAGGTGGGCACGCGCAGCTATAGGTTTCATACCCTTACTGATGACATGTCCGTTGTGTTGTCATGAAGTTTAAACGGGGCCGTCAAACAGCCCGATGCGACAGGTCCGGTGCCGTCAGTGGTAGAGTGGGCTGGGTTGGCGTGTTACGCAAACAGTAAGATGCCTACGACGCGTGAGGGAAAGAGACAGCTCTACTTTGTCCGCTAGGATAAAGTTCGGGTCTTTCCAAATTTCATTTAGGTAATTGGCTGGGAAGTATGCTCAGCCGTAAATTACAAACAATCGTACTTTGTTATGTGCACTATGAGGACGGCGTGAAGCTTCGCAGGTCACCTATTTTCACAGAGTGAAAGGACAATAATTTTTTGTGTCCGTGTCAGCCTCAAGATTCTTTCAGTTTTCAGTCGAAGCAAGTAACCTGAAAGTAATCCTTCACCACCTTGCCTTTCACACTGGAATATAAAGTTGTGCATAAAATCCTAAAATATTGTTCTTACCAATAACGAAGTTCTTATTAGTAAATGTACTACATGAGGCATGCAGTGCTGCTGTTAAAAGGCTCGAAGATCATAAATACCGACAAAATGTTCGCTCCAGAATGCCCAAGGTCACCCCGGAGTGCAAAAGCTTCAGAAATCCTGCCGAATATATTTCCTGGTCCTTGTTCCAGTGATTCGACCCGAGCTAGTCGGAGAAACGCACACAAGGTGGTACTTCAGGAGCGCAGACAGAGGCGGAGAAAACAACCGCCCGTGCACGCGTCGTACACGCCCCCGTGTAACGACACCCCAATAAACTTGTACGGCAGAGGCAGCACGGCAATCTGCCCCGCAATTCCCGAGGTTTCGCGGCTTACGTTCAAGAGAATGGGTTCCTCATCGAACGACCTAACAAAAAAAGAGAAAACACAAGCGGGGGTAGGAAAGGGGGGTAAAAGGAATAATAACGTAATACAGCGACAGAGCGAAGTTCGGAGTAGAATTACGATTCGACGCCCACATTCGAGCGTGATGGAACAAAACAACAACAACAACAAACAAGGCTATGAGAGGAACAGAATGCCGAGCAATCTCGTAAGAGCAGGGGGCGCTCGCGCCGCAAGAAACGCGCTTTTCTCCGAGAACGTGTTTATTTGCTCGGAGCGGCGGCATCTATCCCATCCCTGGTTGTTATTATTTTCAAGCCGACAACTTACTAGCGCGCGAGCGATTCGGCACTCGTACACGCAGCATGCGCAACCCTCTCCTGGAGGAAAAGCGTGCCTTCGCGTCAGCACTTGTCCGAGCCGTTCCTTCCCCCCTCTCTCTCTCTTTCTCTGTATCTCTCTCGCTTTCTCTTACAGACGCGCGATAAAAAAGCGCCGTAAGCGCCGCTATAAAAGGAAAGGTCGGCTTCATCGTCTTCCTCTGGAAAAAAAAGAAAAAAAAAGAAACGCGCGTTCATTACTACACCAGCAGTCCTCTTTTAGCGGGCCAGGATACAGCGCGTCTGGAGCGCGCGGACACGCCCCACAAACCGCCGCCGAAGAAGCTGGCCCCGAGAAACGGGAGCAAGGCGCACGCGCGCTTACGATCACTCCTCCTTGTATCGGTCATTTTATGCGACGAGGAATCGATTCTCCCTTTCTTGTCTTCTTATTCTTATTATTCCCGCTTCGTCTTCCTCCTGGAGTGTCCCGCCTGCACCGCCGACGGTCGTCGCCAGATCGCCTGGCCGCCACCACGCTCTTGGCGCGAATAATAGGGGAGAAGGCCGCGGCGCAGTCGACCGCGACGATGCGCCGTCGTACAGCTCGATCGCATACGCATTGACGATGAGACCGCTGCGGTAGCAATCATTACCGCTCGTAGCGGGGACTTCAGTCTGCCGCGTCTCGATCGGGCAAGCCGTCGTACTTAGAGACCGACCGGTACTAACCCTTTGGCCCGAAGCCTGGAGGTCGAAAATGAGGAGTGTTATTTGGCGTAGGTAATGCGCGCATCGTGGTAGGACTGAGCTGATCTGTGCATCTCGATTCGCACTTTAGCCTCCTTATACCTTTTAACCTCCATTCGTCACTGGATGGGAATCGCCCGCGTTGCCATGCTGCGCTCGTCGTTAAAGCGGTCAGGAGCAGTACGTGAAGTGCTATACTTATGTATTCGGTACTCTAGCTGGGACAATGCCTAATTGAAACAAAGCAATGGAGCAGCTGTTGGTTTACGTTGAAATGCAGACAAAGCTGGGTCAAAAATTAAGCAACCAATAAAGAATAAATCTTAAGTGCCCATAACCACATAGAACATAGCAGCTTGGCGCACTTAAAAAGAAGATCCAAGGGCAAATTTGTTCTTGTTTCTTGGTTTCGAAGGCAACGACCACGGCCATAATAGCAGAAGGAGGGGACAGCGCTGACGGTGATCTGGCAGTTGTGCGTACGCGTGAAAATAAACTGTGTGTACGCATGAAAATAAGTAGAGTTTGTTTAATCCTCCGTCGCGTCCCGGATCGCAGCTGTGACCGTTGCTACGGTAACCGTGCCCGGAACGTGTTGCGCTGGAACTCGATTACCGTCACGTTTCGCTCCTGTGAGCCATTCTAAAGCTGTGACGAGCGGCGTAGGCGCTGTCTTTCCGCTCTTGACGACACCTATGCGAAGCACACCGACAGAAAGCTCCCCCGATAAACCATTGACGGCTCCGTAAATTACGAGATATACAGTCGAGTCCACTTATAACGATACCGTTTATAACAATATATTGGGTGTAACGATGAACAGCTATGGTACCGTCAACTTTAGTATTCTTTCTATGGTAAAATAAACCGCTTATTACAATGCTCCAGTGCCACGATATCGGATATAACAATTGAATCCGGTGATATTGTGCACGAAAAGTGCAACAGTGACGATTCTAATGACGCAGTTGCGCAGCCTACTCAGGTAGTGTCTTCGTAGGAGGCCCAATGCGTGACACAGTCCCTCGGGGACTTTGTTTCCGCCAAGGACATTTACCTCAGCTAGGTGAAGCACCAATAGATGCTCTTTAAAAAAAATTGCGCTAACTTCAGACGCGGCAAATAAAGGTGACCGACTGTGGCTTCTTTTCCGCAAAGTAGTAGTAGTACGACCTTGCTGGCATGCGAATAAAATGTTTTTAGCTCTGTTCCGTCTTTTTATTTCGCAACCCGCTTATAACAAGTATCGGTTATAACGATGACATTTCCTTGGCACTTGGAATGTCTAGAGAAAGAAAAGTTTTTTTTTTTTTTTAATGGGGAGGGGAACTATGAACCAAACATAAGCTGGCGACTCCAAACTTTAGCATTTGGAAAAGACACAGTGGCTTAATAAAAAATAAATTAAGCAATAAAAATTACATTAGAACGGACCGCTCCTGGAACATTTGTGCGCTCAGTGAGCTATATGCTATATACAGTATGTAAACTAAACATACATCAACAGTATAGTGTCCGCACATCTTTGTCGCTATGTCTAACTCCCGGAGGGCAATAAAGATTGTTAGATTGTCCCAGAGGCTCAATAGTTTCTACAGTGATAGGGGTGACCCAGATAACAGGGTACTAATTGCCGGGAAAATGGCTGCTCGTTGATATGGGCTGAACTTGGCCCGGATCCCGAATAAAAGAACGGGCTTGTTTAGAATTTTGTGGAACATGCACGCTTTTGTGTCTCCGTCATAACAGCTATGACAGACTATTCTGCAAGGCACGGAGGAAAGTCGGGGTTAAAAACTTGCGCTAGGAGCTACAGCCACACCGGCCAACATTCTTCACTTCTAGAGCACCCTACACTCGCTATTCTTGCGGTAATCTGTCGCGCGTCGGCAACACACAGACTTACTGTTATCAAACTACAAAAATAATGGCGATGAAGCTTCTACTATGGGCGCTTCAGTTTTTTTTCTTATTTTATATATAAAGCGCAGTTCCTAGCAACTTATCGCCGGCAAATGACAGCCGTCCCACAGCTACTATGACCCCATTCGCCACTGCCAGACAGAGCCCGAACGAAACCGATTCTGAGCTCCAAAGGACACTCTTAAAGAAAATAAAAGCAATAAGTGAGGGAGCCGCATGTTTATTCGCGAAAGGCGGCGGTCGTGCGCAAAGGCCAAGGCATTAGCAGCGTCGCATTAGCGGGCCGCGCCGCAGCGTCCTCCGTCTCATCGACGCTTCGCCCTTCGCGGCCAACACTGATCGAACTGGGGCGCATCTGTGCTCCTGTGGCGAAGCGTATGCCTCGGACGGAGGACAATGCGTAACGCAAATTACGAGTGGCTTTACGGCTACATTTTTCTTCATCGCAGCCTTCACGAACATCCTTCGCACAGTGACCTTGGCGCGCGTGCGCGCGCGTCAACCATGGTCATCCATTTGTGAATTAAACGGAGGGAGCCCTCCACTGCTGCCTTTTGTTCCGGTGGCGGTTCCCCAGTGGCCGTCTTTTTTAAGCTCATGGTAGCGCGGAGGAGTAGAGAGCGTAGTGGTAGCACGTTTCCTTGCGGTGATTTTCTGGGTTTGGCTAAAGCCTCACTGCCGCTCTGACATTGCGGCCTTTAGGGGATCGTTCTGGCGGAGGAGCCGCGGCGTCATAAAGTCGTTCCGAGAGCGAGAGTCTTGGTAGAGAGAAAGGAGAAAGGCCGTGTATTGTCCGAGAAACTACGCGAGTGCTCCCGTATACACATCAATGCGTGTACGTGCAAGCTTGCCCTTGCTTGAGGTTCGAAGAGGAGACTCTCGTTTAGTCGGACGCCGCGGTGTGCCGAGGCGGTTTATGGCTTTTGAAAGGCCGCGGTGATTAGACGCGCAGACGCGGCGAGCACTTCGAATGAAATATGCGCGAGGGTAATTACTAAGGTCATTTCGGCGATTTTCGTTTTTTACATCGCAAATCTCGCGTACCATAACTGTAGTCATTGGTAGTAAGTAGAGAAGTGTAATCTTGAAGCCGTCGGCTTTAAAAAAGGGAGATTGAAACCCTCAGGAGGTGGGGGGCCTGAACTTGGTTTCTAATGTAATTGGGCTTGCGCCGTCTGAACCTCGCGTACTGTGCCTCGCCTTCATCTCACACTGCTTCTGTGTTGGCGTTGAGCTGAAGAGTAATATAGGCGGGCTTGAGGGCTCCTGATTCACTCGCAGGGTGTTTTTACCTGGCAAGCAATGCCGAGTAGGAGCCACTGTCTCTAGCCAACGTCTGTCAGTGTCGATGTATCAAAACTAGCCTAAAACACAGGCCTTCTTACACCTCAGACAGACAGACAGACAGACAGACAGACAGACAGACAGACAGACAGACAGACAGACAGACAGACAGACAGACAGACAGACAGACAGACAGACAGACAGACAGAGACAGACACACAGACAGACACACAGTATATATTTCTTCAGAAGAGGCTAATATTGCGGGCGGGCACCACCAGAAGGCATCCCTGGTCTGCGATTCCTTGGTTTCGACTGGCTGTCCTCGCTCAATTAGTCGTTCGTGAAATGCTGGCCAAAACCCGTACGAAGCCAACGCGCCCGAGCCGTATTACACGCCAGGCAATTCTCAAGGTCGACCTGCTCTTTAAACGGACCGTAAAGAAAAGAAAGGAAGCCCCGCTCTTCTCAGCGTGCAGGTTCGGATATATATACAGCGGGCGCTGAAACTCCTTGTACGGGAGGAAGAAGAAACAAGGTCGCCCATCCGGAGTCGGCATAGGAGGGAGAAGAAAGGATTCATGGTCCGAAACGAAGATGGAACAAAGCCGTTTGTAGCCGCTCTCGCCGCGGGTGTTCCGGCACGTTCATTGAAATGCAGGCTGACTCCACCGCGCCCTCAGGTTCGCGCGACCAGGAACGCGCGAGGTGTGCGTACTCCGGGGTGCACTCCATCTCGCTAACGACTGGCGTTATCTTTCTCACGGCTAATCTTTTCTCAAGATACGTATGTATGTATTCAGTGGAGGAGTGCAGTGCGGACAATAAATCGAGCGGATGCCCTGGAGAATCGCAATGAGCTGTCTTCTGCGACCCTCCCCTGTTTGCCCGAGATTCGAGCACTCACGTTCGGCCGAGGTGTGATTCACCCAAGTACGATGCTTGCGCAAGAGCAACGCTTCACTGCAGCTCGTTCTCGTCCTGCTGTATTGGCCTAAAGAAGGGGTCTTAAACTCACACCATCCAGCGGGCCGCAGTCATAAAATTTAGTCCCGCAACGGGCTTGAGAGCGAAGAAGGTTGAAACTAAGGAGGGGGGGGGTTAATAAAATGTCCGCTGACGCTGCCATTGGAAAGAAGCACGTCCTTTCCCACACCTTGTAAATACGTCGGGTCATTTCGGAATGGAATTTGGCGTAACGGTTCGAGAATCCCTTCAGGAAACCTTGGCATCAGGATTCCTTGACTACGCTAACACGGCGTGCAATCACCCGTTAGCTCTAAAAAAACAGAAAATAAATGAACAAGACACTCGTGAGCAGGCCGAGCCGCAGTCGAAAGGTCCGCGCGCCGCTCGTTTGAGACTTCTGGTCTATAGTGTCTTCCGTTTTTGAGCGGTTCTTTGTTATGAGTGAGTGAGTGAGTGAGTGAGTGAGTGAGTGAGTGAGTGAGTGAGTGAGTGAGTGAGTGAGTGAGTGAGTGAGTGAGTGAGTGAGTGAGTGAGTGAGTGAGTGAGTGAGTGAGTGAATTAGTTGCTGTATGAATGAGCGAGTAAATGAATAAATGGGTGGGTGAGTGAATGAGTGAATGGGTTGGTGGCTGGCTGGCTGAAGAAGAGAGTGATTGAGTGCCTGACTGAGGTAGTGAGTGGGTGAGTGAGTGAGTGAATGAGAAAAAGTGTGGGACAGTCAGTGAGTGATTGGGCGAGTGGGTGGGTAGGTGGGTGGGTGGGTGGTTGAGTGATTGAGTGAGTGAGTGTATGAATGAGTGAATGAGTGTGAGTGGGTTGGCGAGTGGGTGGGGGTGAGTGGGTGAGTGAGCGAATACGTGGGTGGTTCAATGAGTGAGGGAGTGAATTGGTTGGTGGATGAATGACTGTATAAATGCGTAAGTGGGTGGATGGGTGAGGGAGTGACTGGTGGCTGAACGAGGTAGTGAGTGGGTGGGCGAGTGAGTGAATAGGTGGGCGGGTGAGTGAGCGAATGAATGATTCATGATTGAGTGGTGAGTGAGTGAGTGGGTGAGTGAGTGAGCGAGCGAGTCGGTGGATGGGTTAGTGATGAGTGAGTGAGTGATTGGGTGGGTGAGGGAGTGTTAAATGAGTGGTAAGTGAGTGGGTGGCTGAGGGACTGGGTGAGTGGGTGGGCGAGTGAGTCAGAGCGGTTGGGCGATTGAGTGAGCGAATGAGTGGTCAGTGAATGATTGGTAAGTCAATGGATGGGTGGGTGGGTGGGTGGGTGAGTGAATTATTGGTGATTGTGTGGCGAGCGACTAGGTAGCTGAGTGAATGACTGAGTGTGTGGGTGGGGGGGGTGGGTGATAGAGTGAGTGAATGAGTGGTGAGTGAATGATTGCTTAGTCAGTGGGTGAGTGGGTGAGTGAATTATTGGTGATTGTGGGGTAAATGAGTGGGTGGGCGAGTGGGTGAGGGTGGGTGGGTGAGGAAGTGACTAAGTGGGCGAGTGGGGTAGGTGAGTTTCACATTATTTCCCTACCAGGACGGTATAATTTCGGAAACACGATAACAGTTACATCTCAACAAGGAAAACCAGCTGCCACAAAATAATTGGCATGTTGCATTTCCGTCATAATATATTATGCATTTATTACTACTGCGTGCTTACGTCATAACATGCTGCCTGCCTTAATATCATGGGCGCCAACCATGGGTTATCGTAAATTCAAACTAACGTGCACGACTCCGCCCCCCCCCCCCCTCTCCCCACACGTACAAATCGTATACAAAGCTTCAATTCTGTGCTTCCGCAGCCCACGGAAAATTCCTGTGCAAGCTTAGACAGCCCCGCGCAATAGTTCGGCAGGCAGCTAAACAGCAATAGAACGCAATTTTGCACCTTATTGTCAGAACAGTGGAATTCGACACGATGGAAGAAAGCTTCGCGCGAACAATTTGGGACATTAAATTACACAATCACCCCTCGCCCCTTTTCCCTAGCATGATTCTGTCTTGGGGCTCCCTACTCGAACTTCAACGCATTACTACTTCAGCAGTACGTTATAATGAGCAGTGGGAACATTATTGTCGTCTGGAATTTGCCATCCTACCACCGATTATACGACAAATTTACTTTGCCAGCCAGCCTTTTTTCGTTTCCCACCGTGACAGGGCGACATCCTCTCTTGCGCAAATTCGACTCCAGGACTAGAAACTCGCCTCGGCCTGTACTTATGACTTCCCAAAGGTAAGGTCAAAAACATGCATCGCGTTCTTTTTTCTAACATTGTTGGTGCCTGGTAACAATCTTGCAAGTATTTAGCGTGGCCTTACTCGGAAGGGACCCTAGGTTCAGCATCAACAACGAAAGTTATGAATGCACAAAGTTGAGCCTAATCTCGGCCTACCATGAGGGCGGCGGGACGACGAAGCGCCATTTTTACTGCAATAGAAGTCGGGTTTTGGGGGTCATGAACGTAACTGTACATTTTCTCTTCCCTCCGCTACCACAAGCTAAAGACCACAACACAATCCCCACGACAAAAATCAAACAGCGCCCCTGTTGCTGGCTCGACCCCGAGTGGTGAACAAGATCGACGCCCATCCCGTCAAGTTCGCGGCGACCGGATGCGGAGAAACGAACGGTCAAGCAAGCGTCCATCACCTCCGCATCCCGGAGGAGAAGAACGGGTTGGATGGGGACAACGGTGCACAGTGATTTCCATCGGGCGGCGTCACGCCTCATCGACAGAACGAGCGGCCGGAGCCGACGGAGCAGCAAGCGGCACCAGCGGCGGCACGCACCGCGCAGCGGAACTGGGCCAGCGTCGTCGCCAGCAGCGGCCGCCGACTCGGAGGAGTCCCGTTAGCGGAGGAGCCTCCATCGGAGAGCAGGGCTCCCTCCCCTCCGCTTCCGGCCCCTCGCCTGTTCAGTGAGCGCGGGCAGCAGCCAGCCTGGCCTCCCGCTACAATCCTTCCTCGTCCCTCGCCGCGGCAGCGTTCCCCCTCGCTTATATATAAAAACAGGTCCCCTGAATCTAGACCGTTTCCCAAGAGTCAGCCATCGGACACTGAGTCTGTGGGACGCGCCTCCTCCGCACCAAGCACTGCATGCCCGGCGCGCCCGACGTCCACACCACCGTCGCCGCCGCATCCTCCGTCAAGGGCTGCTGCAGCCGAGTGGGTGCCGCTGTTGTTGTTGTCGTTGTTGTGTACTCGTGTGGTGCCTAGCAAACCCCCGCTGCCAAGGCTCCGGCGCCGTTCGGACTACCCTTTGATCCCCGGACTGTGCAGCCCGTCAGCGCGCGTGCCCACCGGTCTTCCCCTTGCCTGACGGCGGAAAACGGAGATTTGTTTCGCACGACATCGGCAGCCATCGTCCACGATGATCCTTAGGTAGGTGTGACGCGCCTCCCGCGGGGCTCCCTGGTGGGGCCGGTGAAGCACCGTGGTCGATGCCCTTCCAGGCTTATAAGAGGAAGGGATTACGCTGTGATTTCGCGCTTTTCCCAAGTGCCCTGACCACTGGATTACTGCCGCTTCTGTGTGGACCGCGTGACCTTACGGTAGGTGCTTGGGTCGCGGAACGCCCGCGGTGTCGCACGAGCGATGCTGCGGCGATGAGTTCGTTTGGAACTGCAAGACGCGCCACGCCGGCCATTGTATGATTGCGCCCTTTTCTTATTTTTCCGTTCACCTTGTTCGTCCTGACTTCTGCGCCTGTGACGTTTTACAGCGGTCAGGAGGTGTGCGTGGTCGCTGTGGCGAGAGAGATTTCTTGTGCCACGGGGTCACCTCGTTTGCATATTCGGTCAATGTTCGCGGCGCGCGCCGAATCGTGACGATATTGACTCTCTACGTCTGCCGCGGTGGCTCATTCACAATGCCGATGAGATAACTCGACCGTATGCGGTCGGACGGGCAAGCGATTTGAGATGCCACTGGGAAGGTCTTCGCACAGCGCTGTGGATAGGAGGGGTGAATAGAACGCCTGTTTAGTTAAAGGCTTGGCTTTGCGAGTGTCGCAGTACCCCCGGCATTGGGAATGATTGCGGTTCTGTAGAGTAACAGATTTATAGGTAGAATCAAGGCTACGCAGCTTTTAAGGGGGGCTATCATAGCAGTGCAAGGCTACGAAAACTTGGCAGTATCAGGACAGTTAATCATACAGTAACTTTGCTCTACCGTCCAACGTGCAACATTTTAAAACAACCAACTCCTTGAATCAGATTTGTCAAGCCTGTAGACGATGCGTTGGCCGTATGTAAGGACGAATGGGCTGATCAGTCTCACCGTTTAAATACAGGATAAAAGTCTACGTTACCAGGTTCACTGCGAGCGAAAGTAACATGCATTAAGAGACGACATACTTGTTGGTAGTGTCGCTTTTTAAAGCTAATCGCTGGCGCGTCTATTTCCACTTATTTGCACCACCTCCGGTTCAGTTTGTCCCAGTTCAGCAAAGCGCAGAACAATGGCTTACCTTGGAACTACACGTACAACTACATCCCGGCCCTTTCGCGAAATATCTGACAGTTTGTGCACTCAAAAAAGGGGATCACACATATTTGCTCTCCTTTCTGGGGTGCCGCGAAATTTATTCCAGACTGCCATTCGTCTCCCTAGCCTCGGCTCACGTAATGCGTAACTTTTCGAATCGAATTTCGTCGACGACTTCGCGCGAGCACGACTCCTTCCGCACATTCTCTGCAACGACGCATGTACGAGAGGTGGGCAGGCACATCACGTGCAAGCGACATTTCAAAGCTCAAATTTTACCTCATTCAGTCCGTCGAACGCAGAAGCCAAAGGATGGGGGAAGAGGGCGCAAAAGCTCGGCTACAATTCCCGCCGGATACATCTGCCCCTTCGCGAGGCCTTTGCGTCAGAAATGTGACAGAGGTAAAAAGCGCAACTCGCCCGATGCGCGGGGCGGCTTCACACTACGTGGCAATGACCGTGACCAATCGCCGAAACCTTCGTCGGGCCGTTTGCGCTGACACCGCAAGGCGAGGCGCGCGTTGACGGCAGGGGGGCGCGGGAGAGGAACGCTCGCGTAACCGACGTCCGAAGAACCGCGGCGTCGAGACGGTCCGCTATGTTATTTTGTGTACGCGACGCGCTGCCGGAGGGGGCGGGAGGCAGAGCTGGATGGGCCGCTCGGGCCGCTCGTCTTCTGGTTGAGCTGTAACAGTCGCGGTGACAGGCAAACTGCTAGCCACTGTCGACGAAGGGGGTCGTTGGTGCATCTGCGCCGATTATTATTGCGGCATAACGGCGATGCGAAATCTTCCCGACACGGCCGCCCCCTTCGCCACCCGTAATTACGAATCGCTATCGTTCGCTGGCTTCAGCGGCCATTACTTGTTTTGTGCTCTATATACGTTCAGGGGCTAAGTGGCAGGGTATTTCAGAGACGATGCTACTGTCTTAAACGTGCTTATTCGGAGTTATTCGCGATTTCGGGCAGGGCTGAGAGTTGCAAGTGTCGGGTGCTACTTGTCGTGACGGAAAAAGATGGGCGTAATACTTGTGGCGTTCGGCTGGCTTCAACCATAAGCTGGAGTTTAGTTTATTGCGTTGTCAAACTTCTGACCGGTCGAGGAGTATAAAAGCGACTGAAAAAAAAAACAATTTTTTTATTTTAAATTAGGCAGCGCACTTCAGTAGGTCATTACGAAAGGTAAAAACGCATCGACGGAGACAAATAGCGGGTGAAGGCCTTGTTAGAGCCATAACTCTTGGGCGTGCACACAGGCGGAAATTGCGTTAAACTTGACATCACTCGACACAATGATCGTACGGTTAAGGTAAATGGACAGTTTAACTTGCCTGAAAATTGCCGAGAAACGCAGCCGTAGCCCAATTGAAAGTTCAGCAGTTCACATACTCCAAACAGTTCCCGCGCAGCTCTCCTACGGAGGAAACACAACGAACAAAATCGTTGCCAAAAGGTGCCGAGGGTGCAAACTCTTCGTCTACTGGACCGCTATATGCGTCAAGCGGAGAAAGCCCCCTGGAACTCATGAACGAGGAGTAATGATTAAATACAATCATCAACCTACGGCAGTCCTGAACGCCTATCCGGGAAAGCAGACGAAGCGAAAGTGTTTCACATCTAGAGTTCTTTTAGTTTTGTTTTTCTGAAGGTCGGGAGTCTGCCAGGCCTTAAACGATTTCTTAATGACCCCGCAGAATCTCCAAATGCTCGAAGTTATTAGTAGGCTTATTGCTGGTATCCCGCGCGAAGCGGACAAACAGTTCGCAGGGATTTCCCCGCCAGATCATCAGAACGGGCGACATGGCCTGCACTCTCGATGACCATTAAAATTTGCGAACGCCGCGTCTACCGAGAAGTTATATATTGTCATTCACGTACAATACTGTCGTTTCCGTGCCCAAATCAGGGTGTTTACGGGGTCAACATTAAGGTTACAATATCAAATAATAATAGACATTAATGGGTCTGTCTTCCCTGTATTCCTTCCGACTTAAAAACTTGTTTTAGTCAGCTATCCCTGGAAGTGCATCGAGGGTAAACCATTCGATAGCTGAACAGTTTACCTACGGATTCCCGGTTCGCTGAGCCACGGAGGAAATAGCTACGAGGCCAACGCTCGAATATAAAACTACAAACTTCGGGCAAAAAAGAAAAAAGAAAAAAAGAACACGGAGGTTGGCGGTCGCGTGTGCGGGAGTAGTTCTACACATAAGTCTTGCCGAAGGGAGAAAGACATAGGAAAAGTGTATCGAGTGAGTTCGAAAGGGACACGAAAAGAACACGGAGGTATACACCAGAAGAGAGGGGGAAGATATTCGCTCCAGCTCGGCTCGTGTGAACCTGTTCTTCGATAGTGCTGCGGCGGCAGCAGGGAAACGGCGCCCTCAAGAGCAGCAGCCAGCTATACAGCAGCCAGTCCTCGATCGCCCGTTGTCGCGATCACGAATTTTCCTTGCCAGCAGTGATCCGCATTCTGTTCTTCTTTCGCGCCGCTTTCTCCGCGAGATTTCCAACGATATAGCTGGCGAGAAGTAGGGCATCCCTTGTGTAAAGCGGCTGCTGCAAGCTGCCGCGGCGACCAAGTAAGACGATGACGACGACGCCGAACACGACAACGACGTCGGAGCTGAGTTGGGCCGGCGATTCGTCGTCGCCGTAGTCGTCGCGCGATGTCCTCCAGGTGGCCTTGCGGCGGCGTCATTACATTGGAATCGATGAGCCCGATTTGTGAAAGGACATCTGGTTGGTGGGTGTAGCTGCAGGAGAGGCGATGGCTGTATGCCCTGGGTTATTATCGAAAGGCGCGTACGACTCCCCAACACCAACTGCGAAGGACCTGCGTCTTAGAGCTCCTCAGTAGGCATCTAGGTCCATTGTAACATCCGGAACTCGAAGAGAGAATGGGTAGGCAATGCTAAGCTTTATTTGGCGCGACCCGCCATGGTACATGGTAACGAACGCGTGCCCCGTCACAGGCGCTTTCCCCTTCCAGTAGTGAGTTCACAGAGTGAGGTTGGCCGCGGGTTTACCTTTCGCTACCCGCCATATGTTTTTGGCGCCAGTATTTTGGCGCGCTTTTTTGGCGTTGCTTTTTTGAAGCCCATTCACTTCAAGGGAAACCGATCGACGTCGGCTGCTACCGCGCTAAGCTTGCGGCAACATGCCTGTAGACCTACTTCACGGCGTAACGATATGAAAGTGTGGCCGCGAGGGCGTTGATAGCAGCGGTAGTTCAGACAAGAAGAGTTCGAGTAAAAAGCAAGACGGGAGCTCCGTAACTAACAGCCAAAAAAACGTGGGACAAAGTGGGATATAAAATGAATGACGGTGTGCTCCCTGCAAAGCAGACCACAGCATCAGTGGCAGCGCCAAATCGATAATCGCGTGGTTCAGCTTCATCATAATGCACCCAAGTGACCTATCTATGCCTCCTTGGAAAGAACATTGCTAATGCCAGTAAAGTGCATACAGCTGGACACCAAAACGTCACCTGAGAGGCGACAGTGCGCAACCTTACGCTTGCATTGCGTGATGCCACCTTTTGAGTCAAATTGTGTGCCCGACATCGTCATTCGCCGGCATCTCATTGTTAACTGCATGAATTGATCACTCGAGTACCTTGTGATGAAGCCGAAATACGTAGTTGCCTTAGAGTGCATGGATTGTGCAGCCGAAGGTCAGTTACCCCTCCTCGCTCACAGCGAGGAAGCAGGTGTTTAGGCCATGACGGATCCTCCCAGAGGAGGAAATTAAATTCACGCCTGATTAGATGAACATTTATAGTGTTATGCCATAATATTTACAGTTTAAAATGCTATCATCCGCAATATCTGGAACCATTACAACTTTTAACGTGATGAGTGCAGTAAACTTAGAAATTATATTTTCTAAAAGCCGCCCAACCTCAGTTTCCTTTCTCTCTTTTTTTTCGGGGTTAAGGCATCGAAAATGGGCGCGAACTTGGAGATAATTTCATACCGAAATTCGGATAGTTGTAATGCACACATTGTCTTTTGCGACGTACTCACAAAATCCAGGTTAATCTCTTCGCCAGGAGCTAGAAATTGTAGGCTCCAAATACGGACCGCAAGGCAGCATATAGTAAAAATACCATGATAAAATATTACTAAGGGATTAAAGTTAGCTGTATTTAACAGCCGCCAGTGCACATGAAGGCACTTTGCTTTGAGCGGCTTTGGCCGTTTGCGTTGATAAAAGAATGCAACACGGTAGTTTAATCTACTCTTCCAAGATGTGAATGAACGTACTTGAGAAGAAAAATACTGCTTTGCTCAAGCGATGAGCCATTCAAAAGAACCTTAGCAATGAATGTGGAGAAAGACGCGAAACGCATAATTTTGAGTGCACTCGACACCTTCCTTGTGTTTCATATTTCACACATGCTGGTCCGAATTAATTCTCTGATCCGCGGTGCGTAAGCAGGCGTTGCTTTCTGGTTCATCGTAGACCTTGACACACTGGTGCTTCAGTGTTGCGCAAAGTGTCTTTGTGTTTTCGCGCGATTAGCGGATGTGTGATCTTACCCTGTGTGAGAATTCAAGTTTATCGGATCGTTTAGCTCATGCTTAGGCCTCAGAAACGTCGAATCCAATGGTCGTAACTATACGGGAGTGAATTTTGTCGACAAATAACACAAATATTTCCGTGCGTTCAGCAAAATATTGTCCTTGCCGTGTTCGTATTCAAGGTTCGTATCCCCAACGTCAATACACTTCCCATCGTATCGATCACTCTCATTAAAGTTGGTCTTGAATCATGCGATACAAAAGCCTTCTTTCATTCATCTCTTCCCCGTACTTCCCGCGAATGAAACAACCTAACCGTGACTATAGTTAATATTAATGATAACTTGCACTTTCGTGAGAATTCTGCTAACGTTCACGAGCAATCAGGAGCAATCGAATGTTTCTTTTTTGTTATGATGCTCACTGCACTGTGTTTACTCATTTTGCTTTGTAACCCCCTCCCTCTCCGTATTGCCTTTGGCCCTAAGGGGTGAAATAAATAAATAAATAAATTAATAAATAAATAAATAAATAAATAAATAAATAAATAAATAAATAAATAAATAAATAAATAAATAAATAAATAAATAAATAAATAAATAAATAAATAAATAAAAGTGAATGATGTCTCTGTAGGCAATATTGAGTTTCTATAATTGTTCTACACGGTCCCTGGACGCCAGCTGAGCGAAATGGATTGGATTAAAAAGGGGAGGGGTCCACAGCAAACTACATTTAGACATTAAGTCCGAAAGACACACACACACACATAATACTTATACTCCTAATGCTAACTCATTCATTGCGAAAAGAGACAGATTAAAAAGAAAGGAACACGAAGACCGAAAATACGGCAAGCGGACAGTTACAACAAAAGCTCAGATAGCCCACCATTCCAGACCCGCAGCGCTCTGAATAAGCATTCTTCCCACGTGTCGTAACTATGCCAAGAAGGCGTGGAGCCGTTTATCCGAGATGGACAAGGTCGCACGTCGGGCCGCCTGTCATCACGCGTCTGCAGAAAAAGTGAAAGTGTTCTTCGGGACGTACACGTGCTTAGCGGTCGCGTATAGCTTCGCCCTGAGGTCAGGGGAGTGTGGGAGGAGGAGCAGAGAGTTTATACGACAGAACGTACGTGGACAACGTGCGGAAGGCAAATGGTGAAAGAATTAAACAACAAGAACACTGAGGCACTGCCCACTGCCAAATTATTGTGCCATGTGCTCTAGTGCATTCGGATCGGCAACCACCGACGCAGTCGGTCAGTTCGCAGTGAATGGTTGCGAACGATTTGAGCCCACTCACAAAATTTCAGGATGCTTCAATGCACGTGTTTCCAGGCACTTTTTTGTCTATGTGCGTGAGTGTAAACGTGCACATGCACATGTTTGTGTGTTTTCGCGTGCCTGTGTATGTACCTTCAAGTGCTGTGTTTGTGTGGACGTGCGCGCATGAGTGCGTTTAACTCACTCGTGAAATGCACGTCAGCCCTACAGTGACCAAGCGATTTCCTGTTAAGCAGAGAAAAGTATCAGTCCCGCAGCTTGTGGCATACTTATGCACGGTATACCCATCATCCGCTGCGTGTATCCGTCATACACAATACCCAATCATTCACCACAACCTAGATTTTGAAGGCGCTTCGCGCTCTTGAGATTTGCATAGCGCGGTAAGTTAGGAGCTAGCATTCGCGGGGCAACGATCAATAAGTTAACAATACCAACTGCGCGCAAATTAACGGGAACGGGAACCCATGAGGAGAACACTGCGCTTGTGTTGTCCTCATGTGTTCCTACCCTCGTTAATTTGCGCGCAGTTGTTTCTTTTTAAGATGAACCATTGCCAACTCGCCCAACTTTCAACCCTTTTACAATGAGTTAACTATGAGCACCGCACGACAGGACAACCGAGATTAGCTTTGCCAAGCGCTGCACCACTGCCGAACTACCGCACGATTTTTCTGAGCGCTACTTTTAGTTCCTCGTTCACCCTTGCCACTCCTTCACGCGCCGTCGGTGAAGTGTCTTGAAGTGGGAAGTGGCGCGTTGTTCCATCTCTCATTTCCCAGCTTACTCTCTACTCCTCTGATTGGTGCCTTTACTTGGCCTTCTAGCTGTTTAGAGGAAGAGAGAGGGTAAGATAGATAGGGAGAGAGAGAGAAGAAAGACAGAGAGAGCGGGAGAGAAAGAAACGCAAAGAAAGGTTCATAAATGTATGTTTATTACATGTTCGCTTGAAAAAAAAAAAACGCTGCGGGCTCCTTTTCTCTTTCCCTTCCGCCCTTCGCTTCTGCTTCCGGGTAGAATAACGGTACTTTGTCCCAGAGACAGAGAGGAAGTTTCTCTCAGGGCTTTCGCTCACGCACGGCGGTGATCCCACCGACCGACGCTCACGCTCACATTGTGACCCCTACGTAACCTTCCGCGACATACGTTTGTGACGGGGAAAAATGATTGTTCAGCCTGCGTGCACTCCCTGAGTGCGGGAGTAAGTGGTTCACCCCCGTTGCCTGCCCGCCCGAGTTCCCCGCACCGGGCTGTACCGTCGGTGTAAAAATATTGAATCACGGAGGACACTATTAGAGGAGAGGAAATATGAATACATGCAAGATCTTCCCACCTTAATGGCAAGAGTCAATTTCTCGGCACGAAAGTGCTGAGATCCATAAGCAACAAACCATTTCCGCGAGAGAAAACTGTGATTTGGCGCCGACGTCTCCTCCGTTGGTAACTTAATGTCGCACCTTTATGCGTCTTACGTTAACGTAACGAAGCAGCCGAGAGACGCGGCGTTCACACCTTGCACACGCTTTCCACAACAGCGAGCAGAGAGAGCTCAACAACGGAGACGCGGTAACCTCTTTCTTGCTGTTTCGGTTCTCTCACCTCAGACTTTCACTCAGGAGCCTCACAGACCAGACGAGATTTTCGCCCATGCTGCTTCTAATACTCTAGTGCTAAAACTAAGTAAAGTAACGGTGAGTCAAAGAGGAAAGATTAAGTTTATTGGATTACAAAGAGTTTCTGGTTGGGAGCACTGCAGCTTGAAACGAAGTTGCGTGACTTAACCCGTAAACTACCGCTCTATCTCGAACGGGCTTCGGCATAGTGGTGGTGGCATTGTGAAAAGCACGCGGCGGCGCGAACGAATGCGGCGCGTTTGGCCTCCAGAACGCGACGATGAAACTCGGAAGGCTGCGACAAACCCTTGAAAGGAAACGCGCAGTTTTCACGCACATGCATGAGAGCAAACTTGACACGCTTGGTTGAAATTGTAAGGAGAAAGAAGGCACAAAATAGAGAAGGTGGGTGGGAATAGACATTTCTCAGACGAGGACAGAATAAGAATTTCTGTCTGGCACAAACAGGAGCTGATTTTGTTTTTTTTCCTCGCGCTGAACCTGATGCGTGCTCATGAATGAAATCAGTCGATCAGTGAAGGAATGAATTATTTTCTTGAACAAGAGTGACTTATGCCATAGCCCAGGTGTTCAATTTTTTCTCAACTGAACAATGTCTTCAAACACCCCTGAACTGCTGTTATTCGCGCGCAAGCACAAGCCGCGTAACTGTTTCTTTCAGTCACAGTAACCTTCCTTGCGCGAGAAATTTCGTAACGTTGTTACGGTAGGCTTAATACTGCACGCATCATGCATGAAGTGGTTCCTTTGCGGAGATTGTATCGTGTGCTAGACGCAAACCTTGACCACCCGTAACGCCCATGCATGAGGAATTCTATGCGCATAACTGATTCTGTCCCCCCGCTTTTCCTAAACCGCGTGGTTATCGACTCAAGCTAGCCGAAGCTAACGTAATGTTCTTTGTCATAAACATACCGTCAATTGCAATCATAAATTTAAGTCAAGATGTGCGTAATAAACCTTTAATTTATGTTCTGACTGTACACTTGCACTCTAACGAATGCCCCATTGAACACAAAATTTCAATTTTCCCATCACAATTACGGCTCCTGGTCAAGCTCGACGTAACTTTGATACGGCCCTTACATCGTTGGGTGCACGCCCTTCGTGCACGTGCACCTAATTTGCACGTGCACCGAAGTTCAGGGTAACGCACCGTCTGGTGTCCATAATGACTTGCTTGTTTAAATGATTCACATTTGAAGAAATATTCTTATCAGGCGGGGCTTCCACTTTCTTTAAGAGAGAAAAATCTAGGGGTCTATGGAAACGAACTGCGCGGGATACGGACTACCAGATATAGCGTTATTGAACCTTTCAAGGTGAACGCCTTGTATGTCTTGTCGTTCAGTCGAACTTCAACATTGTTGAGCGAAAGCCGGTCGCCATCGTATAAAAAAGATTCTCCTCCGGATGTGTTCCATCGCACAAGGTTAAACTCGGCGAAGGCTCAGCAAAACTCCACAAAAAGCTCGGCAAAAGCTCGGCAAAACTCGGCAAAAGCTCCACAAAACTCCACAACAAGCGCGGCAAAAGCTCGGCAAAACTCAGCAAAAGCTCCGCAAAACTCCACAAAAAGCTCGGCAAAAGCTCGGTAAAACTCCACAAAAAGTTCGTCAAAAGCTCGTGCTGTTCCCACAGCACGAGGTTAAAACTCGGCAGTACCAAGAAGCGGGCGTCCGTACCAGTACACCGCAGATAAGGAGCGGAAGAACACATCTGAACGAGTGAACATACATATAGCGAAGAAAATTAAAGGGACCCTGCAACAGTTCTGTCAACATTTTTGAAATCTTAAGTGCTTGCAGAACGTAGTCACTCAACAACCCCAGTACTTAGATTAGGGGCTCAAAAAGTACCTCAGCCAAAAATTACAGCTCTACGCCCATCAGATAACTTGTAAAGTCGCTCAAAAATGTTTTTCTCTTTCCCGGTCTTGACATTCTTCGACGGCTCGAATTACGTCACTATGGCCATGTAGCGGCTGTTGGCCGGTTTTCGTTCAGTTGAAGCAATGAACGCTTTTCGATAGCAACTTTGAAACAAACAAAAGCCACAAAAACAAAGCAGAAATGCAGGCGTATCATGGTGCAACGAGCAAATCACGCAGGTCCGCTCCGTGCTGGCGGTAACTATAGCTTTCGCAGTGGTTCCAGGCGCGATAGAAAGAGTAAAAACGCTTATCGAAAGTGTTGCAGGGTCCCTTTCAGCTAAGTAATTAAAGTTCAAAAATGTGGATTTAACTTCTGTGGACGTCACGTCTGTGGCGAACTTCTGTGGACGTCACTTTAACGGTTGCCGGTAAAATGCCGGCACGCCGGGAAGGGAGAAGAGATATGTCGACGGTGGATAAGAACAGGGGAAAGGAGAACGTGAAACAACGAAAATCTTTTCTGGGGGTTTATTTACTTACTCAGTCAGCACAGTACATCACGGAACGGAGGCAATAGTGAAAGGGCCTGTAATGCATCTCGACTCCTACTTTCGCCTTCAAGTCGTCTGGGGGATAACCTAAGGTACGCCGCGGACTTTTCCCTAGTCGCGGGCTATAGGCCAGGCCGTTCTGTCGCGTGCCGCATGGCACGCGGATCGCGTGCCTTCACGTACGCAGCTGTGACGTCACGGCCAGGGAGCAGGGCGCGGAAAGAACGGCCGCCGAGGCCCGCGAAGCGCAGCGGCTGCTGCAGGTAGCGCCGGAAGCCGTCGTCCGTGGGACGATTAGCCCGCTGAATTTCGAGGCCACTGGAAATAGGTTATCGTGCGGGCCCCCCGCGTAACCACGCCGCGTCCAATGGCTGTCGCCGTTCCCCCGGGCTTTACAACACCGCCGCCACTGCATGGCGCGCGTTTTGGCACCGGCTGCTGCAGCGCCTGTACTACGCGAGTTGTTCTTCGGGGGTTCCGCATGCCTCTCACGCACCCGGTGCTATCCGTTCCTGCACACCTCCCTTCCTTATTATGCGACGAAAAGGACAAATAAGACCCCGTTAGATGATACACCACCACGGTCGGAACCCTTAATTCTCTAATTCATCAACTGACGTATGCAAGGTATGTAGGCCAACACGAATCGTAAAGCGGTGGCACGTCCCTTACTAGCCGAGCAGTGGTCGAAGGAGTACCTGCTAGAAGTAAAGCAGTGGTGTTTATTGCCTTCGGTTTGTTTAGTTTGTACACGTAGAACAAGGATTAACCAAGACGCCAGAGCGGTGTCCAGGGTTATTATTACTACGCTTCGGCAGAGTGTCTATCCGGCTCACTGATGCCGTGTTAGGTTTCGATGGGTCGGGGACCAGTTTAGTTGTGTTCCACTGCGTTATTCTGCGCGCCCCTTTTGCGTGTCCTTGCCAGGGTATCCTAATTTAGGTAGCGTCTTTAAGAGCACTACTTCCTGTCTTCGTCTCTGTTAAATTTTGTTTCACTCATTCATTCACTATCTCGCTCACACTTGCTCTCACACAACTTTCACTCTCACTCTCACACTTACAGTCACTCTCATTTTCAAACTCACACTCGCGCTCATGCTCATACTCAGACTCACTTTCCGACTCTCTCACACACACACACACACGCACACACACACACACACTCACATTTTTTTACGATAACGCTCACACTCGTTTTTACGATAACACTCACTCACTCACTCACTCACTCACTCACTCACTCACTCACTCACTCACTCACTCACTCACTCACTCACTCACTCACTCTATCGCCCATTCACTCACTCGCTCGCCCACTCACTCACTCGCTCACTTACTCACTCGCCCACTCACTCACTCACTCACTCACTCACTCACTCACTCACTCACTCACTCACTCACTCACTCACTCACTCACTCACTCACTCACTCACTCACTCACTCACTCACTGAACTGCGTCGGCTATTACGAACGACCCGGGTGACGTTCCATGCCCTCCCGTACATTTTGACAGCTGTTTAAGCTTTTATTTCCGACGTCCAGAGCTACCAGAAAAAAGTACCAAGAAAAAAAAAACCGAATGCACGTGAGCGTGCGCCTCGTGAGGAGCGCCCGGCGTCGGCCACCTCGACTTTCGAGAACGCTCTGCCCAGCGTTCGTGGCATGATCTCTCGCGTGCCGTTCTCCTCGCGTGGTGTCTTGCGTTCGCACGTGAGGTGGGGAGCACAGACGCCGAGTTCGCGCTACAGACGCCGAGCTGGCGAAGCCGGTTGCCGCGGGTTCTAGCGCGTGCTAACGCGGTCCACTTTGGGAGAGATCTGAAAGCCTGCGGACGAAATGATCCTGCCTGCCAGTCGTGGAGAACTTTCTGCGGTAAGTTCGGAAATACATCTCAGGTGCAACAGCCGGGTCTCCCGACGAAGGGAGAGGCGCCGCCAGATCTACCGTTTCTCCATCCTTGCACTACTAGTGCAAGCTGTTCCATTTTTTTTTCTCGTGGCATTAGAAAATTGGAGTGAAGCGGTGCTGTGCTGTTCCATACGCCAAAGAACATCACTGCTGGCCTACCGCGAACTCCTTCAATGCTTGCAGCATCGACTATCCATGCGGCGTAGCACCTAACGGACCCCATTCAGCCGCTAATGAGATCGACGCACTGACAGCGCACGCACGCGGAATGCATACATTCAGCGTTCGCGTCACTCTTGCATTTACCCGTATACCGGTTCCGCTCAAGCATTTCAGTCTCGTCCGGCGAAGCGTTTTGTTCGCTTTATCTTTGTGGCACATAAGGAAACGTTTTCAATCTAGAGCGTCCATAAAATTCCTTCACCTCTCGTTCTTCGTTTCTTTATTTCCTTCATTCCAGGCGATTGGGAGAAAACATTGACTTGTGACAAAGCAGGGCCGCACGTAACCCGTCCGATAAGCGATGCTCCAGCAGTGTCGGCGCTCAATGTAGCGCACAGACAGCGGAAGGGGTTTTTTTTGTCTCGCGACGCGCATCCGCCCCTCGTCGGCCGTCTTGTAACCCCGCTCATTTTATCGCGGCAGCCATGACGAGTGACGGGAATAGGAAATTCGCCTTCTGCTTTCATCGGCGAGTGTTTCGCAGCTTATGCCGTATATGATTACCCGCCCGCGTCTTTGAAGTTGAACGACTATAGACTGTGCCGACGTTACTTTCTTCGCGCCAAGTTCCGGAAACAAATCCTTGTCTAGAGTATAAGAGCCCGATCGCAGTAAGATATAAGCCTCCTACACGCCGTTTGGTGTAAATGGAACTGAATGACAGGAATTCCTGGCGTGGTATGAACTATTTTTCTCTCTTGATGTAATTGAAGCACGCGAAGTTTTTGAAACATCTGCTGTCTCAGGGGCGGTGGTTATACATTTTATTAGGCCTTTGGGGGAAGGGAAAGTTGTCAGCCTCCCATCTCCAGGAGTCGGCGAGCTTGCTCTGATTTTATGCACCAGTGCGAATTGTTGCTCCGGTGCAGAGGTGGTCAGAGATGACACACACTGCTCAGCCGAGGGTGAGTGAAGGAGGGTTAGGTGAACACCCGGTGTTCTCCCCTGCAAGTCGATACACCAACGGGCATCCGGACTCTCCTGGAACCGATTTTACAACGTTCGCCTTTGCCTACAGCTATATACTTTCCAACTACACGAACAGCACCAAAACGCGAGAGAGAAAGAGATAGAGAGAGAGAACTTCTTGGACAAAAACCAGCGCGAACTCAGACGAAGACGAAGGAAGTGAAACACAAGGACAGACGCTGATCTTCATCTGAGTTCGCGCTGGTTTTTATCCAAGAATGTCTTTCCAACTAGCCAAGCTTGCAACCCTTCTGCAGAGAACTTCTATTGAGCGTTTAAAATGGGTGGTGTGGCTCGTTGGGAGTGGTTCCTTGCGCACTGGAGCCCACATGACGTCGTGGCCGCCTGCGCCCTCCCGACCAGCGCAAGCTGGGTCATCCGTCAGGAGCTGGACATCAAAATTTTCCATTGCTCTCTAAAAGAACGCATGGGGGAATAGAAAAAGGATGGGTTTTCTGAGCGGAAGTCGTACTCACCATTTATGTGGCGAAGTGATCCTGTTTTTTTTTTTAAACAAAATTTCCATTCTGCAGCGTACTGCTCCGTGAACGTGAAGTGTAGCCTTATTGGCCTCCTCTTCACCCTTCCCTTACCACACGTATTTCTCTAATATATCCATTCTCTAACGCATCACCCCATCCCTTTCCCTCCCTAAGTGCCAAGCCTGATACCTTCTCTTTTCCATCTACCATCTAGTCTTTCCCTGCATACCTTCTCAAAGGGTAAAAAAAAGCAATCTTACGCGAATGAGCCTCGAACCCAAAACGCCAACCAATAAATTGGTTGCGCATATAATTGCTTCGCCTTCCACGGCGAAAGATTCGAGCTACGTTCCGCTACCCTTAAGCGTTTTCGAAGTAAGCGGGGCCAATAATCACGTTTTATAGAGACACGGGAAAGCGCCATCAGATGGCAATACTGTTGGTTGATGTCCGCGAAAACAGTTTTTGCGGTTTATTTTATAAACTTGGCGAAGGTTGCTGTCTTGTATGCTGCACCTTAGATTTATGCAACCGTATTATATCCCAGGGACTCCCCAGGTAGTCTAAACAGATGCGGATGGCCCTTCCCTACAGCTCGCCTCATCACCCACGTGCAGCTTCGGCGCTGATGATGATGATTGATGATGATTGCTATTGGTTTCCCCTTTGTAGCGGGGTGATGACATGTCATCTTACCAAAAGGACTAATATACTCATGTTTTACACTCTTGGCTTAATACTAGCGCTGCTTAGGGCAGGCACAAAACGCTTATTAGGCACAAAATACTTTTTTTTGCTGTTACAGGTGGTAACTGTCCTAGGCAATATTCCCCTCTCTGCTGTTCGTCCACCAGCATTCTAATCTTCTTTTCGCCCCCTCGAAAGCCTTGAAGTTAACTTCCTCCCTGATACCCTTAAATCCTAGGGCTTCTGGAAGCCGAATATTCCCTTAATGTAGATTTGGATAGCACGCAGTACCCCCCCCCCCCCCCTCCTCTCCAAATAAAGAAAAAGAATTCTCTTTTAATTTTTGCTAGCTAACTTGGTATGTTAAAACATTTGTACTACGACGGGAATAAAGCATCCCCGCCGGCTGTCAACGTTCCTCTTGTAAGAAATATCCGATCCAGGAGCAGTTGGTAATCGAGCTCCAGCGTTAGCTTCACTGATGATGCGAAGTTATCCGTTCAGCTCTGCTTCATTGTCTAGTTACGAGAACTGTTTCGCTGCTCGAAGTGCGTATTATTGCGTGCAACGGGATGAAGGTTAAAGGGGACATGAAAACAAACGACAAATTTGTTCAGTTTTGAAGAAATGGCCTTTGGTGAATCCCTCAGCTCCGTTTTACCCCCGAAAGACGTTTTTTTAATCAGGAAAAAAAAAGAAAATATCGATACGCGTTCAAATTTCGCGCTCCAATGATGTAATATAAACCAGAGTGACGTAATATGAGCCACCGCTACAAAGAGTTATCAGTGTGTTAACTGCACGCTATCATTTAAGTGACACGATGAAGCGGCATATCATGGCACTTGGTGGTGGCTGAGGTCGGCAGCCGGCAATCGCAAGAACAAGATTCTATGACGACACAGATAAATGCCGGAAGATGGCTGGGAAGTCGCCACTGGTTCACATGCTTTCTTTAATATCTTGACTATTTCTTTGATGTCTGCGACCGAAATTGGTGGCATTATTTTTCTTAGGATAAAGCAGTCCTCTTAATAAACCAAACTTGTATTTTGTTTCAGTGGCCCCTTTAACGAGGCCGCGAACCTCTTCCGTCTCCTTTCAGCGAACGGTGAAACTCTGTGCCATGTCGCGGCGCACGTATGTGGAAGCGCGGTGGATTGCGTCATCACAGGAGCGCTGCAGCCGATCTCGGCGTCGAAATCGAGCGCATAACGTCATATCGCAAGGGCATAACACAGAATTACGACAAAGCTCCGGAAACTCTGCTCGAAACACAACGGCAAGGGGCCGTGGATACAACAGCCATCCTGCCTGAGCGCGCCTTATCGTATAGCCGGTCGTCCTTTCGCGTCGTTTCAGCCAGGGATTAGCCCGAAGACAAGAAACGGAAGAAAAGGAAGGAGGGAGAGGGTGAAGGCAGCAGCGCGGGCGACGACGAATCCGAAAGCGACGCGGCGGCGACGACTGCGCGCGTGCCTCGGTGTGAAACGGTGTTTGTGTGCCGATAAGACGCTTCGTCGCCGCGACTGAAGAAAGGCGGGAAACGGGAACCCGACATGGATATAAATGTGCGTAGCAACCGGGAGCAGGCTTCACTTACGTGTTCGAAAGCTGCCGATGCGCGGCGTGTTTTTTCCTTCTTTTTCGCACACCCCTGCGGCATGCGTAGCAGGTTTATAATAAGCGCTACCCTTCGCAAAGCCATGAACGTTGTGACGTCGCAAGCTACACTGAGGCGATGCAAGAACAGAGCAAACGTAGACACAGCTTCTGTCCGGTCTTCCCAGGCATATCTGCACTTCCCAACAGCACGTGCTCAAGCAGGCCGCCAGAGGCTGGCCCCTGCAGTCCTATTTTTCTCCCCGCACTGTTCGCACTGCCATGAATTTTTGCAATTCCATAGCTGCCTCGGCGCCCCGGGCTGTCTCTCCTCCTCCGCGACTCCATCCACGCCAAAATTTCCCCCTTGAGCGACGGACAAGGGTAACGCAAGCGGGCGGTGAAATAGCATAAATTAGGCAAAATGTAGACCACTATTCCCAGGGTGCGTGGTACTCGTAACGGGGATGCCGCCACGGCGTGGCAAGTGGAGCACAGGCGGCGGCGGGCAAAAAACGCAGACGCCCGCGTGCGACGATGTATCAGACATCTTAGCGAATAGCCGCGGGAGCAGCGCCGTCCCTTGCGGGACGAAATAAGGCGAAGAACCAGCGGAGGAGTGTTAAGCAAGAAAAAAACATGGAAAAAAGACGAGGAAAGGCACTTAGCGGCACCCTGCAGGCTACCATGCAACCAGCTCGGCACCTAATGCAGATGGTGCTGGCGCGCAGAGGCTTCCCACGCATGCGTCGCACGCGTTAGAGGATGGAAGAAGAAGGAGAAAAAAGCAATGTGGTCAGGTGATAAAGGAGCATTGCTCCCGTCTTGGCATCGTTCCATTCGACGGCCCCCTGCACATCTCTGTCGTGCGCTGTTTGGGTTACGGGGTCTCCTGCGGGTATAAGGTGGACGCTCTTATAAAGTGAACGGCCTGCAGTGTTCAGAGAACCTGGCGACGCTGTAGGCGCAGTAATTGACGTGATTGTATCTGTTGCGCAATAACGACGGTCATCCTTCGGTGTCCATTTGATCGGGAGTGCATCGCGCGGAGAAACGGTAGTCAGACCAGTGTTAATCCTTGGGCATATCGACAATGTAGGCCACGACGCTCCTCACCATAGAGCAGACGCAGAATCAAGGTTGCTCCTGCGTTGAGATAAGGTCCTGCAATAAGTAAGTGTCAAAATATAAAACAAGACAAGGGCAGATTCTGATCTGCAGGTTTACCCGGTTTAGGGGTTACATAATACCATACGCAGATAGAAGAATTGAGGTTTGTATTTACTGAGTTACATAATACCATACGCTGATAACAGAATCGAGGTTTGTGTATACTGAGTGCACATTTACGCTGGAACTGGTGGTGTATACGAACAGCTAATTCCTTCCATTCGGCGTAAAATGCAAGCAGCTAAGCTTCCATCGAAAGATTGCCCATTTACCGAAAGTAATTTCTATCTGTCGGCATTATATTTGCCATTAGTTATTTGCGTCTAGCGCCCAGCATCTATTTCCCCCACATAAACAGAGACATTGGGAGCGCATGCGAGTGGCGTGCTTCCCGAAAGTATACGAACCAATTCATGTTTAAGCATTAGGACGCAAGCACAATTATAAGTTGCAATTACTTTTTTGAAATCACTCGAAGCCACCAATGTCTTCCACTACACCGAAACTTTGCCCTCGCCTAAGTTTCAAACTACGCAGTTTCCTATAGCTTTCCGCCTTTAAACTATTCTCGTGGTAGCCAATCTTTCCTTTTTCATCGTTGCTCTCGTTAGTGCTAGCGTCTGTAGATTCCAAACCCTCAAATTGAAAAAAAAAAGTGTTATTCTTTGTTAATCATGCGGCGAAGCTGCTCTTTTCACACGGATGCTGAAGTTATGTAATCCGCTTGGTCCAGTGTACATAACGCACCGGCAAATTATCCAGGCGTAAGAACTGACAACTGGTGGATCATAAGGGTAACAGAATGTATACCGAGACACGGGACTAGAAGAAGGGGAAGGCCATTAACTCGATGGAGAGACGAAATAAGAAAATTTGGAGGCAAACAATGGTCTCGGGCAGCGCACGGCAGGAGCGGTAGGACGTCAGTGGGAGAGGACTGTGTCCTGCAGTGGGCCTAAATAGGCTGTTTTATGATGATGATGATGATTACTATGATGATGGTTGTGGTGGCTTCAAAATCGAGCACAGTTTACTTATCACTTTGCATCCCACTGTAACCAGACGATACAAAAGGCCTTGCCACAAAAAAAGTAAAAACATTTGAACTCCCCAAAACAGTCCGTCAGCAGGTTCTCCAGGTAATCACATCTACGCCAAACCACAAAGAAAGAAACATAATTTTAAAAATCCCCATACTGTGCCGAGGGTGAGTCGATCATTGCCTGAACGACTCACGAAATAAAATCGGAACCTGATCTGCCGAATCCACGCACTCTATAACAATTTCTATGCGCACTTGAGCAGCCAGCCTCTTCCGAAAATAGGACACCCACAGCCACGGGGGGCAGCCCGACACAGTAAAAACGGCGCGTTCATCACCACACAGTCCGCCGTCGAACTACTGCGGGCCGTTCCGCTCAACCGCACTCCCACAACGACATTACGTGTGTGTGCGTGCGTTTATACAGAGAGCGGCTGCAGGCGGCGCTATCCGTATAGCTTCGTTTCGGAAACCAATAGAGCGTGAACGACTGCGGTGGTCCTTTACCGCATGGACTGTCACGCGCCCATTATGCGTCCCTTATTATATCCGTTAGAGATTGAACCTCCGCGATTGGTATAAAGCGGGAAGTTTTCTTTTATTTAACACTGTTTGCGCGACTACGCACGACCGGTCCGAATAAAACGGAGCGGGAACGTGAACATGTGAAAAGCAACGCACAGAATTTTGTGTCGTAGTTAACTGAGGTAAAATAAGAGAAGGGTACGAGTACATGCAAGAATAACGGTTATTGCAGTGAATTCTTGTTGTTGTTGGTAAACTTTATTGGCACACAAAAACGAAGAAAAAGGCCCCCAAAGCTTAAACCAGCTTTCCACCATTCAAAGAGAAAATTTTCTTCGCTGGTCACATTGGCTGTCTGAACATGTTACTCCTAACGCTTCTGATATCAGTTAGGGATCTAGAGATCTGACATCAGTTAAAGATCTAGAGATCTGACATCAGTGAGAGAGTTAGAGCAAGGCACATTCGCCTGACCTTTATCGTGTGACCTCAAGACATCTGTTCATATGAAGGGTGGCTCCCAGAGAGAGAGAGAGAGAGAGAGAGAGAGAGAGAGAGATTTTTTTCGCAAAGGCTAATTCGGGGGAGGGGTGGTGACCGAGGGAGGAAGGCACCCCGGTGACTTTGGCAGCCTGGGTGACGAGGCATCTTGCACTGCGGAATCCGAGCTGCCCAACGCCCTCGCCCAGTGCTCACCGTCCCTATATGGGAAAAATGGGTAGGTAGGTAGGTAGGAATAACTTTATTGATGCCGGCAACCGACGGTTTAACTCGTCGTGACGTTGGCCAAGCGTCGACCCGGGGTTATGCCCTACTCTGCAATACCCCAGTTCGGCCCGTTTGCGGCGGGTCGTGAGGCTTGTGCTTTTCGAGCGCACCCCGGGCCTGCTGGACGGCCCATAGTTGAGTGTCCTTGTCTGTAGACTGCACTGCACTTTGAAGTTCGGGTGGGTATGTCCTGGAGGTAGCTTCAGTCGGGAACCTGGCGCAGTCCCACATGATGTGCCATTGATCCGCCAAACCCACTGCACAAACACTGCACATACCACTCGGATAGAGTTCTGGGTGAAGCACGTGTAGCACTGCCGGGGCGGGGAGTGACCCGGTCTGTATCTGCCTTAAGATAACGGCCTCCTCCCGACTGAGTGCCGGGTGGGGAGGCGGCATTGTCCGTCGAGCTAGGCGATAACACTTGGTAACTTCGCTATAACTGGTCATTCGGTCCTTGGTTTCAAACCACCACACGGAACGGTCACTCTCGGGGGAGCGGAGGGTAAGCGCTCGCGCCGCCGAATGGGCCGTCTCGTTGTGGTTCGGTGAGGATGTACACTCGCCCGCGTGAGCCGGGAACCACTTGATACGGATGGTGCTGCCGCGGTCTTGGAGCTTGAGCTTGCCGATGATGGCGGCCGCCGGCGCGCACACTCGCCCCTTGGCAAAGTTGCGCACGGCGTTCCTCGAGTCGCTGAGCACGGTGCGACACTCGGCCTCGGAGATCGCCAGAGCGATGGCAACCTCCTCGGCGTCTGTGGCGTCTGTGCACCGCACGCTCGCTGCCGTTGTCTTGGTCCCGGTAGCCGCCGCAACGACCACTGCCGCAAAGCCTTCTCGTTCGTATTCCGAAGCGTCTACGTACCGGGCGTGTGGGTCTTGGGCGTGTTGCTTGGTGAGGGCCTTGGCCCGCGCCTGCCGTCGTTCTTGGTTGTACTCGGGGTGCACGTTCTTCGGGATGGGGTCCACGTGGATGTGGGCCCGCGCCTCCTCGCTGATCTCGCACGGTTGTGAGTACAAGTGTGTTGTACAAATGGGTTGTGAGTACAAGCATGACAAGGGAAATTAGGCCCTCAGGGCTCACTCTTTTTGTCAGTGCCGTAGTGGTTCCGCCGTTGCGTGCCTTAAGCCGTGGTTTCCTGGTGTACCGAGTTGGTAGAGTGCAGGCGATTGAGGCAAAGCGATTGAAGCAGCCTAAAGCCAAATTTGGTTGATTGATTGTGGGATTTAACGCGCCGTCGCTACACAGGCGATGAGGCGCGTCGTAGTGGAAGGCTGCAGAATAATGACCACCTGGGGATTTATAACGGGCACCGAAATCTCGAACACAAGGGGGCTTTACAAAGCCAACTTTACTAAGTGTGATGCTGTAGGCAGTTACGATTGGAAGTGAGTGAGTGAGTGAGTGAGTGAGTGAGTGAGTGAGTGAGTGAGTGAGTGAGTGAGTGAGTGAGTGAGTGAGTGAGTGAGTGAGTGAGTGAGTGAGTGAGTGAGTGAGTGAGTGAGTGAGTGAGTGAGTGAGTGAGTGAGTGAGTGAGTGAGTGAGTGAGTGAGTGAGTGAGTGAGTGAGTGAGTGAGTGAGTGAGTGAGTGAGTGAGTGAGTGAGTGAGTGAGTGAGTGATGCGAGAAAAAAAGCTAGCCATATACCTCCTCTTAATATGTAATTCCCTTCCGCATTGCTGTCATCCTTACCAGATGCTTGCCGTTCGTCTTTGGGACCACAAAACAAAGCAAACAGCTTAACTGTTTGTTCGGACCACGTGCTTGACGCTTCTCGTTTCTTTGTTCTCCCATCAGTGGGCGAAGGATAAATGACGGAGCCAATTTCACTTATTTAAATCGGCAGAAACAAATATCAAGAGCCTTTTTTTTTTTCTTTCACAAGAATCAAAAACTTTAAGAAACTGTGGCTCATTGTACCTGCAGCGCTTGTACAGCCAGAAAGGCGGACAGAAATAGCTTCCTAACAAACCGTTGCTATAATTACGGTATAAATGGTTAGAACGGGTCATAGACTGAAGATACATTTCATGGTTTCCTCGGAAATTAACTTTTACCCTGAGCAGTAATACTGGTGAATAGTAACATTAACCTTTCCTATCTTGAGTCAGTGCATCCTGGCCGCCCTGGCTTTCTTTATGCGTCGAATCCCAAAAAGAAGTTAGCGACGACGGCTTCGAAGCTGGCGTGACGGGCGTGCCTTGTCACCTATGCGATGCCGATTGTGCCAAAGCGCGGCCACGGTGGGCTTCGCTGAGCGTGTATGCATAATGAAGAGACCGAGCGCCTTCTCACAACTCTCAAAGCGTTAAGACAGCCGCGCGCGTCAAGGTCGGTCGAGCAGCGGGCACGGACGGGGCAGGCGTGCGAGGCGCCAGCAACACGTGCTGACTGCCCAGCGATTTGCATTGGACACCATTGTTGCGCCTGTCGGCGGCATTGTTGCGTCAGGGGAGAAACAAACACCTATGCCGGACCAGCCGGCTCGGCTTGCAATGGTATGGGAAAAGTCGCATTGTCTTAAGAACGCGCTGCGAAGTTACTCGTTGCGCTTTTCAGTTGAGAAATGCATTCCAGGCTTGCAGAGAGAAAAAGAGGGAATGCGACTTTTTTCCTGGTCATTTTTTTCCCTGGTCAAGCACGCTTGCAAGTCCGAAACAAACTAGAACAACTTTCCTCATGCTGGGGGCGTACATTACGCAGCCTTTTTTTATATTACGTGATGAAAAATGTCTTCTATTAGGCTTGGATCATCATCATCACCATCAAGTTTGTACGCACTGAAGGACGAAGGCGGCTCCCAAAGATACGCGCCTCCTAAACAGAGTTTAGGCAGGGGCACATCGGCAGAGGATGACCTGTTGACATGCGTCTTGTCTAGCTAATCACGGAGTAAGCCATATTAGCCTATTCCAGCGAGTTTAGCCGTGCGTGAGAGTATGACCTTGAAGTGATACCACGGAACTCGCCACTGCCACAGCGCGGTGCGGCAACTACAGTCAAACCCGGCTATAACGAACCCGGATAGAGCGAATTATGCTCTATATCGAACAAAAATATTTCAGTTACGGAAATACATGGGAGACATATTCCTTATAACGAAGTTCACATCCGATATATCGAACTCCGGGCGCCTAGAATGGCCACCGAAATGCATGATCTCGGAGCGGCGATTGAGATGTGGATTGGCCGCGACCACGGAGCAAGAGCCGCGACTGAGACATTGCGCCTCGCACGGAGCGACGTGACGCCCAATACTTTCCGGAACTGTTTCCGATGCGCGGGACTCGCGATGGAACTCGCGATGGAACAGTGAGTGCGGACCAAGACAGCAGCATGGGTGAACTGTGGGAAGAGCTCGCCAACGTTCCCGATGATGTCGCCAGTGAAATCCGTCCGACACTTATGATGAAGCGCTTTCGGCAGTCGATGTGGTCCGCCAATGCTTCTTAGATTTTTGAGGACGTGGACTCGAACTGGTGCAAACAATGTTTCGTGTGGAGAATGCTATACTAGTTGAAGCCGCCAAAACGAAAGTGAAAAGAAAAATCCCCGTTTTTTTTTTTTTGCAACGTGGGCAGTTAAGGCGGAAAGTAGCTTTGATACTTGCAATAAATGAATTATTTTGGTCTGGTAATGGCTACTGTACTGTGTTCGTTTCTGCATACGTCGATGGCGGAGTTGGGGAGGGGGCGGGGGGCTCCTGCGGATTGCGAACTTGTAACAATAAGCTCGTTATAGGCGGGTTCGGTTATATCGAACTATTGGATATATCGAACTAATCGCGGTGCATATTGCAGTTCGCTATAAACGGGTTTGACTGTAACAGCACCTGTCCGAAAGTTGGAGAAGTAGGAGGAACGACGGGCTTGCGAGGCGCAGAGACACGTCACGTGACGACGAATGTTCGAGGCATGGAGGAAAGAAAAGGTTTGAGGCGTCAAGATGCACTCGCCGAGGGCTGAACATGAAATCTGCTACTATCGCTAATAAATCCACGTGTCCGCCACTGCACCGACAGCCGCCTGATGCGTCGAGCCATCCTGCAGATGTCGCTCGGCTTGCTAATTAGTTAAATTGAATTGAATTACTTTTATTCAGAGGGGTAGGCCACATGGCCGTAGTTGGGGAAGGGGAAGAAGGGAAGAGAAGGAGGTGGAGCCGATCAGTCAGTCAAGATTAGGGCCCATTGCACACGATGCGTGATGTCTTGGGGCGAAGATTGTATACCCCATCTCACACTACCCTTGCCAGTCCACTATTGATTAAAAGAAAAAAAAATACCTAGAACATGTAGGAAATTAGTTTGTTCGTAAGGGGGAACTTCAGGAGACGAGTTGGAGGGCAAAGCACAAAGCAAAACATCGCGATAAGATGCGAAAGCTGTACACTGCTAAATTAGGTTTGTCAGGTCTGAGAGAACATTTTGGTCACAATGGGGACAGATAGTACGGTGAGGCTGAAGTCTCCGAGTGGGACCATGTCTGCAGTATTACGGTTCTAAGGACAGCATTACTTATAGTCTTGTTAACAAATACGTTTGAGGAGGAGTGTAGGACGGAGTCATCAAACAGGTTAACCAAGCGGAGCCTTTTGGCCCAGCCGCTTTCGGCGAGCATGTCTGTCATGATCAAGTTGGAGGCGCGTAGGTACACCTTAACCGCGTGAGAGATAGGTAATCGGAAAAGTGAGTACGAGCGCGCAACGCGGCAGACTGAAACGATTAAAGAACGGCAACTTCGGAGAGCTAAGCGTCTAAGGAGAACGATGCTAAGCTAAGCTAAGGAGAGCTAAGGAGAACGATGCGGAAGGGCGGCAGCAACCAGCTTTAGTGGCGGAATGGACGGCTTCGACGACGGCTTCGGAAACGTACGAGACGACGTCAGTGAGTGCTCGCAGTACAGAACGTTCGACTAGCCATATCTTTCGGTTGGCAATATGCGCTTCGGCTGCTTTCGCTTGCATAACATTGGCTAGCCGAGCTAAGCCGCAGCCATTTTTCATACAGTTTACTCGATACTGTCGCAAACGACCATACGCTCATTTAGCCCTCATTGTTAAGGCGAAAACACTAACTGCCTCCTTTTGCGAAAAGCAGGCGTTGTTGCTGTTGTTTTCGTTGTCCGGCACAGAAAATGGCCGCCGCTTTAAAGAGTAAATAAACGAATTTGAGTTCGTAGTGCTATTGAACGCGGGCTTCTGCAGTGGCGAGTCGCATAAGCAACGGTGCGACGGAAACTCAGTTAATCCCAGTTTAATCACCTAAATCCCAAGTTATACGACGTAAAGCCATTAGTTGGCACATGTCCTTCTTTGCGAGAATCTCGCGTCCCGTAAACCGGACATTACACATACATAAAATCGACCTAGAATTGCGCTACGGCGCATCTCACCGTCAATGCGACAAGGATACACGCCTTCCGAGTCTTCAATTCAGGTGGACTGGATGTAATCGAGCATCTTAGGACCACGCCTCAAATTAGCCCAATGCGACGGGTCTAGTTTTCGGGAAGAAAGAAAAAAATATAATGAGAGTGACTGCAGCAACTTAGTTGTGGTCGACGCCCTAACCACGCCGCGAGATAATTTCGCTTTCCTTGTGCTAAAAAACTAGAGCAGGCGAGTTCAATGCGCGGTGAAATCCGGCTCGAATACGAGCGATGAAGGAAGGAACAGGAAGGAGAAACGAGGGGGACAAAATAAATTTTAACTTTTTTATTTATTTTAAAATAAATAAATGAACAAATAAACAAATAAATAAATAAATAAATAAATAAATAAATAAATAAACGGAGAGAGGGGAAGCCGGGCAGAAAGAGCGGAAGAATGGACCACAAATAAATAGGGAAGGAGAAAACGAGGAATCAATAAACCAAGAAACAACGAAATATATATAAATGTAAGGAAGAAAAGTAAGAAAGAGAGAGAGAGAGAGAGAGAGAAGAGAGAGAGAGAGAGAGAGAGAGAGAGAGAGAGAGAGAGAGAGAGAGAGAGAGAGAGAGAGAGAGAGAGAGAGAGAGAGAGAGAGAGAGAGAGAGAGAGAGAGAGAGAGAGAGAGAGAGAGAGAGAGAGAGAGAGAGAGAGAGAGAGAGAGAGAGAGAGAAAGGAAGGAAGAATTGAAGAAAGGAAATTTGCGGCCCTCGGTTAAATTAATGCTAATCTTGGGAACAAGACGAAGAACGGACAGAGTGGTTTCACGGACAAGCTCTGCCAGCGCTTTGTTTCAATCTGTGTAGAAATCGCAAAGTAGTTATAACGAAGATAGAAACAGCGAAAACGGCTAAGATCTTGCAGGAAGTAAGGAAGGAAGGAGGTAGGGGGAAAATCAGGAAAATTAACCTGGCTAGAGCCTAGTTTGCTAACCTGTACTGGAAAGAGAAAACCGGCAGAGGGGTGGGGGCAGGTATTCGAGTGCGCTCCTCACCGCCTCCTCACGGTAACCTCCTCCGCCTCTGCTATCACCTCATGAATGTACATCATACCTGGGGCACAATGACTCCACTCGGGCGTACCCCATACATTCCATCGCGTTTAACAGGTCCCCTCCGGATACATTAAACTCGGGTTCCCATCTTTGCGCATCACTGAACGCTCTGGCATCTATACGGGATAACATCGTCCAAGCGCTCTATAACCAGCGTTCTACGCTTCGCGAAATATCTTGTTCTCTATCTCTCAAAAAGGAGCAGAAGAAGCCCACGGGGATTCCAGTTCAACGATACCGAACTAGATGAATCGGGGGAAGACGAACGCATAAAGTAGGAAGTCCGGGAGCTCAGTGAGAAAAAGTGGAAACTAGATCGGGCGGACAGCGCCGAAAAGCTCAACCGATGCGAATAAAAAAAATAGAAGATATCCGGACGCACGTATGCTATACAGTCGCTACAGTCTTATAGAGACCGCCGCACATATCCGCCATATCGGGTCTGGCGCCTTGAATCATAAAGAATATGTGAACGCTCCGTGGGCTTTCTTACCTTTCACTGCCCTGCGGCTCTTTCAAGGCGGACGGCTGTTTGCCTTTAAAGGATCACTTTAAGGCACTGCGCTTCACACGCGAAGCCTTCAGATGTCGCCCCCTTTTCCCCGTTCCTTGGGGCACCAGATTGTTGGGGCTATTGTTAGGTTCCGGACTTCTTCGCTGGGGGACCGATACGAGCGGAACGAATGAAAAGATCGCGCTGGCACGCAGCTCAGACAGAAACTATCCTTCTTCTTACCTGCCTAAGCACGGACAAGGTGGCCGCTGATTGGTTTATACTTATAAGTATATACAGGAAGTGGGCTAGAATGAGCGCGGCCTGCCCTGGAGCATTTAAGCTGACCGGCTCGTGAGAAGAGAATATCTGACAGGAATGAAAGCGTGGAATCTGCCCCGGCAACGTTTTTCATCGGCGGTTGGCTGGCGTGCAGCGTTGGTGCACGGAATATCTGCTCGCATCGGAACAGCTTGATATATGTGTGTGTGTGTGTGTGTGTGTGTGTGTGTGTGTGTGTGTGTGTGTGTGTGTGTGTGTGTGTGTGTGTGTGTGTGTGTGTGTGTGTGTGTGTGTGCGTGCGTGCGTGCGTGCGTGTGCGTGTGCGCGTGCGCGTGCGCGTGCGCGTGCGCGTGCGCGTGCGCGTGCGCGTGTGCGGTGCGTGTGCGTCTGCGTGTGCGTGTGCGTGTGTGTGTGTGTGTGTGTGTGTGTGTGTGTGTGTGTGTGTGTGTGTGTGTGTGTGTGTGTGTGTGTGTGTGTGTGTGTGTGATGTGATATGCAGGCAGCAAGGCAATAATGTGGTCGTGCAAATATTAATGATTATGACTATTGCGGTGAGCGCTGCTGTACCACTGTGTCTTAACAGAAATTCAGACGCAAGTTATAGGAAATCCGAACGACGGGCGTCAGTTCTGGCAGAGCAGGGTAGCAGTTGCCACCCCGTAGTTATCGATCGATTAGTCGTCGAGAAACAGTTGCTATGCCTGCGCAACATGTGGAACGGGATATGCAAAGGTGACCTTGTACATGCGTCGTGCACTAACAGATGTAAGGTGACTAACTCAGCGAGTACGCACAAAAAAAAAAAATAAAGCGATGCTCAGGCATTTTGTGACGCAAAGAGGCGGCAAACAGATACCCGGGGGAGCCCAGCAAGACGTGTGAGTTTGGTTTTCCTACTTCGTAAATGACTCGTGGGCAAGAAGCTTCCAAGTCCAGTAATTTGCTTCCTAATGGCCTTCTGTATTTTGTCAAAGCAAGTGAAAGATATACCGCTCCCTGTTCAGTGCTTCTGTCTCTCTATTCACTTTTTTTACCGATCGATTGCATCTAAATATAGTTTCCCAGGATGGCGGCAGACGTTCCTTCACCATTCAGAAACGTAGGTTCCCGACAGGAAAGGTCCATTCTCCAGTCTCCACCTCATCAGACGGGGAACACTACATCGATTATATTCGTTTGTTGCGTTTCCGTACATCCCTATCAGGCCACACCATGTTCGCAAATGACTTCTCCATCACATCCGGGAAGACGAACAAGAAAATAATACAGCATCCAGGTTTAGAGTACTACAGAACAGTTTTTTTCCTTAGAACCACCTCTTATGATGCGGTTGACGTAAGTGTGACGGAGATAAGAAAGGGCAAGCGAGGAATTTTTCATCAATGAGGAGTTATGCGTACATGCCTCAGTTCCCGCAAAACCACTCTACTAATATGAAGAATGCAGCGTTACGTAAGCCGCACAGCGCGCGTTGGGGAGCTGTCGCGCAGCCGCAACTGACAGGAGACATGTCTGTTCAGAACGCACCCCATGGTCCTCCACAGTACATGCATACACGGCTGTTGCGATGGCCTCTGCATGAGTTGTAGGACCATTCGAGGACAGCCCAGTCTCGGTACGGTACGTGGCAACCAGCCCACCTCCCTTTAGTAGTGCATTCATGTACGTGGGGGTGTTACAACTCGCCGACTGGTTTCCCCATCTACGATGTAACTCTCACTCACTCACTAATCAATCAATCAATCAATCAATCAATCAATCAATCAATCAATCAATCAATCAATCAATCAATCAATCAATCAATCAATCAATCAGTCAATCAATCAATCAATCAATCAATCAATCAATCAATCAATCAATCAATCACAGTAAATATGGCAGCGACAGATGTAGAAGTTCGTCAAAGCCACTGTGAAATGGCCCACCCGCCACAGGAGCAAATTTACCGTTATCGTTACTACTAAGAACTCCGAGTTGAGCTTGTTAGTATAGGTTCATTATGGGGACAGCGCAAAACAAAACATAGACAAGAAAGACCACTAAATTCAGATCTGATATCAACATTGCTATCAGAGCACTTTAAAGTCCCGGCTTGCTACCACTGCTACCGGCACTAGACTAGTAACCATGGTCCCAACCGAGGCACGACTCGAAATACGACCTCAGTTAGCGCCATTTTTGACGCAGCACGAAGTCGACGCAGGCTCATCGTATTCTGTGAAAGTGACCAGCGCGTATACCCAGGCCTACGTCCCATACTCCCGATGAGGTTTTGCACGGTCAGAAGGTAACTGACCCTCCATAAGATGACTGGCAGTGTTTGATCCCTGAGTGGGAATACCAGCGGAACCGCGCAATTTAGTGTATATTTAATACCCTCATTCGGATGTAGTGTTTGATATCTTTATCTGGAACCTGGCATCAGATGTCAATTGGTCAGAAAAATGATTCCAGGTACTCCGTTTTAGAGTACGTGTGTACCGGTTCAGCATGATAGTATGATAATCACTACCCGAAATAGAGGGCGCTAACAGGTAGACGTACCTTGCCCTATCATACTGTGCGGACATTCTTTTTTTAAGGAATGAGTTCGCATAGAAATAGCCTGCGAAAATTTTTTCAAGCGTTAAAACACCCCGCGGCATCGTATCAAACCCAGCCCTAAACTATACCTCCAAGCTTCCCCCAGGCAAACATTTAACGCGCGCGCATTAATGAGCCCGAACAAACCAACAGCGAGGAAGTCGACGAGATAGAGATCATTACCCGGAGGAAAATAAGAAAAAAAGGCGCCGCTGCAGGTTGTTCCAAACTGCTAGAGCCCAGCAGCCGCGGCGCGTTTTCGTAGCCGAAAGTTTCGAGCGCAGCGCGCGCAGATTGCCTGGGCGGCGCGGGCAGCAGATACGTTCTGCGAGTCCCACGCGGCGTTTGTCCGCGCGGCTGGCGATTATCGCGCTAGCTGCAGCCACCGGCGAGGAAGAAAAGAACGGCGGGGGTACAACAGGGCGTTGACTACACGCGCGACCCACAATACTCTGCCGCCTGCGAACGTCGGCAACGCCAGCCGTACTGCACCAGAGGGAGGAAAAACGACGTACAAAGCAGCTGCAGAACATGGAAAGAACGCGACTGCACACAGATGCGGCCGCCGAAAGCATACCGCTTCGCTAGAACTGCGGCGCGTTCAAGCGTTATGGGCTTTCGTGACAAATATCGTGTCTGCAATCACCCCTCTTTTTGTGCGTCACCTGTAGCAGTGTTTTGCAACTTCCGATCGATTTCTCGTCGTCTTTTGCCCACTCCCCCACTCCCCGCACCCTGGTAGTTTTCTGTTCCGTTCCCCCTCCCCTGCTTTTATTCAATGTACGACGAACAGATTTCGCGCCCCGAAGGAACGCTGCTCAGTCGCTTCGGAGGTCCCATTATCACACCCGGGAGTGGCGGCGCGCACACCTTGATCGAACAGCGTGCAAGCCCGGTGCTCTGCCAAAGAAGCCAACAGCGCTCAACTGACTACGCGCGAGACGTTCTCTCTGTTATCGAGGCGCGCTTTTCGAAAACAAGAAAAAAAGAAAAGCTGTTGATCAAGATTCTAATCGGTCCTTAATGGAGTGAAGCAATACCGGCAGGCTGTGAGGCGTGCCGTGCTGTGGCGGCGTACAGTTCAATTTAAAAAAAAAACTGGAATATTTAACGAGCGCCGAAATCCCGCGCACGAGAGAGCATTCGCGTTAAACCTCGGCTGGAGGCACATCAACTACAGACGGTAATGACGCCTTGATTAAGGTTGGTAAGCAGCACGGTTAACAACTGGAAAGCAGTGCTACGGACAGACGAAACTGGAGGCAATCAAGTAAGGTTGGGACAGAAACGGCAAGAGTATACTGGGCCTGGAATGTCAACGTCTACAGCAAGGAGTGTCCTGGGACATGCACTGAAAATATTCCAAAGGACAGCGAAGTTTATATGAGACAACTGTTTCTTAGGCATCGATGCCTATCAGGTCTAGCGAAGATTTGAAGCAAGGGCCACATTACAAAGCGAACGTTTAGAAGACCTTAGGAGACACATGGGACAAGCGCTGTTCCGTGTGTCTAAGTCCTTGTCAACGTTCGCGCTGTAATGTAATCCATAGGGGGAGTACTAACTTTCCCAACGCCACATTCTTCTGCATTTAAAGCAAAATACGGGACGAAAAAATGCCATTTCGATGGGATATTTATTTTTCGCAAGTTAAAAACAGCGACAGCTTAAGGTTAAATTATGTACTAAATATCTTGATCTATAAGACCCCTCCGGCGATTAGTCAGCAATAATACCAAAACTCGCAATGTATATTAGCTTTAATAAATTATGAAAACAATATCCACTTCCCTCGGGAAATATGAACCTGGAAGCTAACAATGGTTCTTCAAAATTTTTCAGCCTAGTTTAACGTATCTGGCCACGCCTTCAAAGAGACTACGTTTCCCTGCGGTTGCCACCGCCGTCCGATGCTGGCTTCAAGAAAGCGCCTTCCAGTACAACGCCAGTTCTTGTGTCGAAGGAACAACTTGTCTACGCATGGATAATTTTTGTGCCCAGACCGGAGTAATCCCACCAAATGGCTACGTATGCTTTATATTTTCACGGTTAATAACGTTCCCCAAGTCCTCCCCGCCATTTCCTCGTTTCGCTTCAGTTCATCGGTACTCAGTCATGACACGGTTTCCAGAGCAAAAGCCGGAAGAAGCTTAACGAATTCAGCGGTAATTGCGCTCAAAGTGTTCCTGTGGGTTGGACGAATTTCTGGAAGCCAAGATAATTATACAGTGCTATAAGTACTCCTATCTCGTACTGCAGGCTTCTACAAACAAACGTGTTGTTGGTTTTATTGACTGTCGTTTCCGTCTTAAAACTCCGCATTCTGTACGTATTTGCACTGTGGCGTCAAAACAGTCGCTTTTTTTTTATTTTCTCAGTCTTCGTGCCCTGCCAAATGTCCTGTAAGTTTTTCAGCATCCTTTTCCAGTTGAAAGGTCGTACGTTGTAATGCGTAGTTCTTCACCATGACATTCGCACCAGTGCGGGCCAAAGCATTTTATTAACAAATGCCATGTGGCGTTGCCACACGGCGCAATGCGTATTTAAGGTTGTCGAGCTTTTGCTTGTCCGTCACTGCCCAAGATATATTACACCTGTTTATGAACAACCAGGGCCGGCTGAGGCAAGGCGAATAAAAACATAGCAAATGTCTACCTGAAGGTCTAAACATATAATGAACCATGCTCTAACAATACTACAATACGTATTTTCTGCACCATAATTTAATCCCCAGAGAGGGGACTTTGTTTGAATAGGTAATGTTACCTCGTTTATAAAGATATTTCAAATTTAAGAATACATCAAATTTAAGATTAAAGATATCTGCGCTATCAAAAATCAGTCCTAATAATCGCCACTCCAGTCATTTCAATGAACGTAGATGCAGCATATAGTGAAGGTGTCGGGGAGGTGCAATTCATTATGATCGCGTGGGAACACACCACTAGGCGAAAAAATCGAAACCCCTTTCTTAGGACAAAGGTGATTAAAACTCGAAGCTTCGACCGTGTCGAGATGGCGCAATCGGATAACGTCGATTTATTTATTTATTTATTTATTTATTTATTTATTTATTTATTTATTTATTTATTTATTTATTTATTTATTTATTTATTTATCCTCAGGGTACATTGAAGCACATTGCAAAGGTAATGGGAAAGACACAAATATACACAAATAGGTACACCAGGAAGCAGATACAAAATTTAAAAAAGAAATCGATAGCAAGAGAAAAAGGAAGAAAAAAAAAAAGAAGTGCATGAAACATGAAACAACTAAACCAGGTTTGACAACCCATTTTTGAATAGTATGGGGTCGGCTATGCTTGTTAGGGCGACTGGTAGGCAATTCCACTCATTGCTGGTTCTGGGAAAGAAGGACTGTTGGTACGCTGATGTGTTACAGCGAGGCACGTTGACCGTTTGTGAACGATCGCGTCGAGATGATATGCATCGCGCAGGTTCATAATGCAAGGGACCCAGCTTCGATCCGTACCACGGGAAACGTTTTTTTTTTTTTTTTTTTTTTTTCTTGAAGCGCTTGGCGTGCCTTCGCTTATCGTTAACATCATCGTTTTGTGAAACCCGTCGTGTGAAGCTGGCTTTCCTGCAGTGAGTTCTGGCGAGACATCGAACGCCATTTAGTGAGGCGTAGAAAGCTTCCCTTTAAAACAAAAGAAGTTTTTTATTATCATTATTTCGCACTGCGGGACGGAACAGTAGGGCACAGCACCGATGGAGCTGAGCCACGACCAAAAAAGTGGAAACACGTGCAATGCATCCAGCAACCACAAAGGTTCGAAGTCGCCGCACCACAGTGCATCATAACGTTCGGGCTTGTTTAACTCGTACTTTTTGACCAGTTTCCTGTCACCTTCAAAATTTGTCCGAGGAGCTCACTCCTCATAGTAGACAGAAACAGCCACGGTGGCTGACCCTTTCGTCTGGAAGAGGATACAGGGCGGCCGTCACGCGCGCGCCCCAAATTCCGGCCGAGCACCAAAGGGTAAAAGGCGAACGCGGCCAATTACACGGGGCGGCGCAATGTAATGTCCACTTATCGCTCCCGCATGCCGTGACTAAGCCCACTGAACCTACTTCAGCGAACTCCCCAAGTAGCCGAGCTACGTACCCCATCCCTTCCTTGCTCCTCCTTGCCCCCGTCTCCTCTGTTTAAATTTCCCCCTTCCTTCCTCCCCTTACGCAACGAGTGCCGTCACGCAGACAGAAAGACGAGCAGGCACGCACGCGGTTGCACGACCTGAACCTTTGCGTAAACCCTGCAAGGGCGCGCCTCCCGAAACGTGAAAGAACGCGCAGTAGTTATCGTGGAAGCAGAAGAAAGAAATACTAGGAGACGAAGGAGAAGAATGGAGGCTGGCAGTCCGAGTGGTGCATTGTGCTATATGCACGCCGCACCGGAGATCGCCGATTGTTTCAGGCGGGAGACAAATGCTCCGGTCTTTAGCACTCCCACGAGCTCGCAACAGGTGCGAGAGCAGCCAAGGACGCGCGAACGTGCGCGCGCAGAGACAAGCATCGCGCACTGAGACCGCCGCGTCTCTTGTTTTCGATTGTGCCTACCCTTTTTTTCTGTGCGGAGCCCCGGACTGTACTCTGTCTTCTGAGAGAGCACGGACGAACGCTAATTCTTCAGCGTGGGTCTTGGGATGCCGGAAGCGTGTTGCAGCACCGCGACGTCTTCTCTGCGTGGTCGTACTTTGCACACGGATGGCATGTGGCTTGTTACAGTTTTTTTTTTTTCTTGTAGAAAATTTTACATGCGATAGACTTCGAAGCTCCATTAGAGCGCTAGCCTGCTGCAACTTTGAGAGTGGCAAAATGAGGACCAAGCAGCGACTGACTGATGCGGAGTTAATGTCTATAGAAGTTGAGCTGCAGTGGTGTCTCTGAGCTACTAAGGTCACCCGTACGTCCTCAATACGGAGTGCCACCCTACTGCTTCTCGCAGCAAATCACGCGCCTGTCCGCATAGCCTGGACACGGCAGTTAGCGAAAAGTTTGAGGGCATTGCCGGAAAGTGGTGTGGTCTAAGCAACTAGGGCACTCACGGGGGTTGCCTTTCGTCCCCTTTGGCATCCTCGACTTCTGCTGGATAAATTATGATATACTGCCGTGTTAGCAGAAAAGCATTGCGGAAAAGCTAGCACGAATCGTCGCACTCTTTTTGAATTGTCATTTGGACAAAAAAAGGATCCTCGTCCGTTCAAATGTGTTCAGTGCGTTGCTCACGTTTCTCCCTCCGTCGGTAGCGTGATGGCACGCTCGAGTAGCTGAACCAGCATGGCCACACTCTCGCCAAAGACTAACGCCCGCATGTCACGCCGTTTAGGCAGCGTTGAATTCCGGGCACGGAAGGAAAAAAACCCTCCACGCCGGCGGCCTGCCGAGGGGCGCCTTCCCGTCCGACTTGGGATTATACGACCCCAAGAAAGAGCAACCGAGCGTGGAAGACAATTGCGCGGGCCCTGCCGCGATAATGGCTCCGTCCCAGTGTTTACTCCTGTACGTGATCCCGCAGGCCGCCGCCATTTGCATACAATCGGCCGCACACATTCTGCTCCCCACCGACGCTCCATATATGCATGCATGCTGTGTTTGCCGCGGTCTCCATGCCACGTGCGGTCTGGCCGTTGTTGCGGCTGAGCTGCCGTAATGAAGAGCGGTCAGTCGGGGGCCTTGACGGCGTTAGGAATAAACCGCATGGCTTACGAGGCACTTTGCCGATTTTCGGCACCACAATTTAAGTTCGTCTCTTAAGGCAGTTGCGTAATCGTGGATAACGAGCGCTATCACAACGACCGCGACCATATCAGTGTATTCAGAAATCTACAACCGATGTGGGCGAAATGCAAAACAGGCCAGACCCGTTCTGAGAGCGTATAGGTGTAACGGAAAGTTCTTTGGATGCCAATGAGAACTGTTTCAAGTTGCCCGCGGCCTTGAATGTATGCCCCTGGAAGTCGTGTTACTTTAGCCTTGAATTTGATCCTGCGCCAACGTCCTGCAATAATTGATGGCGTTGGTGCACAAGGGCTTGGTGTTATTATACACTGTAAAGTCGGCCCGATAAGATGCATGTGTGCCTATTGTTGTCTCACACGTCGCCTGAGGACGGCGGACTATAAAGGCGCGTTCAGTAAGGCACTGGCTTGTATGAATTACGAAATGGCGCACATACTGGTCCTTGATTATGAGTTATGCCTGCACCGGAACGTTGACGCTCGCTTCCCAAAGACGAAGTTCTCCTGCCCCATCATATTTCTTTGTTTTTTAGCACTTGTTTAATACCCTCGGGCCCTGATCAATTCATGCTTCTTATCTCTTTTTGTTCTATTTTATGCGAGCTGTAGCTCTAGTCTTACATCTTGTGTCCTTTATGTATGTGTGAACGAAAGACGTGACATAATAAGTCGTATACCCTGCCGCAATCCCAACCATTGCTGAACGCACGATTGCTAGTATCGACGGCCAATGGCGAGTCATGGTTCTGTAGACTTCGGTTGCACGGCCACTGTACTAAATACTCCTAGCACAGGCTGCACTTTCATAACATTTGGCTTTCTTTTTTTCTTTCTTCTTTTGGCTGGCACTACTTCTTCTGGCTTGCATTAATTCTTCTTCCTGTTTATGTACACTCAAAATACAGTTACTGCAGTCATATTGTCACAAGCGGTATGAAGTTACGCCTTCCTAAATCAACGAAAACGGGCATAAAAATAAGCTTTCCCAAACTTTGCTGGCGTTCGCAGAATACGGTTATACATAAACAACATAAAAACAAAGTCGGAAAAAGCCTTTAAAAACTGAGATACACTTCCATACACTCCATACGCAACATCGTCTTCACTATTACCTTTACCATAACCACTGTTACAATAAGCAGACATTATTCACCCACTGAAAGATGAAGACACCTCCAGATAGATTTTAGGTACTCAAGTTCTGTTTCGCAGCGTTAAATCAATCAATCAATCAATCAATCAATCAATCAATCAATCAATCAATCAATCAATCAATCAATCAATCAATCAATCAATCAATCAATCAATCAATCAATCAATCAATCAATCAATCAATCAATCAATCAATCAATCAATCAATCAATCAATAATTAAATAATCATTATTAATTTAATAAATCAATTGAGAGATAACTGTACAGCACCGTAACACAAAGTGTAAACGGCAAAGATGTATTTAGGAGCTCTGAAGGACGAGCAAAGTCCTTGGTTATTCATATAAAAAGGAGTGAAAACAAAGAAAGGAGCGAGTACAGGGAAACGTATGAAATTTTGATTACGCAAATAAAGATTCCAGCTGGTGAGTGTCCCGCATCACGATCAAAGAGGGGCAACACAATAGTCATCCCCATTTTATCACCCCGCATCCGCTCTAAATCCGCAAATTTTCAACGTTGTAGTAATAGCTTCAGTAACTTCTACTTTCACCCCTTTCCAGTAATCTATGCGGAACCGTCGCTTATATACTATTGTTCCTGCATTGATCAGGAATTGTGACAAGACCTCCTGAGCGTGTATGTGGGCAGCCACGAAGCTCCGTGTTCGCGGTACGTGATGCACGGACTAGTTTCAGCACGGCGTCTTTTATCAGTTCGAGATTGTGATGTCCTCTTCGAGCCGGAACAAAATACAAAAAAGGCAAATGCTTCTGCGCTCTGATCTTAGCGCGAATTAAGCTACATTAGTCCCAAATTAGCCCGCGCTCACTGTTACAGCATTCTGCCTTGCAGTTCGCGTGCAACGTTAAGCGCCGCGATTTACTTAGTGTACAGTCGGCACAATGAAAGCACCCTCCGAGACTGCTAATTGCTGCTGCGTGCCGGTCACGAATGGCTAGCGTTTTCCTTTTCAGCACCTACTTCTGTATTTGTCTGACTGCGTCATCTCACGTAATTACATGGCTAGTTAGACCTTAACTACGTGCCTTGGCGTGTACCTCGCCTCTGGAGTTGGGAGTGTGTATGAATATACAAAAATAAACTGGAGGGCAACGACATTGCACTTTGTGGAGGCGTTCTTTCGCGTACTTTCCGCACGAAAAAACAACGAAAATTACGCACATGCGCAAGAACAATAGAAAAGAGATGCGAAAAAAGCAGAAGAGAAAAAATTCAGTGCGCTTCCATTTTGTGGAGAAGGGTTACCAGCGAAGCTGGGCGCAGCCCAAGGAGTGCAATTAGCTAACTGCACTCCTTGCACTCTTATTTAATTCACTCCAAGCTAATTAGCTGATTGAAACTTGGAGGGACTGGAGTTTTATTCTAGCGGACAACACGGGGCTGCCGCTTTCCTCCCGCGTCGTAAGCATCGTATATAGGGTTGTTCATTTTCGGGTGTAACCCGATTTAACCCCCCCCCCCCCCCCCTTCTCGAACAGAGCTTTTCAAAGTAGCGATCTGGACAATCGGGCGCTGACGGTCCGCCATCCTCAACCACTACTTCCCGGAAGCAAACACCCCAACACTGGCTCCAAACTCTTTGAGTATTGGCATGACTCTGCCCATCGCCTCCGAGGCGATGCTCTGCCGCTCGCTACCCGAGGCTGGAAAATGCTGTACTGACATTGTTACGTCTAGCAAATGGAAGCTGTGTTGTCGAGAGGACCTGCTCCCAGTTGAGATTCGTTCAACAATCAGACAGATATCGAATGGAGACCGATATGTTGCGTACGCAGTTGATGAGGCATGTAAACAAGGATGTGTGAAAAAAATTTCACAATCTTGCCGTAGGGGAACCCTGAGTTGTATGCGAAGCAGCCATGGGGTCGACTCAAGTTCCTTAAAGTTTTTAGTTCGATAGCGGCGTTGCGGGAGGAGAACGAGGGGAGCGGAGCGCGCGCGCGCGTCATTTATACCGCGGAGCTACAGTGGCGCCCCCAGCGGAGTATGCAGCGGCTACCGTCGCGTCTCTAACCCTAGCAGCTTCGCGTTATCGCGCGCGGAGCCGCAGATGTTGCCATTCGTTGCGCAATCCCGGAGAGGAGAGGAGTTTCGGAGAGGAGAGGAGGAATGCCTCGCACACTACTCAGGGTACCCCTACGGGGGAGATGACGACGACTCGTGATGGATTCTATGGTTGGCCTATCTATAGGAGCATCCTGCCACAATCATCATCAGCGGTGCCTGGCCAGGCATGCGCAGTTGGGGGTGTAGACGCCGCACAACGGCACGCACACAACGGCGGAGGGAACAGGCTTGACCATAAGCTGCTTCGCATCTAAAATCGATGGCCAGGTTTCTGTGAATAAAATGCTTCATTTCTTAGAAGTTATCAATACTCTTTACTGCCACCATTACTTATTAATTTCCATACAAATACCAAATTTCCAAGAGTTCTTGCTAGAAAACCCTGACGTCACCCCAATTACCAGATTGAAACAAAAAACAATTTCGACACGTATTAAGAAGCTCGTGATGCGTTCTAAAATAAGCTTAACTAAGTGTATTACTCAGTACACCTGTAGATTTAACCCGAAAAAGAACTCGAATTTCGCAATGCTTTCACAAAAGAAAACATTTCCCGTATTATCAGTTTGAAAAATATCACCCGAATATTACCCCCGATTAAAAAGATATAAAAACCGAGAACGAAAAGCCCTAATCATATGCTGTCTGTGCAACACACCAACCCAAACCACTCGATCACGGAACATCGCAGTCAGGTAGCATCGTGCCCAGAGCAGTCCTTTTTGAAACCTCCCTCCTGCACAACAGGCATATATTACAATCGGAGAGCGCGTAAAGCCTGGTTGTGCATGCCCCCCCTCCCCTCCACCCCCGTGGACGCATAAAAGGGCGAACGGTGATTTACACCTGCTTAGACGGGAAAGACACCGGTCAAAACGTCGTTCTGCAAGTTCCTCAAAAAGGCAGCACAAAACACTGGCTCTGGAGGCAAAAAATTTACATTTACGCCGGGTTGTCCAAGCACGCTATATGACGAAACCGAGACGTATACAGCTTTCCTGCAAAAAGGATTCGCGCGCTTAGAAGAAAAGACCTCAAATATGCGTTGGTATGCGCCGGGTATCAATGAGGAGAAGACAGTCAACGCATCGAGGCAAGATCAGCGTTCCGTCGCTGTCGCTGACGAAAGGGCTCGACAGTGGCTCAACGTCGCACGACCGCCTCCCGCCGCGCAAAAGACACTTACGTCCGCACACGCGTTGTCAGCGACAAAGGACGCTTTGAAATATGGTTCTGTAACGAGGCCCGCATGCCGCCCTTTACGGTAATGCAGCGGGAACAGGATCTGCAGAGCAGCGAACGGCCATAAAAACGGGCAAATAGCCTGCAGTATTTGTTGTTTGTTTGCCGAAACAGTCTGCTGTGTGTCTGGGGCGCGACATTATTTTCCTTGTAGAAACTCGCCAACGCAACGCCTAATTGTGCTGTTGCCATAATGCCGCATTGTTATAACAGCATATACGGAGGCATACATGTACAGCCGGTAAAAGGCTTGTCTATAACACAGCGTTCGTACTCTCAGCCCTATCCTGCCCCACCGGAGCGGGATTTGAATAAAAATACTGCGGAATTATGAAGTCTTAGCCCTTCGCTTTTGCCTCCGACATGTTTGGAACGAGTATGTTTCGACAGTTTTCGGATGTAGCTGGTTGAAGTTGAAATCGCTGTTATAGACAAGCGTTTTACCGGCTGTACATTGTATATCTCTATTTAAGTAGACAAAATTAGGCGCAGGGAAAACACGCAACGGCGACAAATAAATCGCCAGCGTACGGATCCGCCCATCCAAGCTGCGCGTTACACAAGCCTGCTGTAGCGCGCAGCGTTGTAAAAGACTATCCTATCCGTGCTTGATACGTCAGTTGTCCACAAGAAAATCATGATAGGCTCGATTGGGCAACGAGGCAAACTATTATGCGGTCCCATCCCGGAATCCTCGTACACAGCTAATGGGGCATTTATTGCATTGAATGTCTCCGACAAAGAGCACCGACGAACGAATATTTCCTCGGAGATGAAACCGCTGGCACCTTTTCGAAGTAATTGGTAACCTGAGTGTTGCTGCAATTTGGTAAAACTTCGGCGTCTACAAAGATCGATACGACGTTAATTCCGCACAAAGCGCCTTTCGGGTTTTTAGTAAGCGGAATAATATCTACCCGCGAAAGTTTCTGTCTATACAACAATACGGTGCGCCTGAACAGGCCACTTAAGAAGTCAGAAGACATTCGATGCGTAGGTACTGAATTCGTAATGAGTTCCTGATGTTTAATGCCGATACAGTGTTCTGCTGCGTACATGGATGTAATGGCACGCAAAACATCGTCTGCTCGACGGTGCCAATAAAAATGAAAAGAAGCCGCTGGAATATTCATGAGCCTTTCAACTCCACTGAGGCAGGTCTATTCACGATGCAATGTCGCAGACCGGCATATAGTGCACATGTGTTCCTGGATATACAGATATACAGAAGATGGTGCTAAGCATACGTCACCTTTGAACTAGCCTCTTAAATCTTGTCAGGTATGAGCTGTCCTACGTGGCCCGAAGCCAGTCTTCTAGGTACCGCTATGCTCCTGTTGCATTTCTTTATATATTACTTCCACATTCCAGGGCAAATGACCTTGAAAGTACTCGCGCGACATGCCCTTGTATATCTTACTTAAAGCGGATTCTTCTTTAAATGTTGCCGTAGTCGCCCCTTTCTCCCTCAGCGCGGAGCAACTTTTGTTACCTGGTTTCTCGATGGAAGGTAAGCAAGGCCGTACTGGCAACTGAATACTACGCAGAAACGTCAAGGTTGGTTAATTAACTCTTGCAACCCAAATTAGGTCTCCCTCCACCGCAGCTAGACCTGGGCCGTGCCTTAATGGAGGGCTAAGGGCCTATATACGCGCTGAAATCTCGCACACGCCGGTGTTTCCGCTTTTCGCCTCCATCTGCTTCGTACATTTGCACACGTGTCGACCATGGTCATAAGGTAGTAGAACATATATTTTCTCACGAAAGAAACACCAATACTCACTCCCTTGTTTCGTCGATAAACGGGTGGAATTCTCTATACCTGCTATAGCATTGTAACCCACACACAGCAGTCAGCTTTCCAAACTTCATTATTTGCGTTGCTTGAATGCGATAGACAGTCTTAGCCATTGCCATTTTCGCTGCTGTGTATCGTGAAGTGCAGCTTTTTCAATGCACACACTTCTCAAAACCTTGCTGCGTTATTTTCTGCATAAATAAATAAATAAATAAATAAATAAATAAATAAATAAATAAATAAATAAATAAATAAATAAATAAATAAATAAATAAATAAATAAATAAATAAATAAATAAATAAATAAATAAATCTGAAGAACAGTCCCTGCGGTCGGATCCAACCCTCGTCCTTGGGCTCAGCAGCACAATGCCTTAACCACTGAAGCCACTGAGCCACAGTGGCGGGTTATTCTGGTACATTAAAATTTTTGGCTGCGCCGACATATCTCCCACGCGTACAATATCGTTTCGCCTTCGTTAGAACACTCCCCGCTGTCGGAAATGGAACGTCCGAGCATGTGTCTATCAGCACAATGCCTTAGCCACTTAGCTTCCGTGCACGGTTAACTCTTTCACTCGCGTTCTGACGTACTCTACCTTGACGCACGTTTTCACGGGCATATGTAGTACTTCGCATTTAACCGCGAAAGCTGTTAGTAACGTTTCAAGTAGCGCACGTGAAGACTGTCGATGGGGGACTCCAAGTATTGTAGGAAATGCATCCCCGCAAACGGTATTAAACTTTGGAAACTTCGTTTTTCCCTCTCTTTTCGTTTCGCTCTTGCCTGCGTGCCCACTTCCCCTACATTCCGGCTACGCCTGTGGACATCTCGACAAGCATTCAGACATGACGATGATGATGATGATGTCCGTGTCGCGCACTATTTTACCTGTGCTTCTTTTTTTGAGGGCGCAGCCCTTTGGCGGCCGTCTCTGGGCTGAGCCGTGTTGTCGGCGTAACCGAGTGAACGATGGCAAGACCGACGAGTGAAATAAAAAGCGAGCGATGAAAGAAAGCAAAGGAGGAGAGGAGAGTGTCGCAAAATTGGGAGAGGAGGGCGGTTCGCCGTGGCGGCGAGAGGAAAGTGTGCGGTGGGGGATGGGAGGGGGCCATATGCTGTGCCCGCACGAAGCTCTCGACGACGCTACGCTTGGCGAAAATGTGAGATTGGGCGTGCGTATGGCTATGATGTGCGTTCGCTTAAGACGCAGTTCGCGGTCCCTTCCTGAGACGCACTTCACGCCGCAGACGCAGAGGATCATCATCGCTGCCGTCGAGAGAACCCACCAGTGAGTGCTGCCGCCGCGCACTGCTGCTGCGCCCAAATATCGCATTATGGAGTATCGTATCGCCAGCACATTTTTTCTTCTCTTCCTCGTTTTTATATTAATGTTCCCATCAATAACGGAGGGTGCGAAGAAAACGCTGTGGTGGCTCGTTTCGCGTTATTCAATCCACTATGCGTGCAGAAAATGCGTTATGAAAAACTCGGCATCATTTTTGGTTATTTCGCATACTTAAACTTGTTTTCTTTTCTTTACACATTTAGTAAAAAAAAAACTGAGCCATTGTCCAAAGGAGAGGCTCGCGGCAAACAGGCGGAACGAGAACGGTGGGGAAGTCGATAGCGAAAGTCAAGTCGCTCGTGTACACGGTGCTTCGGTGATTGGTCACGGAGAACAACCTAGTGAGCTGTTATTATCTCGTCACCGCGGGAGTTTCTTTTTCTTTTTTCCAACTTAGGCTACAAATCTGCACTCTTCTTGGCAAAAAAAGAAAGAAAGAAGAGCGCTTTTAAAAGTAGCTGACTCAGTGCGTCACTAAGTGATTGACTGCCGGAAAAAGCAGATTTAGAACAAGGACTGTACTAAAGTCGAAAGCGTCTGTCTATGGCACAGATCATAGGACTTGACAGACACCCGTATGTTTATGTTGTAATATTGGTGTCAGCTTTGACGGGATAATTTCGCACGACTGACATAATGGCGATCTCTGACGTACGGTTTCAATAAAATCGTGCTCGATGTTGGCGTGGCATTCTTTTTTAGTCTCTGAGGCCTGGTTCTGAACGGTTCTCTATATAGCCGCCCTCCAAACGTAGTTCACATGCTTAAAATACATCTTTTGTTCGGAAAAGGAAGACAAGGGAAAGCACCATGGACCCCAATTTCAGTCACGACTCAGCCACAAGCAGCCCAAATTGTGAATGTCTGCGGACAGCACGCGGTCCGCACATTCGATACGTTGCGTGTGTTTAGTAGCCTCTAAAGTGTGGCCCAGTTGCCTTCTCGTGCCCCGACGTCGGTATTCTCCTCTAAGCATGCGTCGTAGCAAACAAGCCACGCATTGATGTTGAACCGCAGGGGAATAAGTTCTCAGTCTTGGAAGCTATCATCTTGAATATCCACGTTTCCGTTACTTCGGGGAATTCGGGTGGGGGTGCATAAGAAGGCAGGCGCTTTCCGATGCGCATTTGTTGTTAGCAGGGGCAACGTACTGCTAGAGAAGACCACTAACTTCGCTGCCACACTCGTAACTCGCGCTTGATGAAGCTCATTGATAGAAGTTGTACCATTGCATGCCAACAAAACGATCCTGATAAGTACCCTCAGTCGAATTTCAGTGCCAAGAAACTAACCTGGAAACTGTCACCGTTGGCACGATCCCAGACATTACTAAGTATCGCTTATAACAAAGTAAGTTTCCATTCCTCTGGACGGAAAACTGACTTCGTTATAAGCGATACTATATTAAAAATCGGGGATGATTTTCTTGCCGTGTTCTTCAGTTGGGACCGTAAAAACTTCGAATGAAGCAAGATTTCGAAAAAAAGTGATTTCGCTATAAGGAGAGGTTACTGCAGGTAAAGTACACTGCCTCAATAATCTCAAAGTACACTGCCTCAATAAACAGAAGTACACTGCCTCAGTAATCTATACCATAAGGCGATACCATGCCGGGAAGCCGCGGAAGAAAAACCAGTCTGAAACCGAGTTTATGATTTCCGCATTTCTATAAGAGCCGTCATGATCATCTGTATCAAACGATCGAATTGCTAACTACCGAAATTAGGCATTTAACGAACGTCCTTGCAACACTGGCGGGGCAAAAGATAAACACGGATTTCCTATGAGCCGACACGCGCATTGCAAATTAACGCGAGAGCTACCGATATACCGGTATACTGGCGTAGTTTGTCTCTCAGGGTCGGTGCACAGTAATTGGCGCCGTTCTCACACTTGTTTCATTGTTGTTCTTTTTCCGCTCGGCATTTGACTTTGTCGCATGTCCTGGCATTGCCGCTACCGCGCCCGAGTATTATAATCTGTGCGCGAAAAGCCGTTTGGAGTTGCTAGCTCTATACGTGCCTCTTGGGCTCACGAACTTGCGTTGTAACCGACGCCCTCGGTAGCAATTCTTTCCCTCCGTGCCAACCATGCAGCCGATGTAATCGCCTTTCGCTGGTGCGAGTGGCTAACCTGGAGAGTAATTAGTGTCCTTTCTCAAACGACCCCCGCAATTTGTGTGATCACTTAGCGATCGCCGCTGGGTGCCGCTGACCTCGAGAGACTAATTAAAGGGCGCAATAGCGGTACAGGCCTGTGGTAGACTGACCCCCTGAGCGGGAAAAAGAAAACGTACCGAAGAAAGGTCCGTGCAGTGTTATAATTGCGAGAAAAGTATTCAGCCCATTGTGTTTTACTCGAGGTGGGGCCCGGCTTGTTGCAGTTATTTTAATTCGCTCTGTGTAGTGAACCAGTAATCTATGTTTCGATCGCTTGAATGTTGCGCTGGCTGTGGATGTGGAAAGATTGAGCATTATCAGATGGTATAAGATTGCTTATAAGCGATCCAAACGAGCGATTTGTGGCGAGGGAGGGCAATGAAGTGTAGGCACGCCTACAGATTAGCCGAACATCGTCCCCCAGACGTTTTGCATTTCCTGTCGAACTTATTTCCGCCCGCCTCAGCATGCACCTGCACCCGCAACGTCCTGCTCACTTGAGCCTCGGTCTTCAGGACAACATGGCGGACGGTATCCCTCTAAATCATGTCCGTAGATCCCCTCTGCCACAGTCCGCCCGAATGACTAGGAGAGGTGTCCACTGGAACAAATTTGGCAAATAAGGGAGCCTGGTGAATGATTTCGCCCTAAATCTGCGCAAATGCAAATGCAAAAATCCAATCGTCACGCTCACATTACGTGATATCGCAGCGCAGAGCTCATTTTTCGGGTCAAATCTTATGCTGGGTCTCATCATTGGCCAAAAAAAAAATGTAACCACTTTAAGGGGACCCTGCAACACTTTCGCTAAACGCTTTTACGCTCTCCTTCGCGCCTGTAAGCACTGCGAAAGCTAGTTATCGCCAGCACAGAGCGGCACTGCGTGATTTGCTGCTCGTCGCACCAGATACGCCTTCCGTTTCTGCTTTTTTTTGTGTGTGTGGCTTTATTTACTTTATTTAATATTGTTATTTTACTTTTATTTGTTTATTTTTGTTTGTGGCGTTATTTCTAAATCTAAAAGCGTTCATTGCTGCAACTGGAGGAAAACCGGCCAACAGCCGCTACATGGCCTCAGCGACGTAATTCGAGCCGTCGAAGAGCGTCAAGACCGGGAAAGAGAGAAAAATCTTTTGAGCGAGTTTACAAGTTATCTGATGAGCATATAGCAGTAATGTTTGGCTGAGGTACTTTGCGACCCCCTAATCTAAGCACTGGGTGTGTCGGGTCACTACGTTCTGCAAGTATTTAGGAGTTCAAAAAAAAAAAGTTGAAAGAAGTGTTGCAGGGTTCGTTTAATCGCAGTGATTTACCTTCTCTGTGTTCTGAAGGTTGGCAGACTCTGGGACATTTCTTAGACAGCATTCCGCGTCGCGGTAGGCCAATGCAGGTGTGTCACGAAAGCGCAGTTCCGTACACTTCTTTTCTCCCGTTAACATTGCTTGCAGGAGCACGGTTTCATCGCACCCCAACGGGTGCGGCGCCTTCTTATCAGTCACACGTCGCCGCCGAGTACAACTAATCCACTTCTCCCCGCCGTGGCAACAACCGGCTTAGTTTTATTACGCAATCGTGCACCGACAAAAAATCGTGCCCATTCCCACGCATTCCTAAAGCGGCTGTTACCCAAGGGGCACGTTTTGCTCCGCAACCGAGCCAAATCGTGGATACACGTGAAACGTGTAAATATGCCAACACCGGCGCACGTACGCCGCGGCCTCCAGACCGACGCGAGATAAACGACAACTCCGTCTAGCCGGCCAGCATTCGGCCGGCGTGTGCTTACGTAGAAGGGGGCATGTAAAGGGTGTGGTCGTATAACCACCGCCAACCTACCGCGCAATCCGTCTCCCTCAGTACACGTTGCCCCTCGGCATACACAAACGGCCTGACCGCAGTACAAACAAGAACCACGATACGCACGCGCTGACCAGCACGTCGCCTATATATCACGCCTCTAACCGGCCGCGTATTTGCTCACACACGCGCGCACACCTCACCACTCGTAGCGCAAGATAAAGCGGCGCCTTGCACTACGCGCGCGAGCGCGCATATTTGGTTCAAGTACGAAAGCCTCCCGGCCTAATTTTCGTTTCGTTTCGTTTTTTCTTGCTTCTTTTTTTCTCTTTTTTTCCGAGGATTGTTGGAACAGAAAACAGAGAAAGGAAGCCGACGGAGAGTTCCCACCAGGCAGCAGCGGCGGCGGTTGTTAGAGTCTCACGAGCCTGGGGAAATTTCGCCCTCGTCGAACTGCCCGCATTGTTCTTTCTGCCACGGGTGCGCGAGCCATGGCTCGGCCGTTTTCCCCACCAGCGCCTCCGCTGCTGGGCGCGATCACCGAACTAGTTGGAAGTGGCACGGGCGTGAGCCACGCACGCGCGAGAGCCGGTGGCTATGTGGCCCGCGGTCATTGTCCAGTGTATTTTTTTTTTATCAAACAACGCGCGAGCACGCCCCTCCACCGCATATACGCGTGCATGCGTGCATTTTCCAATGAGTCCGAACAACGGCCAATGCCGCCGCTCGCAAATGAGAAACAAATAACGGGAAATAATGAAGGCTTGTAGCGCCGCGCCTTCGATATCGATGTTCGTGGGTGTTTTCCCTAAGGGAGGGACAGATATGGATACCCTGTACATATCTTGCTTGGATGGACGTCCAAGAATCGTTTTTGAAACCGCTAGATTTATGCGTTCACCTTTTTTCCGTCGTAGCGTGACTTTAGGAAGTTTATTAGTTTCTAATAGTGCTATGTATGCCCCCTTGACTCGCACGCTTGCTTTATTATCAGACATTTGCCACTGCGTATACGCAAGCTGTATTCAAGGAAGAACAATGGAGATGAATAAATCAAAATATAGGGAAATTGTATTTTGATGCGATGGCTATCACTGAAACGTTTTTGTTGGAACTTTTCAGCTATAGGGTGGGGTGGGTTATTTGTTGGAATGGAGGGAAGATAATAGTGACCGTAATAATGGCCGAAGGACCAGTAGACTTTATCTTGCTCTCGGCATTTTACATGATGCTCGCGTGTTATGTAGCAGCCGTATTTGCGTACATACACGAGCTATACTATCTGTAGTACTGCCCGCAGTGAAAGGAGCTTGACAATTGCCGCCAAATTTGCAATAGGATCGCATGTTTCTTCGGTAGACCTGTTTCAATGTTAGCATTGCCTTGCGCGAAAAAGACTGCTCCACTGAAAGTGTCGGTGTAGAGTTCGTTCTTTAAAGCGAATTCTTTATTCACCTTGGCCATTTGTGTTGTTCTTTATGAAAAGCCGGAATGAGAAAACGGCACTGCGCTATTACAGATCACCATGTCGCAATATGCCGTTGTACTTGTCGATACGCATCGTAAGCAGAAACAGTGAAATGCGCACGCTGTAATTTTGGGGAAAACCAACCTTGATACAAACAAGCATATTGTTTGTTTTCGTTGCTGTTTTCTTGATAGGTTTTCACGATCATCGACCCTGGAAGAAGACGACAAAACTTTTTGGCGTTGTTTCACACTAATGCTATCTTGAGCTACGGAACCGACATTAACAAAACGCGTCAAGCTCGCCGAACTTCTGCCGCTCCTGCAATGGTTTTAACCGAACGACATCGACAAAAATTGCAGAAACTCCTAAGTCGGTGTTGTCGAATAAATGCTCAAGCTGCTCTCATATACACCGAGCACTCTTAAACTCGGCTTCAGTACTACACACGTATACATTGTTAGGAAGACATCTTTTTCAGTCGTCATATAAGCAGTCTTATACCAAAGCAGGCAGTTCCTAGGACCTTTCATTAAAAAAACCTCCAAAGAACCCCTTTGAACGTTACAAACTGAAGCACCTCTAAAGTTGGCTTTGCGCTTATACACCAATGCTTAGCTGAGAAGACCTTTTTTAGTATCTATGCAGGAGGTCTGATACGATAAAAATCAACCGTCCGTTTGTCGAAATGACAACGATGGGGGAACGCAAAGCTTTCCAAAATCAAGTTCAACCTCAAACTAATCAACTCAGAAGCAAGCGGACATACATCCCACTATACCTTATCATACCCAGAAGATATTTCTTATCAGGACGGTTTGCTGCACTGCTATCATGGTTTCTAGTTTTTTTCTGATACTGGGATTCCATGGCTTTCCCTAGCGTTTAACCGTCGTCGTCGTTAGATGGAGGAGCGCATTTTCTGTCTAATTTTTCACAGCCATTCCCACCTCTCAGAATCCAAACTGCGTCGACTGTGCCGAAATGGCGCAATAAAGAAAAAAAAGTGCTCGAATGTCGCAGTAGGATAGAAGTCAGCTTTTTTTATGTCCACATTTGTCCAGCGAAAATTTAATCAGTTTTATATCAAAGTGTGAAGGTCCTAGGGCCTATTATTAGTAGCGATTCCTGATTGATTGATTGTGGGGTTTAACGCGCCGACGCAACGCAGGCGATGAGGCGCGCCGTAGTGGAGAGCTCCGGATTAATTTTGACCACCTGGGGATCTTTATCGTGCGCCGAAATCTCGTACACACGGGCGTTTTTGCTTTTCGCCTCCATGAGAAAAGCGGCCGCCGCGGCCGGGAATCGAACCCGCGACCTCGTGCTCAGCAGCGCAACGCCTTAGCCACTGAGCCACCGCGGCGGGTAGTAGTAGCGTTTCCTTATGCGGCACATGTGTGACACATAGTTTGTTACAGACGGGTAGACAGGCTCCCTCGTTGAGTCTACATAAAAACACTTAATGAGTACTCAAAAAATCCTCGGAGCACCAAAGACTATTGACGTGCTTTGAAGGTGAAAGTAGTCCTTTTTGTGACCAACGGCACGGGTACCAACTGTCAGATTCTCTACACTTTGTCCCTTCACGGTTCAGCTGTTGGTCCACCATAAAGACCAAATCTTGCTCCTTTGCAGATCAACTTTTAGTCTCCCCAGTTAGTCCACTGGAGACGAACCGTTGTTCCTCTTTAATCGTTAATCTTTGTCATTACTCCCTCTAGACTAGTTCATGCTGTCAAGACTCAATGTTCATACTCGCAAATGCACCCCTCTGGATTAACCGTTCATGCTAAAAGACGATGTGTGGTTCCATGCGAATTAATACTCTATAAGGAGTGACTGCCGCTTCATTAGACCGACAATCCAGAAAGCAAAAGTCAACATAACAGACCAAAAACAATATTCCTTAACCACCTAAAATAATCACGACCAAGCAAATAGCACTTTCCAGCTTTTATTGCCACACTGTGTAAGCAACATACACAACGGAAGTAAACCGTACTCCACTCTGAATGTCGGAAGTCTCCAATTCAAAGGCCTGCTATGGCTTCCCCTGGTGATACGTAAGCAGGCTTAAATGTCCAGATTTTTATTTTTTATTTCATTCTGTGCTATATAAACTCATTCGCCCTTTCTTCACACAACTACTTCCACTGAATCGGCCTTCCCCGTGACCGCAGTGCCCCTATTCTCCTCACGTGCGGTTACGGGTTCTACCCAGGCGCTGCCCTCCGCGAGGCTTTCAGTGGAACCCCCTGTGGACGTTCAACGACACCACCGGATTTTCCGGCTCAAGGGGCACATAAGACTTTCGAGTAAGAAAATAACAACATCAGAGCGCTGGCGGCAGACGTTTTCTTCTGTGTAAGTTGCACCACGCAGAACTTCGTGCATCTGTAAACAAATCTGCACAAACGGCACCGTCGCAGTAGCATCCTGGATGGGAGCGAATTTTCCTCGTTCACAATTCGCTTCTTCGCGACACACCGAGAGAGCGAGCAACTCGTTCTGTTCAGTATATATACACGTTACTGGGCGCCGCGTGTACCCACATGGCGGTTGGCGCCGCGCGCATTCGTGCGGTGACAGCGCAGAACTGACGGCGACACACAAGCGTACAGCCGCCCAGCGCTACTTCTCTTCCTCGGAGGCGCACCAATACTTCCCGCAGTCGATCATCCCCGAGAGAATGAAGATGTCACGCCTCGTGACGGCGGAAGAAGCTGCGCGCAGCTTTCTCCTTCTGTGGCGCGCGCACACAGCGCGCTCGTATGCGAGCCTACCGCAAGTGAGCGTAGGCGTACGCGCCGAATCGGCTGCGTGTAGTACATACACGAGAATGCGCGCCGCGCGCCGCTACCGTCGCTTTCGGTCGCCGTCCCCTTCGTCGTCGTGCGTGGGTAATCAGGAAGCGAATGGCACACCCCAGGGACCTTGCGCTGGTGCCGCCGCTTTTGCTTGGTCCGCCCGCGTGCGTGCCAGAGGGATCGTTACCCTGCGGAGCACGCGGGTTTCTGCAGATTGGAAGGAGTATTTGCCCTTTCAGGTGCGCGGACGTTGTCTTTGCGTAACGTAAGCTGGCCGGATGGAGCAACGGAGGCAGCTCGAGCGGGAAATGCGGCCGCCCGGTAAACGGGCGTAAACGGTACACGTGTATTTACGGTTATATAGGTTCGGCAATTTGGAGGTTTCCGTCGGTTCGTCTTTCGTAATATTTGGTTATGCGTAATTTATCTTGCCCAGCAGTTCCCCTTGGACACTCATCAGCGCTCAATTTAGGAATGCTGTCGCGTTCGCAACTCATATTAAGTTATTTCAAAGCGAAAGCTTTCTTGGTGGGACCGATGGCGTTCTCTCTCAACACACACACACACAAAAACACACCCACCGCAGTTGCTCAGTGGCTAAGGCGTTGCGCTTCTGAGCACGAGGTCGCGGGTTCGATTCCCGGCCGCGGTGGCCGCTTTTCTGATGGAGGCGGAAAGCAAAAATGCCCCTGTGTACGAGATTTTGGCCCACGTTAAAGATCCCCAGGTGGTCAAAATTAATCCGGAGCCCTCCACTACGGCGCGCCTCATCGCCTTCGTTTCGTCGGCGCGTTTTATACCCTACAATCAATCAATCAATCTCTCAAAAAACAAATGCATTTCCCCCCAGATAGGTTGGTCGACCGAAAAGCTCCGATAAAATCGCTGTACACACAGCGGGTGCGTGAAACCGGGTTTCCGTGGTGTCAAAACGGTTACTCGAAAATTGCGAAAAATCATTGTTTCTCCATAAGACACTATACGCATCGGTCATGAAGAATGAGTACAGTAGTGTACCTTTATACCATAAACCACGTATCGGTATATATTTAGATCGCTCGTGGATGTGCTTACTTATTGCGCGGGAAATCGTCGCAATGGTCCGTTATTCGTTTGTGATTTCGGTCTTTGAAGGTTTTACGATCGATTGGACGGGCTTCTAGCTTTCGCGCTTCCCTCAGCTTTCTTTAGGAAGGAATGGTAATTTGTTTCCCCACACTCAGTGTGAGCAAGAACAAAACATTCGAGTACACTCAAAGAAACAACCATTGGTATGCGGACCCACTGGTGAGACTGAACTACGTTGCCACTGTCGTCACAATGGCCAGTCATTTAGGAGCATTGCGGTAGAGAGAGAGAGAGAGAGAGAGAGAGAGAGAGAGAGAGAGAGAGAGAGAGAGAGAGAGAGAGAGAGGTGGTGACCGAGGGAGGAAGGTCCCCGGTGACTTTGGCAGCCCGGGTGACGATGGCATCTTGCACCGCCGAATCCGAGCTGCCCAACGCCCTCTCCCAGTGCTGATTGATTGATTGTAGGGTTTAACGCGCCGACGCAACGCAGGCGATGAGGCGCGCCGTAGTGGAGGGCTCCGGATTAATTTTGACCACCTGGGGATCTTTTAACGTGCGCCGAAATCTCGTACACACGGGCGTTTTTGCTTTTCGCCTCCATCAGAAAAGCGGCCGCCGCGGCCGGGAATCGAACCCGCGACCTCGTGCTCAGCAGCGCAACGCCTTAGCCACTGAGCCACCGCGGCGGGTCTCTCCCAGTGCTCACCGTCTGGATATGGGGGGAATGGGTTGTGGGGGCATTGTCAGAGCGGTAAAGAGAGCGGGCATTGTCAGAGCGGTAAAGAGAGCCCTCGTACACATAGCGATGTGCATTCTTCACCGTATTGCTCCTGAATGCATGGTTACTGCGATAAAAAAGGCTCGAATCAATTCAATACCGAGCTTAAGGTTGCCGTCGAACAGTGTGGTCCGCGCTGTGACATTACGCAATAAGGTGGCGACGTATTTCATTCAGGTGGTCGAAGCACAAATAAGATTTCTGGGGTCCAATCATATGTTACTGGTATCGTTATCCATACCGAATTCTCTTCTGAACAGAGCAATGTGTGGGCGGGGACTATCTCTTTCTTTCTGGGGGTGGGGGGAAGGGGGGAGGGACGTGTCGGTCTGAGCAAGAAACAACTGAACACTATGGATAACGCGCTCACCTATTTTTGCCGGCCGCATTTCCCACGGAAGTGGAACGCAGAAATGGCCCGTACGCATTACGTATGGTATGCGTCAAAGATCCTAACTAGCTGGTATGCGACAATCTCTTCCACTTCATAGATGGCACTTGCAACTAAGTCGCGTTAACAACCAAAGTTTGACACCTACCTAAACCGTAGCAGCCGGTCCCTTAATTATTTACACTTTTCTTCCTTTTTTCATTGCTCAGCATGGGAACAGGTTTCTTACATTTTGTAGCGTGAGCTACACTGGCCGAGGTTGAGCAGTTTCGCGCAGATCCTGGAGAGCCGTGCAGCGCATGCGCGAGGAGAAGTGGCGCCTCACGGCGCACAGCTGGCGCGCCGGAGCCGCCGCCGCCGAGATTGGATTGCATTGGATTGGATTTGAAATCCTTTTAGCAGCAGTAAGCATGATAATCAAGCTTATCCTAGACAATCAGGAAACCTAAGAATAACCAGCTGAACCTTAGCTCACGCTACGTATATCCTGGCATAGCCGAGCTAAGCCGCTGCAAATTTTTTGCGCAAATTCTTCCCGCGCTGTTATTGTCGAGGCCTGCTAGAGGCGTTATGACATACGTAACACAAACCCACCTTCTTGGTTGTTCCGCTTTACACAATTGTAGCTATAAACATCTCCGCACTTTAAAACTGAATAATAGTTCCGAACCACGAGGCGCATGCGCAGTTGCGTAGTCCCGTCGACTGCGCCAGTTATAGCGCCACCAACACTGCCCAATCATAAAATAAACCTTCCAAGGACGAAAAAGTGCAAACTGTGTATACTCAGCACTGCACGCAGTAACACCTTTCGTTTTCAGTCCCACAAGCCATTGTGTGTGCCCATCCGGGATTGTACGTCACCCAAGTGAAACAGGCGGCACATCTCTTTCAGTCAGCTATTGCTATTCCAAGCAGCGTCCGTGCATGTTCAGCGCTCAACTACGGAGTGTGCCGGCCAAACAGGCGCTTTTTCTGTCCAAGAAGCGAAGGAAGAGCGGGCGCTCCCATAGAGCACCCGTTCTAACGCCTCGTAATGAATAGCCTCCTCCTCGTCGCCTCGACGCGGCGTCAGCGGCTAGGTAAGGCGGAGGCGCCTCCTCGGGCTGACCCAGAACATAACGCAGCCTATGCTCCACACTCGAGCGCCTTTGTGGGCCGCGACTCGTCCATTATTCGCCGGCACTGCGAGCACTGCAGTTTGCTGCGGGGGAGATAAAAAGGAAAACCGTGCTACGCAAAGAACGAGCAAGAAAATGAAAACGCTAATGGCTTCTACAAAAAACCCGGAGATTGGTATCGCGCACTTGAAAGGATGGCGAAGTGGTGTCCAGGGGTATCGCGTGGCGCGGGTGGCGGCGTGACTCTATTATAACAGTAGGTTGTTTTGAACAGGTCGTTTAGATCGCTGTCTTCCGAACATCGTGAGAGGCGTGAAAACAAAGTACTTTGCGGGTGATTGAGTAGCGCCAAAGGGCCAAGACGATATCACGCTCTGCCTTGCAGGTCGTTTGGAGTGGAGTGGGAAACATTTTTTTTATTATTATTATTATCGCATTGAGTGCTATCGTAGGCGGTGGGCGAACATCCTAGTCCGGTAGTCCACGCTGCGCTGAGGCGGCCCAGGGCGCGCGTCACAAGGAACCCCTGATCCGCGACGAGCTGGCCACTGCGCAGCAAGCTCTCCCGCTGCTCAAGAATGGGAGGTTGTCGGGGTGGGGGGTTGGCAGGGTACATCCAAACCAAATGAGTTGTTGTATTTGGGGTGCCGGGGCAGTATGGACAGTTGGGGGAGTACGCGGTTGGGGAAATCCAATGGAGGAAGGTGTGGTTGTGGTAAGTCTCGGTCTGGAGTCGTCGTCAAATGTGTGCGTCGGCCACACCTAGGGATGGATGTGGGGACAGTAGAGCCCTGTGGGAAGCTCTGTAGTGATAAAAGATGTCGGAGTAGCTCTGTGCGAGTGGGTGCAGGACTGGAGGGCAGTGAAAAAAAAAATTAAAAACGAAAGTGGTATAAGTATGAGAAATTATAAAATGTGTACTGCGACTATCTATTCTGGTAGTCACGCAACACTCGAAATGGTACTTGTTCTCACAAATGCACGTACTAGCAGTTTCATTCTACAAACCCCATGGGGTAAGCAGCTGGAGAATTGAGGTTAAGGATGCGAACCCGGACATTTACAGCGTAGGCACCTCTTCACTGTTTTTATTTTTTTACGCATGCAATAAACGACAGTATTGAGACTTTCTACCTATTTTAAAAGACTGGCATAAGCGACAGTGATCACGTAAAAGCCGGCGAACAGCCACGTATACGCCACGCACAGCCCAGACGCTCCACACGCATTGCTGAAAGTATGCATCAAGGGCGTCCTTCAGTCGTCTCGGATGCATAAACTAGCAATCTAAGATACTCGCCGAAGTGGAAATAATAGCCGGGCGTCGTAGACGGCACGCCGTTCAGGTCTTATCAACCCTTCACAAAATACTTTGTGGCCATATCGCGCGGCGGGAGACAGGTTGATGGCGCGAATCATTCCCGCGCCGCTCGAAGACTTCGACGACGAGTGGGTGGTTGCGGATTACACAAAGCGGGCGAGCGATCTACAACGCGCCGCAACAGGTGACGAGCGATTGGAACTCTTATTCGTTGCCTTCCGAGGCCCCCGGACTACAACAAGACGATGACTGCCGGGGGAGCCCTGCCCGGTCATCTATTACGTCGAGGGTCCTTACAAATGACTGAGGAGGTCCCGGTTGCATTGGGCGGCCCTCGCCGTTAGGCCTGTGAGGTATGCACGGACCTCACTCGTGCCTGAGCGCGCTCGTGTCCCCGTTTTGAGCCGGCCATTCTTCAGGTTCGCGTGCGCGCAGGTGTGTGCGGGGTGCGCGGACCCCGCAGCGCCCTTGAGATTGACGTCCGTCGGCGGGCGTTCGTGAAGCACTCGGCCCGGCGCCGATAGCTAACACATTTCGATTGCTGTGAGATACAAGCGGCTGTCCCTGAGGCGGCGCCGAAGTAGGTAGGCGCGAGCGCGTTCTGCGCGTGAGCGGCAGCGCGTGCACCCAGCCGCTGCGGGCCTTTTGTGCCCCGTGAAAGCGGGCGACGGGGGCCTGTAGTCCGGGCTATCGTTGCACCGTGGGCTGCGAGTGTGCGCGTTAAAATGCAGCAAACCTTCTTTCTAGCAAAATCGATTTATTCGAATGCTCGCGGTATTCGAAGCTTTTCTCGGTCCCCCCTGCAGTGCACTGGGAGCAAATGCTATCTGCTTATAGCGAAGTGTGCGCTATAACGAAGCCCAGTTTTTATCCTCAGGACTACGTTATATCGAGGCAATAATTTGCTTGTTTGAAGCGCCATTCAAATGCAAAAGCAATTTTCCTGTCCAACCTGACCAGTGATGAACAAAATCTGGTGCTATAATGTACAGGAAAAAGGAAGGACGTGGCGCCCTCTAGGAGTCGCGTAAATGGCCAGTGAAGGGAACATTTTTGTTTACACCCTGTTCCTACACCCACCCTGGCTCTATGAAATTCACTATTCCACACATATAATCGTGACTCTAGTTTGAATGAATTCGAAGCCTGTTGGAAGGGCAACGAATAAATCGACACGACCAAGATATTTCGAACATTTTGTTAAAATACTTCAAGTAAAAAAAGAATTAAAGCCGTTCCAGTAAACGTGAAAGCTGTCGGACGTGCAGGGCAGTGATTCGCCATCATGACCGTGGCGCCGCTACCCCACATCATGCTCTTCGCTTCCCTCTCTCCCTCCTCTCTTGATGAATTGAGCGGAGGTTTGTCCAATGCAATTCAAATTTCCCGCCTTAGCAGTGTTCGCGCGCCCCCTGCCTGGAGCAGCTTGAACAGGAGTTCTGTTCTTCTAAGTGCAGATCACTTTAGGGGCTCGCCTTGAGGTTGTAGCTCGTTCGCTGTCACAAGGTATAGCGACTGCCAGAATCAGGCGGCGCAGCGAGATAACGAAACCAAGCACCACGGCGTTACGGCGTAACTGACCCTAGCAGAGGCTTCGAAAAACAAGCGGTTTGTATAGTCATAACCGTTCGAAACTACTGAACCGCTTGCTTTTGTCATGCATATCCCCGTTGTTTAGCGCAGTTTCGAACACGTCGTTTGTGGCGGTCACTTTTTTTTACTTACTATTGTAAAAACCAACCCAACGGGCGTTCCTAACTAAATGGACGCGGGGACTGCTGGTTATATACACAGATCTTGCCTCAAATGTACCTGCAGTTTTCTTAGGGCTAAATAGCAGGGAGATGTATGAGAAGCACCAGCGGTTCAGGAGTTTCGAGTGGTTATGACTATATAACCCCCTTGTTTATTGACGCCCCCGTTTGGGTTCGTTACGCCGTTACGCAGTGGGGCTCTACTTAGGCACGTTATTTCGCTGCGCCGCCTGATTCCGGCAGTCGCTATACATCGTTACATAGAACAAGCTGCGACGACAAGGCGAGCCCCTAAAGTGCTCTGCACTTACCGTAAAATTCCGAGCAAGCGCCCCCACCCGCCCCCCACCCATCCCCCTCCGAGCAAGCGCCCCCACCACTTCAGTGCTAATTTCAAATTTCCGCGCTGTTCCGGGAAAGCGCCCCCCCCCCCCCCTCCCTCCGCGCAGTTATCAACCGCGTGCAGGCAACACTGGCTTGCCGGAGCCAGTCTAAGAATCCAATCCAATCCAATCCTGCTTCAACCGAACGCTACGCGCCATTTGTTACTTTGTTTTGGCGGTGGTAGGCAGGGTGTCGAACCGGAATTTTTTCGGGTTCGGTTCGGGTTCGGGTTTAAGCCTTTCGGGTTCGGTTCGGGTTCAGTTCCAGAGCACCATTCCGTTCCGGTTCGAACCGGTTCGAAACCGTTCGAACCGGTTCGAACGGGTTCAAACGGGCTCGAAGAAAAAAAAAAGGAGGCGTGTTTTTTTCTGTTAATTTTTTGTGCTCATTTTTCGTTTCCTTATCAAATCGGCATAACAACAAATTCATAATGAAGGTTTCTTTGTCCAAATATTTTGTCTTCGCGAAACTAAAGCGACCCTACAACACGTTTTTCAACTTTTGTCTAGATCTTGAGTGCTTGCAGAAAGTAGTCAACCAACGCATTATACTATGGGGTCGCAATGTGCCTCAGCCAAAAATTAGTTCTCTCCTCGTCAGATAACATAGAAACTTGCTCAAAATATTTTTCTCTCCTTCCCGGTCTTCGCGTTCTTCGACCGCTGAATGACGTCATTACAGCGGTGTAGCGGCTGTTTGCCGGCTTTCCTTAAGTTGCAGAATAGAACGCATTTGATAGCCATCTAAAAAAAGCCACAAAAGCGAAGCAGAAACGGAAGGTGTATCCGCAGCGACGAGCGAATCACGCACTGTTGCTCTGTGCTGGCAATGGCTATAGTTTTCGCAGTACTTCCAGATGCGAAGAAGATTGAAAGCGTTTTCGAAAGTGTTTATCTATTTATTTACTGCTTTTTTATTTATGTATTTATTTACCTAGTTATATTTATTTATTTATTTATTTACTGTTGGGTTTAACGCGCCGTCGCAACGCCGACGACAAGGCGCGCCATAGTGGAGGGCTCCGGATTAATTTTGACCACCTGGGGGTCTTTACGTGCGACGAAATTTCGGACACACGGACGTTTTCGCTTTTCGCTTCCATGAGAAAAGCGGCCGCCGCGACCGGGAATCCAAACCGCGTCTGTGTGCTCATCAGCGCTACGCCTTAGCCACTGAGCCACCGCGGCGAGTTTATCTAAGGTGTTGAAGAGCTCCATTAACTGTACCCGCAAAATGTTTTCTATGGTAGTGTGACGAGTATGTGGCGCCGACTGCCAAGCGTGGCTGGTGGCATTTAGCTAAATTTCCTACTGCTCATATTTTATCTGCTAACAGAGCTGTTAGAAAGAAAGAATGGCTCTAAAGACTCATTGGACGGCGGGTATAGGACGACATTGGATAGGGAACCACTGGAGATAGGAACTTGCTAATGGCCCTTCAGCGACTGGTGACAGCGATTGGGCTCTAGGAAAGATGATAGCCAAGTGAAGTCACAAGCAGCAGTAATGATCACTTGTAGAGAGAGAGAGAGAGAGAAAATGAAGTTTAATTCAATCGAGGCAATGTTTAAAAGAGGCGTCCTCATTCGAAAGGGCCGAATTGACAGCCGTTTCCATCAAGAACAGCTGATCTTCCAGGCCGCAGCTGGCCATGGCTGTCTCCCAGTTCTCTATGGAAACGTGAAGGTTGGATGGATCTACGGCACACTAGTCGCAGCCGCCTACTATGTGTATCAGGTTCCCAGGCTCTCCACAAAAGCAACGCAATGGAGAGAGTTGTGTCCCGTCAAAGAGGTGAAGTCTGGCGTTGTGTGGGAAGGTGTATGCCCACAGGGTGCGGAGTAATGTTTCCTGGTTAATCGGTAGCGATTTGTGCGGGGAGGAGTACGTTCTATGGAAGAGGCCAGAGTGCTGAGTAACTTCTTGGTCTGTGACTGCAGGAAGCATGCACTCGGGTCAAATCTCGAACCACGAGGTTGGTGATCTTGTTGCCGTGGATGCCAGTATGAGCTGGCGCCCATACAATCGTGACTGGTCTCGTTGGTGGTCTCTGATTGATCATCGGAAGTGTTGTAACATGCAATCGACCGTTGGCAAAGTTGGGCCACGCCTGCTAAGGGTCTGTTATGAGAGTTTTGACGCCGCTTTGACTAAGCGCACGTGCTATCGCCGCTTCCTCAGCTTAGAGGGGGCTGTGTTCGGCGGTTGAGATGCTACACCTGTGGGAGGCTGCAGAACGGTAACACAAAGAGAAGGCACTGAAGAATGCTATCGCGCGGCTCTTGCATCAAACCAGTTGATCGTCCCTCACTTTTTTTCTTGCAGTTTAGTTTCTTTCCAACTGTCTCCCCTCATATATACACACGTTTTGAAAACTCTTTGATGAATATACAATATGCATTAGGCAATTTGTTATTAACTTTAGTCCGAGATGTCAAGTTTAATATAGCAACAACATAATAGCGCAATACGGGCATAAAGAAAGACCTTTTATAGCATTCAGGCGGTCTTCACATAACCTTGCGGCTACTTTGTGCGTGACAAAATTTCCTGATTGGTCGAGAAGGAGAACACTGCAAAATTTCCAAATGCCAAGGACCCCAAAGATATCATGTTGGGTCCGACCGTCGAATCCGCCTTTACTGACCCGCTAATTCTTTTAATCAAAATTAATCAACCCACCAGTCCCAATAATTCACATTAGCTCATTCACTCACCTAACTAATTTAAACTTCAGCTTCAACTTTATTGAGCATTTCTTACATAGAAATGCGAGGACAAACACAAAAAGCTGCAAAACTGCAGCTTGACGAGGTGTTTGCACCTTACGGTTGGCGTGGCAGGAGAAAGATGAGTTTAAAGCATACGCACAGGAAATAATCCTAAGAAAATAAATGTCGATATTACATACAAACATAAAAGAAAGCATTAAACGCACTATAGCTCACAGTTTGTAAAAGATACTTATTAAATGATATACATACACGCATATAGACACTCATAGGTACATACATACATATAAAGGTTACAAAACAAAACAGGGTACACAGGTACATAAAAAGAGAAATATTGAATATGTACGGAACCTGTGTAGACACAAAAAAAGCAAAAGACAAAACTTGAAGAAAAAGTCATGCTATATACAGGTATGCATACACTCATCAAAATCTGCGCTACAGAAGTATCCACATAAATAAATACACACAATATTGGCAAAAGTCACTGTACGGTACTTTTTAGATGCTAAAGTTTGCAGGGAATGAAGACAATGCCAATAAAACGCTTGAAAAATATTGCAAGTAATTTTGGCTAAACCAAGGTTGCCACGAGAGACAACGCTTATCAGAGACAAACTTGTCAGTTAAAAATGTTCTATGTTCAGCAGTAAACGTTTCCTTAAAGGAGCCATGAAGATAAAACACAAGTTTTGTTCATTCGAAAGGTTGCCTCGTTAGAACCATAACGACACCACTTATAACGCAAACTTCGCTCAAATAAGCTACATAATTAGGAAAAAAGGAAATGACCATGCGACCCACCAGCTCATTTTCCGCAACAGAACCTATGATGTCACTCGAGACTGCTCTGCGATTGGCGGAGGCCGGCAAAAGCAAACGCATGTTAGGCAGGGCTTACAGTTTGTATAGCGAGCTATATGCCCGTGAAGCATACTGCACATTCTTTTTATGACAAAGAAAGGTGGAGTAAACGGTCGAAGTTCCGAACGAACACGCAAGCGTGTGCGCCAATGCGTACGAAACTACCGCCGGCCGAGCTCGACATCTCGCCGTCGCGCAGACGAATTTTCGGGTTCGAGGCTCTTAGGGGCCAACGAACCGTTCCAGCACGTACAGCCGCGACCTTGCTTGGTATCTTAATCCCTTGACAGGGGGTTGGCCGTCATATCGCCAACCAGCAAAGGTAAAAATATAAACGAGGGGAGTAAGGAACAGCAAGAAGCGACGAGATAGTGCCAGTCGTCGCATAAGTTTCGAATGGTGTTGGCTTGCTGCTGTCGTTACGAGCTCGTTTCTAGTTTACAACCACTGAAAACTTCAGTTTGTTTGAGTACTTTACAATGAAATTTCGTTGCTGCGTTTTGAAATGCCCATGTAGTACGGGCAAATCGTCGAGGGAGTGCGACATCCCCGCCGGTGAAGAGATCTCCTTTCATGTGCTGCCAAACGACGAACCGCGGCGAAGCAAGTGGCTACGTTTTATGAACTTTGCAAACGGAGAAGAAAGGGAGCTAAAGGAAGTACGAGTGTGCTCGCTTCATTTCTGACGAAGTGATTACGGCAGGGACCCTTACGTTATCTCACTCCTGGGACATGCTGGCGCTCGTCGCCGACTTCGTCAAATCGCCGTCAAAGCACTCTGATCTTGGGGGGAAAAAATGCCGTACACACCGCGCATTGACGCTCGTATCTTTCTGGTCGGAGCAGAGAGCTCGCGCGAACGGCTTTCCATACACGACACCGGCCAACTGGCATAAGCGATACTGCTACTGAAATTGAACTATTATTAACCGTAATAAAAATACGGCACATACGTACCAGTCTGTATTCGTCCGTCGCGACGGGGCTGACGAGGCAGCGGTGCCGACGGCAGGGCGTTCGTCTGTTGTGGCTATCGCGGAATGGTCGCTTTCCCGTCCACTGCGTATCCCACAACTCCTGCCGCTCGTGCACTTAGAAGCATTGAGCGTTCAAGTGGTGTGAGGTTGTTAAATGCAAGCCCTAGCTCCTCGGCGAGAGTTTTGTTCTCCGGATCAGGCGATTCCATGACTAGGGCTGCGGGTGCACTTGGTTTTACTAGTATTTTTAAAATGGCCGCCGTCTCGGTTTCGGCACGAGTTTCGGTTCCTGTCTGACTCCCGCGTGTGTGTGCTATATTGAGTCGACATACTAAGTATCTGTTTCATGGACCGGCTCGTATGACGCCATTGTTCACGTCACCAAATGTGCAATTTTAGCGGGAGATTTAAAATTTTGGTTTAAATTGCCTTATTTCTCAGTGAATAAAGCATCATTTGCTTCCGAGAAAGCGCTTGGGGTACTATGAAACACCTCTTTCGAATAAAACAAACTTTTGTTTTCTCTTCATGGCTCCTTTAAGTCTCACTTAGAAATTGTATTTATAGCTATGCCACTCTCGGCTAGGTTATTTAAATGGCGGGCAGTTCGGGATTGCAACCTATCATTGCCATAATTCGTTCTTGAAAACGGCACGAACCATGTACTCCTTCCCCTAATTTCGTACGGTACGTCCAACGGTTTTCTTAAGCTACATAGACTTAGATATGCTGCACCGTTGTGTTGCAAGCTATTTTTATACTTTGTTAGAAGATTAAAGTTGTAGATACATTGGACAGGAAGCAAATTATACTGCAGAAATAGTTCGTTGGTGTTATAGTCATATGGTACAGTTGCGATACGTCGAATGTCCTTTTTCTGAAATAAATGCAGCTTATTAATATTTTTTTTCGGAACTGGTTAACCATACGCGGCTGCAGTAATTGATGTGAGCTGTGAATATAGCATGATAAAGAATAAGTTTAATATTTGATGTAACCACAGGCCGTAACCTACAAAGCACCCCACACGCTCGAGATATATTAGTGCAGACGTGATCGACATGGGCATCCCATTTTAAATGTTCATTAAAAACAATACCTAATGTTTTTATTTCACTAACTATACAAATCTTTTCAGATCCGATGTACAAACTGAGGTTTCTGTCAACAGATCTTTGAGCTGGTGAAAATAACACCGCTTTAGTTTTCTTAGTATTTATTTTTAACGAGTTTGCTTTAGTCCATTTGTGAAGCTTTTGGAGGTTTATATTTGCTAAATGCAAAAGCTGAGTAGTACCACACGATTGAAAGAAAATGCTGGTATCATCTGCGTAAATAATAAAATGTGCAATGTCAGTAATTTCTACATCATTCATATAAATATTGATCAGGATTGGCCCTAGAAGACTGCCTTGCGGAACTCCAGCCCTTACTTCTTGTGAAGAAGAGTTGTGTTCCTTTATTGCTACGACCTGTTGCCGGTTACTTAAATAAGATTGCAAAAGAGTAAAGCTCCCGGAATACAGAATGTTGTCATGTTTAAAGCAATTTTAAATGACTAATTCTATCAAATCCTTTGAAAAAGTCTATAAATATAACTAAAGTTACCATCTTTTCTTCAAATCCCTGGATTATTAATTCTTTTTGCGTTAGTAAAGCTAATTCGTTGACATATGTTTACGAAAACCGAACTGTTTTGATGATATAATAGAGTGTTTGTCACAGAAGGACACAAGGTGTTTCGCGATTACTTTTTCTAGCCTTTTAAAATAACTGGAAGTACAGAAACCGGTCTATAATTGGAAAAATTTATTTTGTCGCCGGATTTAAACAGTAGCGTGACCTTAGCTTGCTGCATCTTTTTTGGGAAAACACCAGTAGCAAGGCATAAGTTACATATATGGCTAAGCGGCGATACAAGAAGGCCCAGTACAAACTTAATAGGCCGAATCTGAAGCCTATCGATGTCTATGGCCTAGCTATTTTTTAGTGACAAGAAAATCGACCATATTTCCTGAGGCGTTTCCGGAGAAAAAAAGGCTCTGTGGGGGTTAGAATCCTTTAGGAAGCTCATAGCGCTTTCATTGTGGGAGCATTGCATAAGATTCGTTAAATAGTGATTAAAGTTGGTTGCCAGTTCTTGACCCTTGAGTGGCTTATTATCTACTGTCAATTCAAAGTCCTCGTCAATTCCAAGTCGTCGTAAGTGGGTGCAAAAGTTTATTCAATTCCTGCCACATGACATCACGCCGGGAGGAAGCCTCAGAAAACACATGTTCGAAGTACATTTTTTAGTATAGCGTAAGAACTTTGTCACAAAGTTTCGGTACTTTTTAAAGGCTGCAAAATCGTCCCTGTTCTTTGTTTTTACAAACTTATGGTACAATAAATCTTTTTTACGGATCATCTTCAGACATTCGTCTGTAATCAATGGTTTCCTTATATTCTTATTTTTCTTGACCATCTTAAGAGGAAAAGACTTTTTATATGCATCTTTATATGATTCTAGACAAGTATCATAGGCATCATCTGCAGTTGTGCACAGAAGTAAAGGGTTCCACCAAATAGAGGGAATTTTCTGACGAAAAATAGTCAAAGTATTCTGATTAATATCGTGAAAAGCGAAAGATTCGGGGCATTGCTTACATCTTAGTATTTCTGTGTGCATTGAGAACATATATATAGGTAAATGGTCACCTATATGTACACCAATCACACCGGACATGCTACTGCTACTTTTATCACTGGTTATAAATACATCAATAAGACTTTGGGAAAGACGGCCCATACGAGTCGGTTCTTTGATCACGTTCATGCAGCAGAAATAACTGAAAAGGAGCTCTAGATCACGCGAATGTGCGCTTGCCTGTAATATATTAATGATAAAGTCCCCACCAATAGTTATTTGTAAACCATAAGACAAAACAAAATTGAGAAGGTCTTCTAAAAATGCGAAACAATTTTTGAGTTTTCCATCAGGGGGGCGGTACACAACAACAAAAATAGCATTTTTACATTGCACCGTTAAAGCTTCATAATCTGTCGTAATTGTCAAAAATTCGTTCATTGTACTACAAGAAAGCTGTGTAGACACGAGCTGTAACACACCCCCAGCTCGCGATGGGGCCTATTTAGAAAGAACGTGTTGAAGCCCGAAAGGCGCAGCACTTCTGTGTCACTCGTATACCAGGTTTCCGTTATCATGACAACATCGAACTTGAAACTTTCAAAGCTGCGTTTGCTTTTCTTGTAGTTTCACATTCTTCTTTCATTTCCTCGTAGATTTTGTAAAACAATTCGCAGCTTTTTGCATTTCCACATTTTCGTTCCTAGTGGTTTCATATTATTTCTTAATTTCCTCGTAGCTTTTCTGCATTTCCCTTACTTCTTTTCGAAATTCACGCTTAAGATCAGAGCTCTCGCGTCTTAGGTCAGCAATGTCAGTTTTCATGACCAAAGCAATGCGGGATTATACACAAGGGCACACAATAGCAATGACACTGGGTGGTTGGCACCAGAGGCAACAGAAAACGTCACTGAGTAAGCGAACAAAGATTACTGCAGAATATTCAAACCTATGAAATAGGAAGGCGACCATCAGGCGACCATTCTGTTCGCTGCCTCCGCTGCCAAGTGATGCTGAGGTGGACGGAGCGTTCTTTTAAAGGATCCACTTCGTGACAAAAGCCACACGTGGTCCAGGAAACAGGGGGTGTGGGAAGGCGATGTGGCGATGGGGTGTGGCGAATCTACCCGCTAACCCGCACTAATCGACTTCAATCCATTCACCTCGTAAGATTAAGGTTAAGCAGATTCGAGATAACATAATAATGCTATCAAATATACTTTAAAAGTGGAAATTAGGACTCCCCAATTTTTTAAATCTCATGTTGTCTTAGAGCAGTAACCAAAAGACACAACGGCACTGTATACAAGAAAAAGTTACGTTAATTTTGAGACCTGCGAGTGTTTGTGTCTCAGTGCTGTTTGTATATAACTGCCCATTCACACTTTAAGTGGAAGATATGGATGTATTGTTGATGGTGTCCCTGAAGGCCTTCACAAGCGGACAGGGATGCATGCGAATTAACAAGACATTAAAAACTTCACGCGATTTTAAACACCATGTATTGAAACCATGAAGAATATTCCATGATATGTTGCCTCGTAATATGCGTTATAACTTAAGTTATTCTAAACGTAAAAGATAATTGGGAGAGATGGGAAGTGCCTAACGCAAACTGATAGTATATACGGACAACTTTACATTAAATTGAGGGAAATAATTAGAAGAGAACATGATGGGCCTTGGGAACTGCAGACTACGCAAAATATTTCATGGTTCTGTCTGGGGAGTGGCAAAATATCTTCAGACGCAAGGTAGGGTACCAAACTGGAAAACTAGAAATCACATTTTTGAAGCCCCGGAACCGGTTCGGAACGGTTCCTTCGATTCGTTCCGGTTCGGGTTCAGTTCCAAAATGGCGGAAAAAATACGGTTCCGGTTCAGTTCCGGTTCTGGGCAAAAATTCGGGTTCGGTTCCGGTTTTCGGTTCGGTTCCGGTTCCGGTTCGACACCCTGGTGGTAGGTGATGCATTCCTACACAGTTGCAAAGAAAATCGAGGTGATCCGATGGCACCGAGAGCACGGGAAAAACGTGCACCAGACCTCTCGACAGTTCAAGCTCGACCGAAAGCGCATACGGGAATGGGTGAAGAATTTCGACAATCTCCTGCAGCAAAACTTCGGAAAAGCAAAACTTCGACGGAAGCTAAGCAACGGCGTCCCAGTGTTCAGCGAGTACGTGGACGATGCGCTGTTCGAGTTCTTAGAGCGCGGAAGAAGCGCGGGACGCGCCGTTAGCAACCGGCTGCTGTCTGAAGAGGCTGTGAAAATAGCAAACAGCATGCAGTTGGGTAACTTTGTAGCTTCCAGCCACTACATAAGCAGGTGGAAGCAGCGGTTCGGCGTTGCAATGCGCCGCGCCATGAACGAGAGCCAGAGGACGCCCGAGGAATCTGCGGAAGCAGTAAGCGCCTTCCGGGCTTCCGCGAACTCCCTGCGATGGCGAAACCACGCCAAAAGGCAACTTTAAGAAGCCGTCGCGGCAGCAGGTCCTTGATTTTGTTGCCGAGGCGTGGGCTGCTGTACCGGAGGAAACAGTGGCGCGCTGCTTCAAGGGGTGCGGCATTGCAAACGCACTCGATGGCTCCGAGGACGGCGACCTGCACGGCGGGGTGGCAGATGTCGGAGCCGTGGTGCCAGAAGACCGGGACGGACTGGAAGACGAGTGCGCCGAACTTTTTTTTGCTACAGACTTTGAGGAGTCTTTCGATGGTTTCGAAAGTGACGAACAGCAGTAAGATCAAGCCGTGGCACCCGAAGACTGGGGCAGCAGAGTGCTGCGAACTTTTTTTTTTTTTTGCTGCTAAGTTTTGCAATGGTTTCCAAAGTAACTAACAGTAACATCTTTTACGTAATAAAGTTCATCTTCCTAATGAAAGTTTAAAACCACGCGCACTGCGTTATTGCCGCGTTTTGCAATTGCGTGCGCATCATAAATAGGCAAGACCACACAGCGTGCACTGTGGCGGCAAGTCGTGCCGTTACACCCCGTTGTCCAGCCCAGCAAAACCACGCGATTCAGCTATCACACCGTTGTTCCTTGCCGCCGCAACACCTTCATCGCGCTGAGGGCAGCCTTGCTAACTTCTCACCCTGGTAAGACAATGCTCGAAGGACCCCGTGGAACGGCCGTGTATACTTAAAGAATGCGGCGTGCAGTATACTTATAAGGTCGCCCAGACTGGGCGCGGTTCGCTACCCAAACCGGCCATGGACAACGCCTGCACATATCAGCTTACCTCTGCGTTCTCGCCGCGCCGCATTTCGCACAAAGACGAAGTAAATTAAAGCGCTGCGCTTGTTCGTCTGGCCGCTAAAAACCAATTGTCGGTGCTCGTGGGTGGCGGCAATGCCCCTGACCAATTTCGCGATTAACAGATAAGGTTGGTCGGTGCTCGCGTGTCCGACAAAATACCTAGTATGCAACACGCCTTTTCAGAGGGGTGGGTGGATATTGACGGATCGCGGTGCATTGTTCTCAGTGGTTTTGTTAACGATAGTCAGTAATGGGACAGCTGCCCATTTCCCCTGCGACATACCGACAGGAAAGATTTTCCTAGGAAAGATGAGGTACACAACCAGCGACTTTAAGTGTGAATTTCGCTTGGAACTTGCTGCACCCACCAAAATATTTTCTTTGCTTCCTTACTGACGTTAGTTTAAATACTGGTCCGCGCAACAGCACCGAACGAGTAAGATTCACGGAGACTTTGACAAAGACAAAAAGAACACGTTGAAAATTGAGCTGTTAGCGACACGAATAATTCTCAGTGTCGCATTGGCGGAGGGAAAAAAATGGTGAGGAAAAAAAAAACTCCAAGAAAATTGATTGCACTTTCGTGGTGCCACGACCCCGTCATATACCTCGCTTTCCTGGATAACGCTTTCCTGGACTCCTGGACCACGCTTTTCTGGCAGCCGTTTTCCTGGGTAACGCGTCTTTTACAGTGGCGAAATAACCCAGTTTTAAAACAACGGACATTCTGATCGAACGTCGTAAGAACTTTAAGGTCTTGTTGGCCGGACATGCGACCAATATTCAAGAAAACTTCCTTTTTAGAGAGCGACTACAAAGGTGTAGGTTTGCAGGAAAGCCCGAGCTGCATGACGGAAGAGCTTCGCGAAACGTGTGCGTACCCAACAAGGCTATACTTTGAAAAAGATTCGTTTTGTCTCTCTCTCTCTCTCTCTCTCTCTCTCTCTCTCTCTCTCTCTCTCTCTCTCTCTCTCTCTCTCTCTCTCTCTCTCTCTCTCTCTCGCGTAGCGATTTGGCTTGCGTTGCGTTTCCGACGCGCTTTCCATTCGCGCAGACTACCCTCATGTTAATCTACCACGTGGTTTTGAATATCGTCTAACATATCAGCCTAACAAATCAATCACCGGCGTGCTTCCTCGATTCCTTTTCTGCGGCCCTGATGCTCCGTCGGCTTCCTCCGTTCTCCTATGCTTACGTCGCTCGGTCCTCCTCTCGGCGTCACTCAGGGTCATCAGCGGTCTTTCTCCGACTCGTGTCCCGTCGATGCCAGCGCCGATGCCTCCTCCGCGTCCCCAGCGATTGACCCGGAAGAGGGGGTTCATCGATGCTCTCTCAAAGTCTTTGCCGCGGGGCTCTCGGGGGGCATCTTCCTCCACTCTCACAAGTGACCCAGAGGCTGCGGGGGATGTCCCTCTCCCCGACTGACAATGCGTTCGACAAACGACGAAGTTTCGCAAGCGTGGTGGAATACCACTCGGCGTGGCTGTGGCATGCCATTGCCACAGCGCTAACGCCGCCACTGTGAGCTAGTCTAGCGCACTTTTGACCCTGTTGTTGTTGTTGTTCGATATTATTTAGTGCAATTGTATCGTGGCCCTGCCAATCCGCCGAGGGTTATAGGTACGTCGTGCCCCTAAGGGACGAAAAACGAGGTTAATGAATTGAATAAAAGAAATTTGAAGCGGAAGTGCACGGTTTATGGAGGATAAATGTTTATTTCTCAGCATTTCTTGCTTGATGATTTTATTGATCAATTGTGGGCTTCAGCCGATGCTACACCCGGGCTATGAGACAGACAGACAGACAGACAGACAGACAGGGAGAAGCTTTATTTTGCAACCTGTGTGCAAAGGACTGCTCGGCTTCTTGGTTGGGTTACAGGGACTCATCTATAGTCCTGGCGTGTTTTTAATGTGGTTCACAAGCGTGTTCGAATAGCGCTCTTAGAGCTCCTTAGGGGGTGTGACCTATGCCTCCCAGCAAGGAGGGCGCTTTGTGTCAGGAATCGGTTGCAGGGAATATCTCAGGGTGCTTTGTATGTTTGGGCATGTCCAGAGGGTGTGTTTGTCGTAGTGGATGGCTCCGGAATAATTTTGACCACCCGGGGATCTTTAACGTGCTACGGAATCTCCACACACGAGCGTTTTCGCTTTTCGCCTCCGCTGGGTTTTTCCAGTGAATGTACCTTCGGATATGTTTGAATAGGGAACGGGAATAAGTGTTGGCCTTACACCGCACACTCGACGCTGAATACAGTGCTAACGGGGTTGAAAATTGGGCGAGTCGGTAATGGTCCATCTCAAAAACAAACAACTGCGCGCAAATTAACAGGGACAGGAACACGTTAGCCCAACTGCGCTTGTGTTGTCCTCATGTGTTCATCTACCCGTTTATTTGAGCGCAGTTTGTTTTTGAGATGAAGGCAGTGTTGTTATAATAGAATCATTGCGGTCATTTTCCCGTCTACACTTTAACTTTCATTGTTAAGGTCACCTTACTTTTGTTTTTCCGGCGTTTACCAGTTTCACATAAAAGAAAGTGCCGACCTCTAAGGTTAAGTTGCCTAAGTATGCCTTCTCTCCTTCGGGCGTTATGGCAATGCCTCCAAAGCAAGTTTCACTATAACATTAGTGACATTGTGAGCCATTAGTGATACCTCTTCCCAAGAGAAAATCTCTCACCCATTTTATGCGGTGTTACAGTACCTGTAAAATCCGGTTATGCCATATGCCCCACACGCTTATATACTTCTCAATTTCTTGAATTCGAGGTGCTTTTTAGTTCTGCTAGGGGGTTCCTTAAATCCCACTCTTTTTCGCACTCCATGAACATTTGTTGCATTTTGCGGGCTTCTCCTCGCCCCGGTAACGACATGGACGTAATTTAAACTTTAGTGTCGAGTAACTATACTTAATGATTTGACCAGCCCGTCAGACAATCTCATGGAAATCTAAATCTTTCACTTCTTTGGTTCATGAGGCAGTAATTAAGTGTACGTGTCTGTACCTGATTACCTAAAGCTAAAATCCAGCTAACTTAAGTCTTGAGGCTTACAAATGTTTGTCTCACAAGCCTCGACGAATTTTAAACATTTCGCATTTCACCAGCCGCATTTTTTTGGGGGGCAAAAACCAGCAGTTCTAGCCGTAAAGTTTTTTTTGACGCTTTAACAACCGTGCTTTCCTACCGCGATTCGGTCGTTTTTGGCTGCATCTATGACGAATAATGTACAATAGAAAGGCTTAAGGAACAGTGTGAGGTATAGAATGCACATGGATAAAAAGTTGGTCATGCACACTCTTTGTCGCATGCGCATACCTCTTTTGGTATCCGGCATCTACAGACACGCATTTTCTTGGTTTGCCCGTGCAAACCTACGGTTATTATTTGTTCGTACAACTAAAATGTCAACATCTCTAGACATAAAACTTAAATTTGATTTCTATCTTTCTGGTACGAGATTTGGATACTGATTCGTTCTAAGCAACGGCGCACTATACAGGAATATTGAAAGCGGGAACAGAGTGTCTAGGCGAACTTCTCGGTAGGAAATTGTATTAAGTAGGCAACTGTAACATTGAGTGATCGTAAAAAAAATAATCTCACAATCTATATTATTGCGCTTATTTCCTGCGAGCCTGCACAAATGCCGTGTTGTGAAAAGTAAATACTACGGTGGCCGGTAAAGGATACAGTAACGAAATACGGGTCGCGCTTTGGAAGGCCCATCGCATGTGCAAACAGCAAATCCCCCTGCGAAAAAGAAAAAAAATAGTAATGAGACGAACAAGATACCCAAATGTTTGCCAACCCCGTGACCGGCTTAAAGCCGGCAGCGTGCCAGTGTTTGCTAACACATTGACCGCCTCTAGCCGACAGCGGGCCCACAGATGTATCGCGTGCACAGCGCAAACGATACGGCCATTCAGGACGAACCGATGATACGAAGCGCTGTGAAGGATAAGTAAATGTTTGAGTATGGCTGGCGCCCCTCCACGCACGCGCTAAGCCTTTCTCCAGCTTAGGCGACCCACATATTGCTAGCACATCGCTCGTCTCACGAGATGTACCCACGGTGTGCAAGTATCACCTGTAAGATGTACGACACCAAACACGCGACTCGTACTCAAATTTCAAGAGGAGCTCGTGCCATCGTTCGACCCTTTGGACATAGTTCCGCACTGCTTGGTCTTTGATCCACCCCGATTACTCAGTGGCAAAAAAGTTCTGCTGAACCCATAGACTCGGATTCGATCTCGGCCTCAGTGGCTGCTTTTCAAATGAAGGATGAAAACTAAAACCCCGTGTGTCGAGATTTCGGCGAACGTTAAGGATCCCCAGGTGTGTTGAATAAATTCGGAGCCCTCTACGACTCGCCTCATAGCCCAGGTTTAGCTTCGGCCCGTTAAACACTCAAGATTTTTTTCTTTCACGCTAGCACAAGAGCAGCTCCTTTGGTGTTATCGCCAATGACACGGTGCGCCATAAAAAAGCCTTCAAAGGGGCTTCTCAGTGGCAGATTTAAAGCAGTTGTGGCAACAAATTGGCTGATTGTGTGAGCAGCAGTCACGCGTTACTTGGTTAGGTTGACGAAAAACGTGACATCCCCAGACTTGCGTAACCAAACGATCGAACAGCGTGGCCGGTTGCTGTCTGCAAATGAAAGGTCCTAAGCAGTAGCAGCCTTTAGTTGGTGCCCGCTGTTCAGGTATAAATGGGAGCTACGTTGCGAATGCCATTGCTTCTTGCTTTTTCCCCTTAAGCCATTGGCTATGATATATTTGCGCCAAGAGAGAGCGAACATGCATGGATCGGTTCAGAAATAACGGTTTAACGGCCCAAACGTCGAATGGTCTGGTATTCAATCAGTAGTTGCGCCTCCGCTTCTCACGTGCCGTTCACTAACCGCGCGCCTCACAGGCCGCAAAGAAAGCCCAACCGACAAAGGACCGACGCTCACAATGGCTTTGAGGTCGAAGACACCGTTCATTGCCCCTCATCTGACACGCCTGCAGCCACGCTACTGCAATTTCCTTTAAGGCTGGCCGAGGTACAGTTTAAAGTCGGTTTGGCCCACGCAACAAAAACAATAACCAAGCGGTCTGCGACCACCCCTGCCAGACAGACGCTACAGTATGAGAAGGCCTGTCGGCTTGTCGCTTTTGCTTTCTTTCCTAGAAGAGCCATTGGCTGTTTCATGCTGTCACCGGTGACGTTTCTCCGAAGAGGCCAATCAGAAGAGCGCATTTAGATGCCCCCGCCTACTGCGCTTACGCAGCAGGCGCCTAATGTAGGAGAAAGGATGCGTGTTGGAGGGGAGGACCATACGGGACTTTCTGCGGCAGCCGCGGGCAGAATCGCGAGCAAGGCTAAATGTGGGTCGATCGGCGGCCCCGCGTGCACGTGCCTTCGCGTGTTGCGCGTGCCTTCGAACAAATGGATCGGCAGCGGAGGCAGACGGGCACGGCCGTCTTTTCCTACACCGGAGGAGTCGGGCATTTCCCTCGGCGGCCAGCTGGGTTGCGGCGCTACTGCCGAAGGGAGATCTGGTTTCTGGAGGACATTGCCGAGGCCGCCGCTGCCGTAGCCGCTGCGCCCAGCAGCGGCGGAGGAGCAGCGCCGTTAGAAGGGATAGCCAAGGTCACGACTACTGGCTGCTAAAGCACAAAGGCGGAACGAAGAACGAAGCACGGTGGTTTCTACGGATGGTAGTGTGCGAAGGGCTACTCTTTCCACGTCCCCCTCTTCCCAAGTTTGCCACTCCTCCCTGCATTCCCGTCTTTGCAACCTGCATGCAACTAGAGCAGAAAACAATTCAACCTCCTCTCCACCCCTACATGGCGGTAGAGGTTACAGGCTATTACACTCCGAGGGTCGGGAAGCCCGTATCTCGGCGGAAACTTTCATCGATCGCTGCGTTCGATACCAACACTAGCCCGCACGAGTGCACCCTAGCCTCACATTGAAAACTCTTGGAGGATGTGCGGAAGGTATTACGGAGGTTTCAATATTCGCGTCCCTAAGTATGTATGCTAAGAAGCGCAGAAAGAGGAAAGAGTCAAAATAGCCAGAAATGAGGATGAGCGCGACAGAGATGTTGCGAACGGATGATGTCAACATGTGCAGTATTGCGTACAGGTCGATACCTACATATGCCTCAATGAACACGCACACGCGAACTGCAATAAAAAAAAATAAAAAATACGGCCTTTAGGTGAGCAGTATTCGCAGGCACCTTCAGAAATCAGGACCCATGCTATATAGGATGGACGTTTTTGAATGACCATATATCATTGCGTACCTCGTAAGCAAAAGACATACTTCGCGCGTCAAAAAACATCACGTGCACAGCGCTGCTCCTCCTGCTTCACATTCTACGTGCTCCGCTGCTTCACATTCTACGTGGGGCAACCGGGCATAAAAGTTTGAGGCTTGCACGTTTGTACATCACCCGCAGCAATATAGCAATGCTAGTTGACCCAAGCAATGCAAAGCATCAACGCGCATTGTCTCAATGGCTAAATAAGACAGGGAAACATTTGCAGCCGCAGATCAGCGACCTCCTGCGGTACTTCTACCAAATCGTGGGTTTCTCGCTGCACTGTTTATTTTCAGAATTTTATAAATCTCTATACAACCCAAGCCACCATTTTATCTTTTCGTTTTTTTTTTTTTTGTTCATAGAAATTTTACAGCCGTTTCGGAGAATCAAATTCGGTGATCACAAGCGACATAGATGCGAGAAATAAGAGAATGTGAGTGCAACCTCCGCTATAAACCGTATGATCATTTCGGTGTCAGCGCATTCACAGCACTGCAAGTTACCTTTCACACAAATTATTTAATGCATAACTGCAAAAAAAATCACGCCATATCCACGGAATGAATATTAAGTGGGGCGAAGCTCGAGAGGGGGAGATCATCGGTAACCGTAACTCTCCCGTGAAAGTTCGCCCATTACATCATTAAGAAAGACGTAAGACTGTGTGCGTACATTGTACAAATCAACTTTTATTTTCGGAGTCAATGCTCCCATGCCCAGACCTGGTGAAAGACCCCGCGCCATCGAGGACTACCCCGCACCTCCACCACAATTTGTCACGTAGGATGGGACACAACGGTAAAGAAAGAACTTTTATTTAGGGCGAACTTGTGCCCGAACAAGACGAGAGGAAACGAGCAAAGGTCCTTGCGTCTCGTTCGATCTCCGAGAACGACTGCCTGCGTTCGTGGCGTGATCTCTTGCGTGATCTCCGCCTCGCAGTGCACGTGCGCTCGCGCCTCCGTTGGCGAACACAGACAAGCTCGCACTCCCGGTGCCGAGTTTGCGCTGCCGGTTGCAGCCGGTTCTTGCGCGTGCAACGCGGCCCACTTTGCGACATCTCCGAAAGCATGCGGCGGTCACGTACCACGAGACACAAGGGATGGACAGACCCATGACTTAAGGAGCTTCGCCCCTAAAAGATGGAGTTAAGCTCTGCGCCGTATGTATTTAAAACGGGAAGCACGTCGAAGCGCGCCGTTATTGCTTTCCACATTAGCCTAGCTATACCTGCTTTGCACGTAGCTTGTATCTGTAAAGGTTAGATACGATTAGCTATGTGGAGAAGCTGCCTTGCGGGCTATTCTGGCATCAATATGGCCGGCGTAGAGATACCTAAACCTTTATTCACGAACCCTTAATTTATTTGTTTGAGTACAAGCACTAAATCTTTGACGGGACACCTTCTGCTGTGACACGAACTACATCTTCAGAAAGAAGACAAATGAAGGAAAGAGATTAACGCAATCAAACGCATTTTACTCATCAGGCCAGCTTTAAGACTTCAATGTATCGTAATCACAGGAAAACGTGTTTACCGTTAAAGCTTAATCAGTTCTTTTCCAAAATTCCGGGAAGATATCCACCTGCAGAGCTTGACCTGAAGGTCTTCCGTAAAGGTTTTGTTATAACTCGCTAATGCGACCCAGCAACTAAAACTGATAACAGGCAACAGTGCACGAAACCCGAAATAAATGTTTGCAGAAGAGGAAAAAGAACAGTTTTCATCATTTCGCAAACACAGTTCTCATCAAAGACCCACAGACAAGAAAGCCGAAGACCGGCAAGGTTGAACTGAAGCACCGGTTCGTCCTCCGGATAAACTTCCGCGGCATATTCGACAAAGGCGCTCAAAAGAGCGGACGAGAGAGAAAGACACAACATGCGTGCGTCGCGCACGGAAGGCCGTAGAGCCTCTCCCCGCCAGCGGGCTGCCACCGACTATGTCTGAGCAGTGTCTGCCGCGTATTCAGTCGCTTGAATCGCACAGCCGCCCGCATAGCACTCGGTAGCGACGACGGGAGCCTTGACACCGCCGAGAGGCGACGGCGACGAAGTCGTTTACCGCTTAATAACGACCCACGCCTTTGAGCTTGCATGGAAGCGCTAGCTACTTACGGCACGCGCTCCTGTCGCATCCGCTAAGTGGAGGTGAAAGCTGCGGCAAAGGGTTCCTTATTCTTTGTTTATCTAGTTTAACGGCGGGCCTTCAGTGCGCTGAATCGGAGCGTTTTTTCGTCGCCCCGCCGCTCCCCCCCCCCCCCCCCCCCCCCCCCCCTTCTCCAAAAGGGAGTATAGCGCGTTGAAGGGGCAAGGTCGACGGAAAAAGGAAGATACCGTCTCTTGACGAGCACGTCAGGGCTGGTCGGCCGCCACGACGTCTGCGCTAGAAACGTCCTTTGGTGCACACACGACGAAGTTCGGACTTATTATAAACGTGGCCAAAGCGTGGAAGCTTGGCTTGGGGGGAAAAAAGGTGTCCGTCTTGGATGAAGGCCTCTGTGGAGGACGGTTTGTGCGCCGTGATGAGCTGGCGTGTTTAACGATTTGATGTGGAGCCGTCGAATTCAGCTGGAGGCCTGCAGTTCCTTTTCGCGGCAGGGTTTTGGGTGAGGCGGAAGAAGGGACGGATCGTAGAAAGGAAGGCCTCTAACATGTGTAGACTTTTAGGACTGGCAAAATCTGCACGTGTGTTCCGTCCTGCATGCGCGGGACGGAAATTGTAACTCGAGAAAGACCTGTTTTGGTCATGACGAGCCAGTTCAATGGTCGACATGAGGGGAAACTAATCACAAGGTTTATACCCGCGATAGAATTTACCCCCCCCCCCCCCCCCCCCACCCTCCCCCGATATTCAATCATAGCCAATGGAAAAATAGACTACATGTGCTTCTGCGTATGTGATGTCTTATGTGAACGCTTCATAGAGCAGAAGAGGTCCTTCTAACGAGGTCGTTCATCCTTCGGCTGATGTGAGTGCCCGAGCAGCACCAGCTCATCTGGAAGGCCTTCGAAGCGAGGGATAAATCTTGAAGGAGTGAATAGCGTAACCAGAGGCGACGGATAGCCCTTTGTCTGTGTGCGTCCTTCTTGTTCGCCGTCTTTGGTTGCGCTATTCTCACCTTAATTATGCTCCTCCAACTGGCCCGACATCAAACTTTATTAGAGTGATAAATACCAGGCTAGTAGGGATATCACACGTTTCTGTTGGCCGCTGTCATAACATAACGGCCGATAACAGGGCTTGTTACCAAGGAGAAGTAAACGTTCCTATCAAAAAGCGCGACGTTTATAATTAGTTTCGCAAGTCTATTAATTGAGTCAGTGTACAGCTAAGCTTAATGAATCTCCGTGGAAAGTGAAACAATATTTTTCTGGACAATAGCATGGCTCCGATAAGACGTTTGTCCTCAGCCATTTGGACTTCTGATCTGGGTGGTGTTGCTTAAACATCACAAGCAATTAATCAGAAACGGCCGACTTAGGCCTTCAGATGGCAATGCTTTCTTTCAAGCAATGCAACTCCCACTAGAGGAGTGGCTGCCGCATGGTGGTCTGTATTACTAACTCTCCCTTATCTGTTCAGTGGGTCTCTCCCGGTCAAATAGGTGTAGCGACAACAGGGTTTCAAAGCAGTGAACGTGATGTTCATGCAGCACCCGAGAAATACGGTTTCGAAATTCCCGCGCTAAAATGGCGTGGTTGGGTTGGATTATGCGTTGGCGCAACGCATGCCACGCCTCCACTTTTTTCGGAGGCTCAGATGCGATAGCGTCCACGTTTTAAAGGCGGAGCACCTTAGGGGCTCGGGCTGTCGGCGTCTCCGGTCTTCTTATGTAGTAACGGTACTAAAACTCTTAGAAATTCGTTTTCAACGCCTCGCGCTAGAACGTAGCGCGTATTAAAAGAACACACCGGAACACTCGCTTTCGAACGCCTCGCGCTACTTCTCAGCATACTTTCTAGCATGCTGCGTCGTGTGATACCAAGACAACTTTCGGCCAGTCTATCTGTCATTTAATTGCTTAAATCCGGTTCAACGCAAGAGACGGCGCCACCGCCTCAGCAAGCACGCGATTGCTCCTCCCACCGGCGCTTCTACGGCGCCCAGTCAGCGCGCACCGTGTGGCAAGAGAGAGACTTACAATCTTTGAATACACTTATACACTGCATGCTTCGACCCTCCACAGGTTTCACGCTAGTGCGGATAGCTTTGGAGTTTTTTAGACGGGCTTAACATTGTTACGTCTCGCATGATACCTGCGTTTCTTGTTATCTCTCCCCGTGTTTTTTTTTTCTCTACTGTTTGGCAGGATAACCGTGTCTTTTCCAATAATTATCAAAAACAGTGGCTGCGAACGAGGGAGGCGAACTCGCTTCAGATATTGTTTTGCAATAGACAAAGTTTCCATTCCGAAACTGTGCCATCACAATTCCGGAACGCCTCATAATTTCGGAAAAGTTTCGTGCTCTCCTTATAAATAAATTAAAAAATAAAAAATAAATAAATAAGCAAACAAGCCAAGGTGCTCGATCACGGGTACACGTTTCTGTATCGCCCGACTTCCGCAGTTTCTGGGAAAAGTTCTCATGCTCCATCAGAGCAACTTAATTAAGCAGTTCCGATGCCGTGTTCCCACGTTTTCGCCCGTACTTTCTCTCACATCGCGCGCAGAAGAAACGCACAGACACCATCGCTATGAGAGCAAAAAGAAAGCGAGGAGGAGTGCGTTACGAAACGTTGGGCGGCGGCCGCGGCCTTTGCGGGCGCGCGCGTTCGGCAATATTGTTTCACGCCCGCAAAGCGAGAAGAAAAGGGCCGAAAAGAAGAAAGAACGCGCTGTAAGGGCGCGGGCGAGCGCATAAAAGCAGCCGAGGCCAGAATCGCGATGCTGCGGAATAAACACGGTGGCGAATCAGAGCGTGCTTTCCGACATTCGCTGCGTCGTGTTGCGTGCGTGCAGTGCGTGTTGGCACGGCCGTCGCGTTCTTGCTATGGTCGCCCGAGGAGTGTACACAACGATTACCACACTCTCCCTCTCTCTCATTCTCACTCTCTTTCTCTTTACGCGGCGAATATTCTGCTCCTTTATTCGTATTTATTTCGTTCCAAAGCGCCTCCCGACTTCCGCTGCTTGTGGTGTAGAATGTAGGCATTGTAGCGACAAAAATACCTTCACGTGCACCGTTTTAACACGCCGACCAAAATAAGGGGGAGTGCGGGTGAGAGTCGTTCCCACCGTAGGTCAGCGTTGCTAACTAAACCGAAGTTTCTCACGCTTTGGTTTACTTTCGGTTTAGCCCGAAGCGTGGAACGAATATTCTCAGGTCCAGGAAACACATATGGGTAGCTTCGGGAAGGCTATAAATAATATTCGCCGAGACTGGCAATTTTGGTGAGGGCTTAGCAAGGAAGTGCAGCAGTTGGTGATAGCGCATAGAAGTATAAGAATAGGAACTGTTTCAGCGTAGTACAGTATGCATGCCTGGTTTGAAGTGGTCGGTCGGTCGGTCGATCAGAAGTTCCTGAAGCAAGACAATGCCGGCATCGGTTTTGTTATTGCTGCTTCTATTCGGTCTAGAGATGACCGTGTTCGCATGAAGCAAGAATGTGAACTCGTTTTATAAGCTGTACATGATAAGAGCGTGCATGCTGCAAAAAAACGTGGTTTGTGTGGTATAAACCACTTGTATCTGGGCGAATTACTCCAAAGTTGCGGCGTCTGCTCGATGTTCCCTTCTAACTTTCTAGTAACACGTTTTATTGCTTGAAACATATCCGGAGCCGTGCACATTCTTACCCCGAAGCTTGCTATCCTACCAGATAATAATTACACAAAAATTTAACATCCCTTCCTAAAGAAAGTTGAGAGAATCGCGAAGACTTTCTCGCGTCAAAAATTCCTCAAAAGTGCGTCAAAACCATCGCTAAAAGTTCATCCAACCTTCTCTGAAAGTTGGACGAACATTCAAAGACCCAAATCGAAAACAAAGAACGAATCTATGCGACATTTGTTTGCGCACTAAGTAAACGCATCTACGTACGATCTTAATGTATACGGGCACGTGGTTTATCAGAGTATACTGTTGTACTCCGTCTTCATAATCGATACGTGTATTGTCTTATCTAGAACACTCCTTCTTTGGCAATTTTCAAGTAACCGTTTTGACACAATGAAAACCCGGTTCCACGCACACGGCGTGTTTAGAGATGTTATCAGAGCTTTTCGGTCGACCAACCGGTCTATGAGGAAATGCATTAGTTTCTGGACAGAACGCCATCAGTCCCACTAATAGAGCGTTCGCTTTAATAACAAAGTATCGAGACAGTAATGAATGGGACGCGAGTGTCAACAAGCGAACGAACTCTTGCGAGCCTTTTGGCAGGATGAAATGTATAATTGATAGCTGGGAGTCGTTTTTCATTAAGAGATCAAGGACGTCAGTGAGCGCTCCAAGCAACTCCCTCACACGACAAGATTGAGACAACTTGTCTTGTAGGCGTAGAAAGAGTCGGTAAGATATCTGGTTCGACAGATAAATTGCGTGAGACGAATCGACGGTCCTTCACGGTGCTCCACGGCAACAGCCCGTCAATTAAGGCCACAGGCCAGCCTATGCGCCACACCATCACTCACATGGACGCAGTCCGTCCCCGACGGCTGTCCGATGTCCAACAGCCCTCGGTGCTTGTCTGCCAGGGGGCATACAGCAGAAAGCGATGAAGAAACAGCAGGAAGATAGCACAAGCCGAGAGTGATTTCTAGGGCACTCAGACAGCTACGCTGCCGACGTTCGCCTTTGATTGCAGAGTGTTTAAAGCTATAGCACTCATGCTGCAAGAGAGAACGTTTCTGGCTGCGGGATGGAACCGTACAAAGTCACTGGAGCCAAGTTTCAGTAACCTTAGAGCCGTGCACACCAGGAGTAATTTAGTGGATCGTTCCGAACATGACCGACATTCTTTCGAGCGACGATAAAACGGGCTCACCGTTCGGCCGTTGTGGCATGGAGCAAGTCTCCAGAACAGACGCTTGCGCATAAGTTCACGTAAGCGAATTATAAAATTTTTCTCAGAAAAAAATGACTTTTTTATGCAACAAATGTTCTTCCACAAGAAGTTCTGCGCACTTTTTTTGCATAAAAATTTTTTGATATAATTTACTTTTCTTCTGGCGCAGGATGCAGCCTTGGTTCTCTATTGTACGAGTCGGCCGCCAAAAAAAGTTCTCCCAAAATCGAAAGCCCCTAAATTTAATATATGGTGGTTACTACGATGACGACAACGGCAACTGGAGACACATACTGAGACAAGAAAGAGAGAGAGAAAGAGAGAAAAAAAGAGACAAGAGGTGGGATACAGAAATAAAAACAAAACTAAGGAGAAATCGCTACTTCATTTGGGCAACCCAAAGAAAATTAATACGAAAATTGCTGCACATTGATCTCTTATCCCTTCATCGCTTGTTTAAAAAGCGGATTTCGGAGGGTGATTTATTCGTTTTGTATAGATCGATGGCGGTCCCGAAATATTCGACCGGGGTTACAACAAGGGCCTCGCCGTAAATATAAAGTGGCAAGGAAATACCAGAGTAAAATTCACTTGAATAATCCTCGGAAGAGAGAGAGAGAGAGAGAGAGAGAGAGAGAGAGAGAGAGAGAGAGAGAGAGAGAGAGAGAGAGAGAGAGAGAGAGAGAGAGAGAGAGAGAGAGAGAGGCGAAACTCAAGACACTGCTTCACTAACAGGGGAAGCGGCCAATGTCGAAAACGAAAAATCAGTGAATCGCGCCAACGGACATCGTCGTGACACAGCCCAAGACCTAATGGCCCAGATAGGGGGTAAATTATAGGCACCGACAAAGAGAGCCGTGAGCAGCGAAAGTCCCCCTGCAACTTCCTTTTCCATCCCGCGAGCTTCGGTGTTTCAGCGGCGGAAGACGTGATAACAGCCGCGCCGAATCCAGCGGCTCGCATTCATGTCCGCGGAAGACATAGCCGGAAAAATGTTGTTCCCCGTTACTTGTCCGGCTCTCTTCCAGTGCCGGAATGAACTGGAACAGGCCGGGTGGCCTAATGAGTTCCGTGCGTGCCCCGTGAGCGAGATGAGGACGTAAATGTTGCCGGTAGTATACGTATACGAATCGCCCGTGTGCGTTGCTGCCTGAGGGGAACTCTGTGGTTGCAGTCGGACGTGTTCGTGGGCGGAAGGGAAGCAGCAGCTTACGCCAGAGGGCATACGAAATACGAAAATAAAGGGAGCCACAAAATGGAAAGGGCTGGAGTGAGGCTTCGAAAGAAAACGAAATAGAGGGGAGGGAATAGAAGCGTGGATGTGACGAGAGATTGTCAGCCAGAGCGTAAGTTTGGAGGAAAATGGTAACAGATGAGAACGTGATGGCGCAAAAGAACTGCGGATTGCGATGACATCAGAGATAATTGTGATGAAGATGTATACAGTCGACTCTCGATAATTCCAAGTCGCTTAATTGGAATTTTTGCTTAACTGGAAGTAATGTTCTGGTCCCGGCGATTTTACATGCGATGCCATGGAAGAAATCGCTCGATAATTCGAAGCTAAGACCCATTGTATTGGTTAAGTGGAAGTTTTATCGAATAAAACGCATGGAATGAAACGCATTGAGGTGACCGTTGTTTTTCGGTAAAATTCAAAATCTAACGCGCCAAAACACCACCGTGATGTGCGCTATGACGGTGACATCGCAACTGAGGCAGCCTATAGTCGATGGAGCGGAAGTTCAGTTGAGACACTCGACACTGTATGCATCCATCCCTTTTCAGTCTCTCAACCTCCTTTGATGCGCACAGTGCGGTGCGTGGTGGACGCTTCAGGCCTCGATTTTGATTGATTGATTGATTGATTGATTGATTGATTGATTGATTGATAGATTGATTGATTGATTGATTGATTGATTGATTGATTGATTGATTGATTGATTAATTGATTGATTGATTGATTGATTGATTGATTGATTGATTGATTGATTGATTGATTGATTGATTGATTGATTGATTGATTGATTGATTGATTGTGAGGTTTAACGCGTCGACGCTACACACGCGATGAGGCGCGCCGTAGTAAAGGGCCCCGGATTAATTTTGGCCACCTGGGGATCTTTAACGTGCGCCGAAATCTCGAACATACCGGCCTTTTCGCCTCAACCACAAAAGCGGAGGCCTCGATTTTCGCGATAAGCCTCAGGTATCATGGCAACCCGTGTTGTACGCTCTAGTTGGCGACGACAGTCGATTTTCTGGGAGAAATCGAGCAGAGAGGCGCGTTGCGGACTAATAAAAATACTGTTCTTGTGCGCTTTTTTTAGCGGAAATTCGGTTATTTGGAATTTTTTTGCGGTCCCCGTGGACTTCACAAAACTTGTTGAGCTGGTTAGTTCATTGGACTTCGTATTACAGGCGGCGTCGACTGTATCATGATCGAACTAGGCGTTCTTGCCTGAACAGTAGGACTACAATTTTCGTCCACCAGCTCCCGGATCTTTATCACCATCGGCATTAATTTTATACTAATACAGACGCACACTTACACACACGCATACACGACACAAACAAGCGAACTTGTCGTTCATAATTTTGCTAGTCATATTGTTGTCATGGCGTATTGAGGAAGAGAGCACCCTGCATTGGGGGAGTGTAATGCTGGGGGTGAAAGAGAGGGCAGGAGAGAAAAGGAAGAGAGCAGCGCAGACGCACGCGCACTCGTAGTCATTTTGTCAGGCGTTCATGAATACCGTACCGTGGATGAAACGGACAAGGGCTTTAATTGGTCGCGGTGTGTAAAACTGGTGGCTGGTTGGGACCCTTGTCGTAAGATTGCCTCTGCCGTGAAGGCCCGATAGATTTTTAGACTAACTGGGATGCGAATGTCAGTCAAAGTGTCGTACACCGCTGCCTTGGCACACTTCGTGTTCACAACAAATATATATACATATTTGACTCACCGCTACGTGTATATGAAGTTATGGGGTAAATGAACGAGGGGGAACGACATGAAGACAAATGAAAATAAAAGGGGTACACAGTAAGAGGGAAAGGGGACACGTTAAGAAGGTGGGGGGGGGGGGGGGGGGTGGAAGCTGCAGGCCAACTAAAGAGCAAAGAAGTACGGCATGCCTACGTTCCCAAGCACGGGCAATTACGACAGTAGGAAAGGCTGCTCAAAATAGCTGCATACCGCTAGTGGGGAACCGGCACATCAAAGAAACAGGGGGAAAATTCACTCGGAGATTCCAAGAGTGCTGCGCTGTTTAAGCCTTAAAGACAAATAATAAAAGTCGTCGAAATGTGCACTTCGTAAGGATTGTGTTCGAAATGTTGAGCCTACGCGTAACGAAGTGTCCAAGTAGCAGCGAACGACTGTCCCGAGAACGAGACCCGAAAACTACCGCCTCGCCAAACTAAAATACGTTTCAGCGTATATCGTAACGTCCGATCCCAGCAGCGCCATCTGCCGTCTCGGTCGTGAACAGAGCGCGACTGAATGTTACAGTGTCTCCCATGGGGTGGCTCATTACGCAGAGAAAAAGAATCCTTCAGGAACGGTGCAGTTTTGCACGGGCAGATTGATCGTGAAGCTGAAGTCTGGCTTTTACCCTGTAGCGTGCTTACTTTATTCTGAACGGCCACATTCTTCGGTGCCAATGATGACGTAATATATGCGAAAGAAGAGGGGGGAACATGCAGCTCCCAAGAACGTTGACAGTAAAATAATAGCTTCTGCTCAGAATATCTAATTTTGGGGGAAAAATATAAGAACAAAGGGCGTAAAATCGAATAAACAGCACAATTGTGTTATCAGTAGACAAGTACGTATTTCAAAACTTTTCCTGCGTGCATTAGCTGACGAAGGGTTAAAAAAAAAGCGGGAGTGGGTGTGGATTAACTCCAGTTCGAAAGCGGTGGCTTTCAAGGCACCGGGGCGAAAGGAGGTGGGGTTCTGAGACTAAGTGCTGTTAACGACACGTTCGAGTAGAATCAATGTGACCGGCTACCATTTATAGAGCGTGGCGGCAATCATCGACCCCGAGAGCCATGGGGGCTTAAAAACACCTACCACGCGTAAAGTGGCTCCTGACCTCCGTGGCTTCAAACGGCTGCTGCAGTCTAAACAGAGAGAGAGAGAGAGAGAGAGAGAGAGAGAGAGAGAGAGAGAGAGAGAGAGAGAGAGAGAGAGAGAGAGAGAGAGAGTTAAAACGGTAGCACCAAGGAGCAACTTCGCCATTTTGTTATAAACTAACCATTACGCGCCTTTCTTGAAGAAGGGATGAACCATTTATACTAACCATCCAACACGGTCAAGCGCGTGAAGTGCCATGGTAAATGCTCTTGATCGGTGCCAAGGCATGCATCTGTGTCTCCGCTAGACGCGTACAAGTTAAATTATAATCAGTGTTTAGTTTGCTCGCTGAAGGGGCACCAGGGTGTGTGCAGGGTGACTCGTTGTGTGCCTGTCGTTATGTTCAGGCGGAAATTTCTGCCCTCTCTTCAAGAGCATCCGCAGCTAGCTGCAAATAATTTACCATGGTATTAACCGGGACGCCTAAATAACAAAGACCATTCAAAGAGTCTTCCGGGTTGATGGAATAAAAGTTCATTCCGTAACCGTTCTTGAATTTTATAATTCGTGTAAAAGCGATAAGTTCTCCTACCGCATAAAAGTCGTCATAACAAATATAGCGTGCCCTACGAAGGCAGCCCGGTTAAGGCAGCATCACCTAACGTTGATGTTCCCTGTTGAGCTAGAATAAAGGCAACGGAGAAATTCTTTCGGGAACGTCTCTCTTGTGCACAGTCATTATGAGCGTCAGTAAACAGATCAGCGCACTGTTGTGATATGGTGTAGAAGATCCTGTGAAAACGGAAGTAGGCTGCAAAGCGTCAGCACAACTAGTTTCTGTTTTTCGTTACTCACTAAATATGTGCTCCGGTCGTTTAAAGCATGGGAACAAAAAAAGGCAATTTGCCACGGCGACTGCTTGGCGTCAAGGTAGTTCGTCGTGTCTTCGAGAGATGGCGCGGCTCTACCGGGGGTGTTGCGCTCTCTTCTGGCGGTTGTGCGAGGCTCTGCTTGGCGACCTACATAGGAGAGCGCGCGACCGCCCTGCACGTACCGTCAGCGGCAGAAGTCGGCGGTAGCGAGCGGCGTGTAGCCGCACTTATTCATTCCCGCGCCGCAAAAGAATCGCGGGGGAACAGATGTGCACAAGAATGGTCTATCTCTTCAGTGAATTAGCCAGCAGTAGACCTTCGCGCGTAGAAAATGGTGCGCTTGCCATAAAGCTGGCGCACCATTTTCTACGCTCAAAGGTCTAGACGGATACTTTAGGGAAGTGTACACATCGTATATTTTTATCAGGCTGAAGATTGGTTTGTCTAGTTCGTGCGCTGAGCTTTTCTACCAGTTGGCCAACGTTTCCTCTTGACAAAAGTGCGTTCAAAACTTCAGGTTCCATTAAACCTGTCTCCTCGCCGAGTTGGTGACGTATGTCATGGCAACGCGCTCACAAAAGACACTGTGTGGTTCTTGAAATGATTACTTGAAGACAAAAAAAAAGCAAGTTTGGTTCATTCGAAAGATGTTGAGGTGAGCATATATCTACGTAAAGTTTAACGCGAAATTCGAACATTCAAGTAAATAATATGCAAAACGAATGAAATAGTGGCAACTCACCAAGGCTATTGTGATTGACGGCCGAAGACTAGCGCTGCCAGCAGTAAACACGAGTGTGCAGTGTATTTTTGGTTCTAATTCCATTTTGTTGCGAGTTTCGAATACTAGCATGAACGTAACACCATGATAACTGTTTGTGGTACCTCCTTATATTTTTAAACTTCCCTCACTCACTCACTCACTCACTCACTCACTCACTCACTCACTCACTCACTCACTCACTCACTCACTCACTCACTCACTCACTCACTCACTCAACGATCGTTAAAGGCCCCACCGAACGACTGCTCTGGTTAAAAACAGGTGAGGGAGTGACGCGATCTAGTTTCGCCTCGAAAATTAAACGCAAGCATTAGGTATGCAACCCGGAGGCGTGAAGTTCAATGCACCCTTTATGTCCACGCGTTATGGTAACAAGCGAGCGGACCGACCACGAGATCCCTCAACGCCTCCTCGGCGGATGCACACACCACGGGCGTTTCTACGCCTCAAAATGTGGGGTGAAGCCGCAGCAGTTTATCTGCGACAAGGAGAGCAACAAAAGTACACATCGCGCAAGCTCCGTGAACCTTTCGTGGCTGGAAAAAGCGCCCGTGAACCTTGGCCAACGACCCGGCGACTGGCCTTAAACCAGACCGCCGCCGATCACGGGAACCCCTTCCAGCATCTCAACGAGGACGAATCCTTCCCCCCACCGTCCTGGGAAGGCCCGCTAAAAGCCGCAGCGAACTATACCGCGGCTGCGCTGCGGCTCGTCGGCTGTGTATCTTCCGCGAGACATGCGTAAACATAAACAAGTCCGCGCACGAGGAAAGAGCAGCCGGTCACCGAGTACGTGACGCCGTATGCCAAGCGCAGAAGAGCTAGCCCCAGAATGGCGCACGACTGACCTCCCACTCTTTCGGCTGCTGCGCGGGACCGAGGCCTGGTTGCTTAGGCGCATGTTGTGGGGCGCTGGCTGGCTACTGCAGGCGAACCAATCAAAATGCCCCGTCATGGTGTTTCCCAGCTGGGGGAAAAAACTGCCCGTAGCTGCAACGTTTCGTGAAGAAACCTCCGCAATGGATTGTTCGAACTGCGCGGATGGTGCTTTCCGAAAGAAAATAAGGGCGGGCAAAGTATTTTTCAGGCCGCAAATGTTTGAGCGGGACATTAACTGAGAAATATTGTTGAAAATCCGTTGGTGTGATGCCCAAGTAATATATATATATATATATATATATATATATATATATATATATATATATATATATATATATATATATATATATATATATATATATATATATATATACGATAGAGAAGTCAAACATAAAAAACAAAAAACAACATTTATTCTAACGTTTCGACCGGGAACCGGTCTTTTTCAAAAAGACCGGTCCCCGGTTGAAACATTATATAAATGCTATGTTTTTCAGTTTGACTTCTCTATCGTACAGCTAACCTCATAGCCAGGAACCTTTTTCTCTTATTTATATATATATATATATATATATATATATATGTAGCGAATCAAAATAGGAAATGAGGGGCTCGTTGAAAATAACACAGGAACAAGAGTTGGCAGTCAAGAAAACCTCGGAAAGCAAACGGGAGGATGTGGTAGGTCATTGAAACAGATAAAGAATTTGGAAAGAAAGAAAGAAAGTGGAGAAAAAATGCCCCTCAGGTGGGATCCGAACCCACGACCTCTAGAATGCCGGTCTGGTGCGATAACCACTACGCTACCGGCGGGGCGATTTTCCCCTCCACATTCTGGGGTATTCGTGTTTTGGTATTTTTGCTTCCTGTGCTTGGGGGTGGTTTCAATGACCTACTACATCCTCCCGTTTGCTTTCCGAGGTTTTCTTGACTGCCAACTCTTATTTCTATATATATATATATATATATATATATATATATATATATATATATATATATATATATATATATATATATATATATATACAGCTGTCCTAACTTCGAGCACCAGTGGCCAGGTTCACACATTCATTGCTCCATTCATAAACATTTCAGTGACACTTATTCTTTTCATAACGAGACCGGAACAGCGAGACCCGCATGTGATATAGGCTATAACGAAGAACTATTTGAGAAAGGCTGATAAACTACTTCGAAAATATCCCGACGTCCAAAAGTGTGGAAGTAGAAAAGGTCCTTTCGTTTATGGACACTGTGGACAAGTTCATCCTGCTCATTGCTGTGAAAAGCCACATGACGAAGATCGTATCCTACTTAAATTAAATAAGAACGCTGGCCTCTTTTTTTCACTTTGTTCTGCTGTAGTTTATGGTTATGGTCCATTTGTTATGGTCCATTTAGTTTGAAATGCCACAAGGAGACAGGACAAGGATTCCCTCGTTTATGGTGGTTCGAAGCCAGCGTGTAGTGTTTTTGCATCTAAGGTTCTTTCGCTACCCAGATTGCCGATTTCTTAGACACGATTTCTGCCCCTACTGTTATAACTAATATCGGATATAACGAACTAATTTGCGGATATAACGAACTAAATGACTGTACTCAGTCATATTCTGGAGGCCCGCTATATTTGTTTTAAGCAATAAAACCACAGATCAGGGTGGACAGAACTTCCTGATGGGCTAGTTCTTGAGTAGTTCCCATGGTTTTAAGCGCAACGAAAACAACGAACGAACACAGAATAGGTAGGACAGGCGCTGGGAGTTTGCGCCTGTCATGTCTACTCTGTGTTTAGCGTTAGTGTTTTTCGTTGCGCTTCAAATTCTCAGAAATCAGGGTGGATACGGTTGCGTTATTTGTAAAACACATAGTCACCTGCTTTGAGGGACCTTTTCGACGGCTATTTCCTAATATCTTCCTCGACATAGAAACATTGAGCGACGTCATATCTGTCACGGAAGTGACGCCAGTACAACCAAGCAAGCGGCCTGTAAAGGGTGCACCCCTGCACACAGGGTCTTCTTGCGAGGAAGCAATCTTTAGTACTAAAGAGTACGTTATGTTAAGGGTTGTTCGTTTTCGGGTTTTATATTGTAACACGAAAGTGTTTTATGCCGGACGCACCAATATTTCACTGACGTCATATCAGTCACGGAAGTGACGCCAGCACACCTTTACCGAAGCGACCCGCCAGCACGACGTCGCTCGCCAAGCACACCCACGAGACAGCCGCCGACCCGCAAATCATTCTCAGCTGCAGATTTCACTGCACATTTCACTTTCTTGTTTTACCGATTCTCATGAAAGGGGAATCAACCACAGTTTGTTTTTTTACAATGTTCGAGTATCTCACGATGTCATGTGCGCAACTGATTTGCTGACACTGCTCTCGAGTGAAGAAGTCAAACTAACGTGATAGAGATAGATAGCCAGCGAGAGAAGGAGGACAAAAGGAAAGAGGACGACAAGGACACAGAAAGATAAGAGAGAGAAGTGAAGATCTCAAAACTGCGAAGCCATTTACCGCTACTCTGCTGCACACCACAGAGCACGCAAAAGCCGCTTAGCAGTGTACGCCGAGGACAATGCGAATCCCAAAAGAAGGGGATAACTTGAACCACAACTGAGGTTAAACCTCGGATACAACACCTTACCAAAACAAAAAGTCTAAGAAAAAACCTGCTGCTTGGCTGCCGTAACATTCCTCTCAAGTCCGGACGAAGGTTACGCCACGGAAATGCTCCTCTGTGAGACACTGGATGGTCCACCAACACCAAAATTCCAGCGCATAGTTCTTGCATGACTCTCACTTAGAGGGGCTATAAAGCTAGAATACAAGTTAGTTTTATTAGAAAGATTTGGTGTTTTATAGTGCCCCCAGCGCTTGACCAACAGGAGCAAATGTCGCTTTATTTACTCAGAAATTAGACAATTTTAGCCATAATTTTGATTATCTCGCTGCATCGTGTGTTTCGGGACGTATGCTATGGCGTATCGAGGGCAGGTATTTAAAGGAACGTCAGCATGTTGACTAGGGCTGCAGCGAGCGGTGAAACGCCTTTTTTTACCGTTAGTCCTCCTAGATGTCGCCACGATACCGCTCAGGACCGCTGTCCACACTCGCTTTATTTTTGACCGCATTTGTACCTGGACAATTTTTTGTCACGGCTGTTCGACAGGGTCCCATGAGACAATGTCGCTTATGCCAGTTGGCCAGTAAGCTCAACGCGCCGACGCCTATGCCATTATAACCGGCATAGTGCGCTCAGTACGCCGTGGTGCTTATATGTTTACGTGTGGGTTCGTAGCTTCAGTTGTTTACTACACTAACCTGACTGCTATAACAGGAATGAGCGCTAAATGTAAGGGCAAATAGCTCGTTTTGCAAGCTTATAACGCCTGCGTAATTTGCGTTGAATTTTGTCGGCATCAGCCAATCGCAGCGAGCTGTTCATAATAACTCATACCTTAAATGCGGCAAAGTAGCTAGGGCGTCGCATGCCCATTCCATGTTTTCCTTATTATAAAGCTTCTTTGAGTGAAGTTAGCGTTAAAAGTGGTGTCACTGCTATTCTAGCGAGGCACTAGTTTGAATGAACTAAAAAGGGAGAAGTCGAATTTAGAATAAAATTGAGAACAGCTATCGTCAAACGGTTTTTGCCTTCCGCTTTCACCTTCGCCAAGTTCGCAAGTTTTAACGAGGTTACATAGCCAGTTGAGACGGAGCAACTCCGCAAATTGCGAACAATTCGTAGTTGGCACTGAACAAGAAAACAGCCACAAAGAAAACATCCGCCGCGTTTGAACACCAACTAGAAAATGTTGCTTTGAAATATGAATCCGCAATGGCACATCGCTGGCCTGGATAACTTTCGGGCCAGCGATATGTAGCGGCCGAATAAGTAGCGGCCGCTGCCTGAAGGCACGCACAAGCCTCGAACGAGTTCTGCTCGCCGGTTGCAGTGCCGGAACGGTTCCTGGTATCGCCGCCTCGGTGGTCTCATTTCGCCCTTAATTACTCCGACTCAAAACATGCGACGTTATACATTATAACGTCGGTGGTGCTTCGAAGTTAAAAAAAATGTTGTTTAGCATACCGAGGAGAGCTATATATAGTACAAGGTCCAAATAGAGAGAGGAAGATATAAAGGGGTGCCGGGAGGGGGGGGTGGGGGGGCGGAGGTACTGCAAGAGAGAACAGAAAAATAATGCACCCATCCGTCTAACGGCGACTGTGGTTGAACGCAAAGCTTTCTAGTGATGTATTCCCTGGTCGGCCATCCCACACTGCGAGTGTATGCTACTCTGGAGGTACGAACCACTTTTCTAGAATAACCGCAAAAACTCTAGGGTGTGCACTCTGTAGGCCTAATGTTTGGGTTTGGGGTATACGGCGTGCATTGGTACCTGCTGCTTGGGGCACAGTGTGTACTTTTCTCGAGAAAGTGTCGGTTCAAGCTGTTAAACCTCAATACGTGACGTTAGGCCTAACGTCCTCATCCTCAAAATGAGACGTTAGGCCTAACGTACTGCGTCGAACAGCCTTACGGCATGCGCACGTCGAGGTACAGGTAACGATTGTCCATGCTTGCCTCAGAACGTGACGTTAGGCTTATATACGTACCGCCGTCGCACGCATGCGTCGCCTCCTCCCTCTGCTGCGCCTCAAGCTAACGGAGCTGTCGCCAAACTTTGCAGGGAAGGGTTTTAAGTATTCTACACTTCACTCACGATCACCATCATTGCCAGAAAAATTTGGCGTTCTTGCGGTGCGTTTTTTGCGTACTGGCATCATTATTGAGACGCTGGAAGCTTCTCTTTTAAAGCAGAGACGTCCACAAAACAAATTGGTATTTTTCTTTATTAACCTTAATACGTGCACTTTTGAGCAAGTTCAAGCCCTTCGTGATGTGGAGCAGCATGTCATATAATGCGCGTAGCTCATAGAAGTATCAATTTCTCCAGAATTCTCTGGGGGAGCATACCGACAACCTCCCAAAAAGTTTATGCGGAAAGTTAAAATTACGTCCAGTCGTCCAGAAAGTTAGAAAAAAAAGGTGTCGAGTCTGACAGTGAGCGCAGTGATGCGAGAAGTACGCGGTGCTATCGAGGAACATTTACAGAAAAAAAAGAAACAACAAATGAAAACAAGACATCGCGCCGGGCAAGACTATTATCCGCCTTTGTCGCGCATGATTTCCGCCAGCGCCGGATTCCGCAGTTTTCCGTGACATTTCCTCCAACTTTAGCGCCGTATGCGTCAGGAGCTCCCATTTACGAAGACAGGAAGTCAAGAAAAAAAATAGCACAAAATTTTCGCCGAGCGTCCCCGAATAGCCCGCGGCAAACGTTCCCGAACCTGGCAAGACGCAACACTGGGGCCAGAGGGGAGAAAACAATAGCCCAGGTCTTGCGCGAGCGTCCAAAGGACCTAAGTTTAGAAGTCGTGTTGCCTAACTATTGTGCGAACTGGAACGCGCTATAGAAGTGTGCGGTAAACGTACACCTGTACCGCGGCCCGAGTGGGAAAGCGGTGGCGGCAAAAATTTTAATGGATTCTTCAGTGGCATACTTTGCCTTGCACGACGAGCAACGTAATAAAAAAGCGAGATCCGAACACAAACTACGACTACGAACAAAACACACAAAAAGTATAATAAATGCATCTATGCATCCATACGTTATAGTGTAACAGTGTTACCTAGGCAGTACTTTCTACAAGAAATCTTTGAGAGTAGCCTCACCTGCCGCGGTGTTTTTAGCATCCCACCATCTTGTTGAACGCTTTTTTAATGCGTGAGCATCACTCACGTATTACTCGACTCAGTTGGCAAAATCAGCGTTGTTAAAGAACGTGATAAAGATGGCAAAAGTGGTACCTTTGCGTAAAGAAACGTTAAAAATCCTTGCTGCAACGCCACTTTAATGAGCAATTGTGCGAATAAAACTCACCTGAAATGTCAAAATGTATCACGTTTGTTTTCTTGGGTGTTTCGGGACATCGCGCACACAGAAGCACTAAACTCGGCGACTTATCTAAACTGATAATGCTCCATCATTCTCATATCATGAGAGAAAACCCCAGTGCATCCGTAGTACTTTAATCATCCAACCACAGTTCGTAAAATATCACATCGACTTCCAGACATTTTTGTTTTGTAGGGGAGGAGGAGGGGGGTGGGGGTGAGAGTGGATGTGGCACTTCTTTAATGCAGCTGCAATACAGTGAAGGAGACTGCGATAAAGCTCGTTGGTACCCTCTCCCTTGCCAACGGGCTTTATCGTCCCATGTCAACGCCCGTGCAACTATTCGATACGTACCATCTTTCTGTGGCTGTCATGGTGATTCGTGCGAAAATGTCAAAAAAAATTTCCTCTTTCAGCCAAAGTCACCTAAACACTTATTTATACCTATCGTTCGTGTGTCTGGTGTTGAAGGAAAAATTTCCAACCCTTCCCAACGAAAGTTGATAGCAACGCTGAAGCTTCGGTTCTCGGACCCCCATATGATAACCGGTGGTTTAAGGCTTTTTTCATGTCATCAATGGCAGTGCTCATGCATTACCTGTGCGGACTATAAGGCAAAATTCAAAAAGTTCCTCATTATTGTCGGGTGTGTGTCGTTGAGCTGTATCGTAAAGACTCGATTCGATGCGCAACTCTACCCGTGGCGAGGCCGGTACTGCACATTTCGGATGTTGGAGGCGAATTCCCCGTTCCTCTACTCGTTCTTTTCTTTTGCACGGGGCAGACCTTGCAGTGACCGAAGATGGAATGGCTCTTGCACGCTGTTCCCTTTTCAAGCCACGCAGTGAAGACCGAGGGAGATCATGCGTAGCGTATTGAGCGTTATGTCGCATATTGCACATCCCATAGCCCAACGGCTTACCGGTGGGCTCCCGCCAGGCCATTCGTCTATGTAGAGGAAATAACTCAGCGTACGTCTCCGAGAGCTTTCAGTGCGTAAACAACCGTGCCTGACATGCACGCCGACCGAGAGACACGAGTCAGGAGCTGCGGCGTAAATCGTTTACCTCTATTAATTCAGCGGTGGGAGGTTTTAAGGAGGGCGCGAAGGCAGCAGAAATCTCCATCTTCGGCGGAGCAACATCCGTAACGACGAGATTCGGTCAGCGGGGGGTAAGAGGCAACGACAGTTGAAGAGATGGGTTATCCGCAACAAAAGTGTTGTAAACGACTCTTAATATTTCCTTTTGCATGTGCATTTTCGTCGCATTGCGCTGTATTGAATATAAGTGCGTTTAAATACACTTGCAACTAAGGTGCAAACAAAAGCTAAAATTGAAAATATACACTCGAGCGCGCGCACGCACACATGTGGACACACACACGCACACAATGGCACACACACACACGCACACACAAACACGCATGCACACTCAAGCACATATAAATATACACACACGCACACATGCACGCACACGCATACGCACATACATGCACGGACACATGCCCCACGCACACGCAAGAACGCGACACACGCGCGCACGCACGGCGCGACTCTCCACTCCGGAGGCTTCATTGGCTTTCGCGCCGCCGCCACAGCCCTCACGATTAGCAGAGGCGGCTGGTTCTAGCCGCCTATGCTTGCGCATAAAATGGACATAAGTCAAACAATTTTAGGTCGAGATACGGGCGCCTCATTTCGCCGTACCTGCGAGGGAGACATCAAGAGTAGCCGAAAGCCAGGGACGATGACGGAGCAGCTGGCAAGCGCGCCTGACACAGTCGTGCGCCGCCCTCTCTCGCGGCTCCCACGGTTCAAAGTTGGGAGTCGGGCCTCAGCGGAGCCGTCACGTGCGCAGATCATCTAGCCGTAGGCGTCTGGTCCCGCGAAGAATCGAGCGTCCGCGAAGAATTCGGCAACCATCAGGGGAGGTCGTTAGAACGACGCCGTGCTTCGGGGATGATCTAGCTACGCCATCTTGGTGAGCTTTCAAGAAGAGCGGTGTGTAGTGCATACGATATGTGCGAGAGGACGGCTGCCGATGCCGGCGAACTCTTGCTGGTTCGCCGAGACGAACCGCTCTGAGCCGGTGAATGGAACGCTCCAAGGATGGCATGGGAGGGAAGGTAAGGGAGCTTTTGCGCGAAAGTGAACACACCGCTTAGAGCGCACCGCCTATAGCACTGCAGAGAACGTACTACGCTCTGGCATCGAGGTAGCGCTGTTTTAGTCCTTCTTTTCCCTGCGAGTACTTTCTCAACAGAAAAAAAATTCTTACGTTGCTCCGGCCCACACAAAAGGGGCGGGCTATCAAACTCCCCTTATAGACGCACCACCAGAAAATGGAATGCGGCATTCACTCTTGACATCGAGACCTCGATGCGCTCCGAGGACTAGCACACGGAATTGCAGGTCCTCGACGAATCGAGTTGGCCGGCAAAGCTTTGTCACCTACAAACTCCATTCTTTATTTTTTTGTAGCTCCGTCTTTTTATGCGTGCTTCCACTTGTGTGCAAATACTGCTGAGGTCGTCGGGTTAGCCGCAGGGCGATTCGTCAAGATTGATCATTAGGCCTGCTCGCGCGCAGCGCCGCCGACGTGACGAAGATTTACGGCGCTGACGGTGAAACGGGGTCCCCGGGTGATCGGTCACAGCTGTCACGGTTGATATGTAGAAGATGAATATTGCATAGAAATGGAAAAATAATCACACCGCGCGACAATTTCTGTTACCCGAGGCCGGGACAAATACGAGGGAAGGGGAAACATAAACACGAAGTAAACGAATACGGCAGAGAATCCCGACGCCTCATAAGATTTTGCTATATACACGTAAAGTTGTTCGTTTTCGGGTTTTATATTTTTCAAAATCGGCGGGCAAAAATCGGGTGCTCTATTTCGAACTGATGTTCGGGGTGGAATCGGGTGTTTTTGTTAAACCATTCGGAAATTCGGGTCTTTTTCGGGTTAAACCGACGGATGCATCAAGTTTATTTTATTACACTCAGTTTATTTTAGAAGGTATCACGAGCGTTTTAATTCTACCGCGTTAAAATTGGTGTTTATTTCACGCTGGTAGTCGGGGGGACTTCAGGGGTCTCTTGAAAATGCTCTCCGAAATTTGGCATTTGTTTGAAAATGAATAAATAATGACAGTAAATAACTACATTGGCAACTTATATCTAACGAACGATATTTTATTCACGAGAAGCCGTTCATCGATTCTTCCCTCATCCTTGTTTAGATACATTATTGTGATGTGCTTGCGGAACGTGTCGGTCTTCATTCGAGGCCTTTCTGATCGCAGGACGTATACATCAAATGGAGGAATGGAGGAAGGTTCTCTCGACAACACAGCTTCTGTTAGCCAGGCACAACAGTGTCATGGTAGCATTTTCCAGCGCGGGATAGCGAGCGGTAGTCATGCTAATACTCAATTAGTTCGGAAGGTGTGTTTGTGGGGCTTGCTTCCAGCCAGTACAGTGGTTGAGAACGACGGAACGTCGGACCACAATTGTGCAGATCGCTCCTCTGAAAAGGTCCATTCGGGAAGAAATCGGGTTTAAAAGAGGAAACGCGAAGAGTCAGGGGAGCAATTGCGTACTAATTTTAATTTTCGCCATTTGTTTTTATTTTTTGCCTGAATTTTTTATCTAAGTGCCTGACGTGGTGCTTGCTGCTACGCCTACCGACCAAGAACAGCAGCAGGAGGAATGAACGTTTAATGAAAGAGAAAGGAGGTGTAAAGTTGAGCTGCAGACGAAAAACAAATACGAAGACAAAAAAGGGAAGCGATATAAAAATTAAGCCTGTAGCTTCGTGTGCCAGCTGGCGCCGAAACAAAATAAAATCTTTAATGCGGAAATTACGACGCACAGTCTTATGTTATTAACCAGGCTGGCGTGCCGACAATCTTTAGATTTTGTTCATATTGCCACCATTCCAAAATTGGAGTAAAACGGCGACCGTACACTTACGGACTAAATTGGGGTTTTACAAGACGAAGTTACGACTGGGCTTCTAGGCGCGCCGTAGTGGAAGCCGATTTTAGCGCTTAGAAAAGGAAGGAATGAATATCGGAAGCGGACATTCAGTTAGTGCATGCACCCACAAATGTACGGCATACAAATTTGCATTGACAACTGCTGTCAGTGCGGGTGGACAAAAAACTGAGATAGTATCGTTGGAAGCGAGGTAAATAGTGGGCGAGAAATAAAAAAAAAAAGGACACTCTTGTAGCGAAAATAATTTTGTTTAGTTCGAAGGATATTCGTTTTTCATTTCGTTTCGTTTCGTTTCGTTTTGTTTCGAATTTCGTTTAGTTTGAAGGTCATTTAGTAAGTTTGAAGGACATTCCATTAGTTACATTTTATACCAATGGTAAAAGAAAACCGAAACAAGCTGGTGGTAATTATTGGTGACGTCTTCTTTGCGCGAGAGCGATACGGCACCACAAAGGGTTGTGGCGGAATGAATGAATGAATGACTGACTGACTGACTGAACGAATGAATGAATGAATGAATGAATGAATGAATGAATGAATGAATGAATGAATGAATGAATGAATGAATAAACGAATGACTGAATGAATGAATGAATGAATGAATGAATGAATGAATGAATGAATGAATGAATGAATGAATGAATGAATGAATGAATGAATGAATAAATCCATTGAACGAAAAATTGAAAGGATAGTCCACCAGCAGGCGTAATTTGTCACACCTAGGGGTGGACACCGGAACGCCTGCTGGTGTGGGGAGTAAGTGAAGGGGATGTCAGACAGATAGAGAGAAGAGACAAAAGAGACTGACAGCCACGTGCTCAAGATTCTGTTTGCTATATTCAGAGGTGTACAGTAACAAAAGTTTCAAATGAAATATAATTCACTGCTGCCGGTATTGTATGTACGGGACCACAGGTCGCAAGTATCCTGCGTTCAGATCTTAACTCAGCCAAACCGACGCCAGGACAAGAAGCCGTTCGTTTTCTGTAGTTGACTCATTTTACTTTTTTTTTTCAGGGGAAAAGGGGGGTGGAGTTCTGCCACACGCTGTGTTATGTGCTAGAGTACAGTCTCCTTATTAAAGCACATTAAAAGTACGTAGTAGAGCGGAACGTCGCAGAACAGAAAGTCGGCAGCTACAGGTTCCGAATCTTCGCCGTTGACCGGCAACTTCACTTCCCTCTTGTAGGGGGAGCTAGGCGACCCTTTGCTCTATATTATGACTCGGCTCCCTCACTTTAGACAATGGGCACTAGCGAAAAACGACAATGGGTCGAGCTGCGTGCGAATAAATGCGGCACAAACGCTAAGTTCAAACGCAACGCGTCGTGCCGCACCAACCAGCATTTGCGCCCAGCTTTATTAAGGTTCGTTGGTCGGGAGAGAGAGGGCCAACCTTGAGAGGCCGCCTGCCATATACCCTGGAAATCGTGAAGTGCGTGGCGTACTGCCGCTGCGTTCCAACGACGCCCGTCGTGTCGGCTGAAAGGACAAACAAGGGCAGAGTGGCGGCTCCGTGACGAACCTAGCCCGCCGCAACGACAGAGTGCCGCCCCCTTGACCGTTCGAGTCGTGACCGGCGGCTGTCAACGATGGCAGCCACCTCGTATAGCGGCCCTTTTCACGAAGTGAGCTTCGGCGAGGCGACAAAACGCCGCGCGAAGAAAGTAAATAGCCCCCGGGGGTGTTGGAATGCGCATATATATATATATATATATATATATATATATACTTCTATAGACACGCGCGCGCAGAGCAGGGGCCGGCAATTTCGAGTACCTCCGCCGAGACAGCTAGGCCCCCGGTCGGGGAGGGCGGCTGGAAGAACAAAATTGCGCAGTGAGCGCACGGCGGCACGTGGTCGGCCCAGACACGCCAAGCCTGAGAGGGCCACTGTCGAGAAAAAAAAAAAATGCTCTGCCGATCGTCTTATGTTCGCGTCGTTCCGTGATTGAGCGCGCGACTGGGCAATCTGGCAAGAGAGAGAGAGCGCTGGGCGTTCGCAAATAACACACCTCGGAGTGGAGACGACGGGCTCCGCTTGGAAGTACTGGCGTTATTGTTGTTGTTGTTGCAAGTTTTTTGCTTTCTTTTCGGTCTTTTGTTAACCATTGTTTGTCTGCTTGTTTGTTCCTCTTCTGTCGGTCGGCCCGGTTGCGTGAAAGGCCGCATCGAGACGGGCCAGACGGGAGAAAAGCGGCGAAAGTAGGTCAGGATCGCCCCCTCCCGCCGATGCTCTCGCCGCTGCTTCGGCGAAGCTCTGTAAGCAAGAAAGAGGAAACAGCGCTAAACGAGACAAAAAAATGCACGCGTGTGTAAATGCAACAGGCAAAAAATCCCCCCCTCTTTCCGTCCCCACCACGGGTTCGTTCTCTCCCCCTCTCTTCCAGTCTAACGAGAAGCTTATACACGACACGTGGGGTGGTTGCTCCTGAGTAAACACGGCCTCCTCCGTTACACAACAACGCCGCCCCCTACGTAATTAGGTCTGCCGATCCGCCTCCTCCCGAGAGAGCTTTCGGCATGTCGTCCTGTCAGTGTACGTCTCCGTTGAGGGCTAGAGCAGCCCTCGAGGAACTGCTTTACTCAGGCTGACTTAGCCTGCATAAACTGCTAAACGCGCCAGCGCAGGGGAGGGGAAAAACACACACATTATTCCTGCTAACGGAACGTTGGTTTTTCACGGTTTTTTTTTTTTTTCGCTGCCTCTTTAAGCTCCCCTGGAGCTGAAATCAATTACGTAACACGCATTATCCGGCTTTACCTTGGCTCTGTCAGGCCAAGAATTAATTTTAAATTTTCGTACTCGCGCGCAGTTTAGTTCAGCTTAAACGTATCGTTGTCGTTTTTCGGTTGAAGTAAGATTAAATTGACATTTAAATTTGGGCAATAAAAACAATGCTCTATTTCTTGTTGCGGGACCCTTCAAACTGACTTTCTCTCTGCCCCCACCCCCCTCTCGCCATTTAATTACATCTTAGCGATCACTACCACTAAACACCGCGTGGACAGGCCACATCGCGCCGTCGTTATAGTCGTATTGACGGCCAAGAATGACAAGACGGCGCTTGCATGTTTTTTTTTTTTTTCTCTTTCCGTGTGCGTTATAATTTTCTTTAAAACCCGCCGCGGTGGCTCGGTGGCTAAGGCGTTGCGCTGCTGAGCACGAGGTCGCGGGTTCGATTCCCGGCCGCGGCGGCCGCTTTTCTGATGGAGGCGAAAAGCAAAAACGCCCGTGTGTACGAGATTTCGGCGCAAAGATCCCCGGGTGGTCAAAATTAATCCGGAGCCCTCCAATACGGCGCGCCCCATCGCTTGCACCCGCCGCGGTGGCTCAGTGGCTAAGGCGTTGCGCTGCTGAGCACGAGGTCGCGGGTTCGATTCCCGGCCGCGGCGGCCGCTTTTCTGATGGAGGCGAAAAGCAAAAACGCCCGTGTGTACGAGATTTCGGCGCACGTTAAAGATCCCCAGGTGGTCAAAATTAATCCGGAGCCCTCCACTACGGCGCGCCTCATCGCCTGCGTTGCGTCGGCGCGTTAGACCCCCACAATCAATCAATCAATCAATCAGCCCCATCGCTTGCGTTGCATCGGCGCGTTAAACCCTACAATCAATCAATCAATAATTTTTTTAAATACTTCCAGCAAACATGCAGCGTTCATACCTGAAAAAAAAAATAGCAGCGCAGGTTAGCTGCGAAGATCCGACTACGGACTGATATGCATGCAGGCTTGCAACGGCATCAACATGTTCCCCCTCATAGGAAATCATAGTATACAAGAAAGCTAGTCGGGCGCCGGTTTAAAACTCCGTTACTCAGTGCAACACCATGATTCATTGATGGCAACTTACACCCTTTCATCAGTCCGCGCTGCCAAGGAGGCGGCTGTTGGGAGCCGAAAACATTGCGCGAAATTTTTCGAATAATCAAGCCCAGAGATTGTATTAGCCCAATGGGGGCGTTTGTCTAGCAGGGCAAGCTTGCGCAAAACGATCAGTACGAGCGACAGAATTTGGCACTTACGTACTTTTTCACAGACGCGAAGCAACAGCTTCCCTGCACAGTAGCTTTTCTGCATTATACACGTGATCGCAGTGAAGAATGTCTTACCCGCCTTAACGGGGTTATTTTCAGCAAGCACGGCCGAGTGCGGTAGCCATCACTGGTAGCCATCACTCCCATCTGTGACCATCACTGAAAAAAAAAATGAAGAAAAAAAATACCTGCTACAACGAGACCGTAATCTTCACTCACATAGGCCGACTGAATAACTTTCCTATCAGACCCATGCAGTCGTAAGTCCTCTCCCCCATGTTTATGTTGACCATTACAAACAAAGCCTCGGCTAAGAAGCTTGACCGCGTCCCGGGAACTAGGACACAACCTCGGCGCCCAATTGTACCACCCTCATTCAATTAAGCGTCCCCCGTGTGCCACTGGGTTCACGAGGGTGGCACTCAGCGCACCGCCAGCGCTAATTAAAAGCGTCTAGCGGTGCCGCCAGCGCATCCTCTTCATTCGCTACGGACCATTCTTATCTAGATGAGCCCAGGGCAGGCGGCGTCTTTGCCCAAACAGTTGCTCTGGCTTCTCTTTCGTCTGGGACACATTAGGCAAGCACTACTGGCTCGGTTCTAAATATGGCCCGGCCGCGTGTCGCGATCAACGCCCGTCCGATCCCCCCGGAAAGCAAGCGCCTCGGGTTATCACGGCGCGCCCGCAGTCGCCGAAGGCCTCCAACAGGAAACGCGCCTCTATAGAGCGCGCACACCGAAGCATATTACGCCGGGCACCACAGCCGCGTCCAGGAACTCGACGAGATGTGCTTAGAGGCTGCCCCGCCGGGTCTTCCCATCCGTGTGCCAGAAAGGAAAGCTTCGTTCCATTGTGAGCCGACAGCCGTCCCAACCCTGACGCAACGCAAACCAACCCCAACAGAGAGCCGTGTTTGCTTCCCTCTGAGCCCCGCTTGCACGGCCGCGCCGGGTCAATCCTTCCGCGTGGACAGGCCACCTCGCGTCGTTAGCCGGGCGGACGAAGTAGCAAAAGCGACTTTCCCGGTGAAAATAAGGAACTCAAGAGAAACTAAAACAGACCCCACTACCGGTAACTCGCGGCGCGATGTGGCCGTTCCGTAACGCGCGGGCCTCACTTCACTATCAGTGCAGCAGTAAATGATACCCCCGGCCGGCTTCCGAAGCGGTGGCTGTAACGGATTAACGACGGCGTACGTGTCCTATTCTGCTGTCGGTCGCTTGAGGCGCGCGGCTGCCCCTCCTATACCGGAAGAAGCCGTTAAACGCAGCAGCGCGTCGACGGCCAATGGACGAGAAAAGTGCCGGCGAAAGGAAGTGTTGGAGTTTGGTATACATACCAGGTCACTTAGACTGCATTTTTGTTCCGGAAAACGCGAAAGATAGAGATCCCGGGTGAGGGTATGAGAGAGCGAGAAGTGTTGGAAAGGAAAGGAGATTAGGTATGGAAAAAAAAGCACTGTATTCTCACAAAAGTACAGGCGAGAAACATAGCAAGGAAACGATAAAGCCACACTTGATGAAAAATAGTTCGCTGTTAAGAGGTCTACATTGTGGTATGGTATAAGATCACTATGATATTAGATTCTCGGCGTGTTCATGGGGAGACATTTAGGTGAGATAAAGCTGACTTCGCTCCTTTTAGCAGAAAGAAATGGAAAAAAAAGGAAATCCGTCTTATTGTATAACAACGATGAAACAGGTGCACGCTTTGTGACGATTTAATTATTCTCGCTGAAATCCACGCTTCCGATACCGTCAGCACCTCCTAAACCTCAACGTGACACCGCCTTGTGATCAATTTAAAATCCAATTCTTAAATAGAGCTGTGCGATATATCCGGCAACTGGAAATGTTGGCGAGCACAATTTTCGTTTAGGCCCCTACAACACACTGGAAACGGAAGTGTGGTCATTTGGTACTCACCGCGCAGAGTTCCAACGCAACACGGCGGAACTTGTTCTATTACTGAGCACCGCAATGAAATTAGCTTACTTTCTGTAGAATGTTTTTTTGTTTGTTCAGAACTGGGTACTCATCGCGCCCGCAACTCTAGTAAACCAAACCCCTCTGTCCCTCCCTCCCTCCCTCTCTGCGGCTCTCTGCACACTTAAGTAATTTCATGCTCTTCCCAGACGCGGATACAAATGGCCCCCGCAATCTATGCCCAAGTTGCTACGCTTGGCACGTTTATGTAGAGATATATCACACACATGCTCTCCACAAAGCGTACCAATCGACACGAGAACGCGTTTTTCCACCGCACTTGGTTCCCTCCCCACACGTGGAGCAGCTATAGACGCTCACGCTCAGGTAGTCACGCGAGACGTGCAAGCACGAGCGCCTAAACTGCGTCCGCGTAAAAGGGACGAAGATGCGCGCGCTCCGGTTATGGGCGAAAACGCTTCGCCACGAAATGCCACTCCACTGCTTCTTACACATCGACCAGCTACCCGCTTCGCGTTGTAAAACCAGTTCGACGCCCACCCTACTGGCGCTGGAAGATCCTTGTTTCCTGCTCCTCCAAGACTTGTCGCGTTGCGCACGCCATTGAGGCGCAAAGATGCTGTGGTGGCGTGCCAGCATCGATGACCATAGGGCGGCGTGGTCCGCCCTATTTGGGTCAGGGCGCCGTCGCGGGCGTCACGCTCATTATACACCGCACCGGCTCTCCTCTGGAGGGCCCAGCCGAAGAAAAGGAAATCAGGGAGGATGGTGCGGGGACTGGCTCGACTATTTACGCGCGAAACCGGAGCGGACACGTGCAGTGTCGTGCACGTGGCCGGGTCTCACCGTGGGAAGCAGATGGCGGCGGCGGTCGGCGCTAAATTTACACCGTCGAAGGTTCGGCCGAGCAGATGCGTTATTGGGCGCTTGAGAACTCCGCGACGGCGGGACGGGCTTTCCCGTGCGTGATAGGGCCGCTGATGCCGGCAGCGGGAAAAAAGCCGTGAAAGGCTTTTAGCGGTGTCCACCTTCAGGCTTGTGGGTGTGCGCAATCGTGGACACTTCCGACAGAGATATGAAACGTGAGATGGATATGCCGGTCAGTGAGTTCTGGGGGTTCCGGACCCAGGATCGATTCACTGCGGTCACATTTGGAGTCGTCAGCATTCAACCACAATTACATGCTCGTAATTTCAAAGCCTAATATGGCGTAAACAAAAAGGTGAACGGCTAAACCGATTACAACGATTACAAACGATTACAGCCCATTACAACGTTCGTAATGGGCTGAGGAGTTTGCCGCAACTGGGAACAGCAATGTAACAAAAAAAAAAAAACGCTGATGCAGCTTCACACTCACGCCGACGGACTCCTGCATGACGCATACCTATGTCGGGGACAGAACAGTCTGAGGCCATCCCATTGCATTGTTATAGCTAGTTCTCGATGGTCGGTCAAATCCGGTGGCAGTAAAACTGCGTGCGACCTTAATCAGCGTAAGCACACGCACCACATACCCAGTCTGGTCTATGATCAAGAACAAATGACTTCTGCCTGTCACCTGCCCGACTTATTCGCTAGCTGGTGGTTCATTCACGATCTCTCGGGGGTTTATTTTTTTCTCGTTTTTTAGGCGGTGGCAATCCGTCCTATCCGCTTGGAGCAGACATCACGCTAGGAAATTCCACGCTGCAATCGTAACTCTCTACTGTTGCGTGCCGCGCGCATGGAATGCAGCACTGATTTCGTTCTATCCGCCCCTCTACGTTACAGGCACAAGCGGGAAAGTAGCGTAAAGAAAGATGATGCCGGATAACTTGCTTAGCTAAGCCGGCTCGCTGGGAGCTTTCTTTGTTGTATGGTCCCAGTACGCGCGTGATACGGGAGGCGGAGCGCGCTTGTTCACCTATCGGCCCGGTCTATGGCCATAAAGGAAGCCGCTTCGGCTGTCGCCGGATAGTCTAGCGAAACTCCAAGGGCCCCCTGCGAGCGCAGGTGGCCGCACATAGGCACGGGCTCGCGGATAGCGGCAATCGTAAGGCCGCGCACAAAGCACGCGAACCGGTCTCCGCGCACGCATGCAGGCCGCGCGCGTTAAGGTCGGTATGCTACACTACATTGTCTATCGATTAGGCGCAACGCGCAAGCACGGGCCTAGTTGATCAGATTTTGTTGCTCGGGTCTCGAAGGTAATGGCCTCGGCTAAATTGTGAGTGAGAACTTTGCAGTCACTAGTGTGGTGGCCGCTGTCGGAGCGAGGCATTCGCGCGAAAAGCAAGCATGCGTGCAAAGCCTATAATGTTCCGCGCAGAAATCAGGCGGCTGGCTACTTCCCTACTAGCACCACCCGATTGAAGAATCGCGTGCCGTCTCTTCTCGTAGAGATGCTTACAGAACCTTATTACTGAAATGTTTGTGTTTAGGTGCATCTGATACTAAAGCGGAGGTTTTTTTAGTGGGACCGATGGCGTACTGTAAAAAAAAAAGAGAGAAACTAATGCCTTTCTGAATAGACCGGTTCGTCGAACTATAGAAGCTCTGATAACCCGCCGGTGTCTCAGTGGCAGTCGCATTGTGCTGCTGAGCACAAGAACTCTGTTTCGATTCCCGGCCGCGGCGGCCGCTTTTCTGATGGAAGCAAAAAGCAAAAACACCGGTGTGTTAGAGATTCCGGCGCACGTTAAAGATCTCCAGGCGCACTGTAAAAATGAATCCGGAGCCCTCGGCTACAGGGAATAACCTCTGCAGCGTCGGCGCGTTAAACCCTACAATCAATCAATCAATCAATCAATCAATCAATCAATCAATCAATCAATCAATCAATCAATCAATCAATCAATCAATCAATCAATCAATCAATCAATCAATCAATCAATCAATCAATCAATCAATCAATCAATCAAATTAATTACTGAAACAATCAATCTATCAACCAATAAGCTCTGATAAGAAACGGTCCGAACCAAGGCAATACATGCATCAAAGAAGGAGTACAATGGTATACCTTTGTGTCACAAACCACTTATCTGTACACATTTAGATCGTTCGTGGGTGCGTTTACTTAATGCGCGAAAAATGGCCGCACGTGTTCCCGATTCGGGTCTTTGGAGGTCTGACGATCGATTTGCCGCTCTTTCAGCGAAGGTTGAACGCACTCTTAGCTTTCGCGCTTCTCTCAGCTTCCTGAAGAAAGGGATAGTAAATTTTTTCTGCAATCTTTTCTCCGGAATAAAATCTTGTATAGACTGTCATGTTTCCAACTCTCTCGCATGCCGCGTTCGATTTCTCTTAACACTCCAATCTTACCTCTTCGAACTCTGGCATAATTACACGTCGTTATCTGTTTTATTCTATCCCAAAAGCAGGAACAACAGTATCTCTGAGCTGATTATTATTCACTTTTGCCTTTCGTAATACGGCTCTTCCCTTTCCCAACGTGCGATTGAAGCCTCGACTCGTCGCTGCACTGAAACTGGCCGGCATAAAGACCTCGTCTGACCCTCGTATCTCCGGGGGGGCGGCTAAGTTTGGAAGCCTAACTACCTTCATCCGCGTACGCATGTCGCGATAAATCTCGGGTGCAGCGTGAGTGATTATGTCGTTACTCTCTCTCGTAATTTTCTCCCACGTACAGACCGCAAGAGATATCGCGTCAATCCGCCCTTAAAAGGCGGGCTACCTTACGCGCTCCGAGGCTTTGCTAATTTAGCCAGGCTACGATCAGGAAAAGGGAAGTGTTCAGAAAGCCCTTCACATTTAATCAGTTAGCAGTAATAATATAATACAGATCCTCCGGACATAGTGTTTTACTTACTTCCGTTCTAGCGCTCGACACGGCCTCGCAGCTGTAAATCAGAGCTTCCTTCCTCACTTCTTTCCCCTGATATCTCCAACGAAACAAGTGCTTAGCTAAATGAGCTTCGCAACCAGTGCCGAAGGGGCATCAGCGATAGGCACAAAGTTAAGGTGAATTTAATTAATAGCGACTTTTCTGGTAAGGCTTTTTGGCCACGCATAGCGGAAGACAGCGTCGCCCCGATTGTCGCGCTGGCTTTTTCGTAAGTTTAGTAGAAATATACATTAGTGGGGAACCTGGCGGTAAAGTGCCGTGACGCCTACGACAGCATACAATGTTTCATTTTTACTTAACATAGTTTGCAACAAGGCGTCTTGTCGCTCCTCGTGACAAAAGCAAGAACAGGGGCGGCATTTTTTTTTTGTTGTTGTTGTCATGCGGAACGCTTTGAAGATATTTCTGATGTATAAATCTTTCAGGAGCTATAGTTTTGCATTTCTAAAACAACTTTAAATTGTATTCTAAAAAGCAAAAATATTGGTTTTGAAGCTACAGGCAACTTTAGAGCTTTAGACGCCGAGAGCATGAGACAGGCCAATCCGGCGGGCAGCATAGAGCTCAGTATTCGGGAAAAAAAAAACCACAAAACAAGCATCAAAACCGCATGATGCATGATGAGGCGCAACTCAGCCAGTAGTTTCTTCACAGAAACCTCCTCCTCCTCCGTGCGTGTGTGGATCGTGTGTGCACAACCGGGCGCAGAGGAAATTGGCCCCTTCCGAGCTGCACGCAATCTCAAAAGTAACGAGGAAACAACCTCCGAGTTGCTAAGCCGGGCAGCTGAAACTCGGCCCTCGCGAGAGTTCGCCTTTAGGAGCAATTAGCCGGGTATTCCTGTTACTCGTTTGTTCTGCTTTACTTGCGTTTTCCGTTTCCAGGGCACGTCGGACCGACTGCAACACACGCTCATTAAGCCACTCTGCGTTCCCTTGGTTAACCCGCCCCTCTCTCTCCCTCTCTTCACCTGCTGCTTCCCAGGTCGGCCTGTAGCGGATGACATCGGGTGTCGCTCCGAGCGTTAAGTCGCTCGCCCGCACAGTGGGTTAGTGGTGACGCCGCTGGCACAGAAGGGACGAGGTCGGAGGAAAGGCCTTGAGCCCGAACAAGCGCTAGAACAAGTTCCTTTCTTAGCTCACCCCGCTACGCGCGCGAGTGTGTCGTTGTAGAAGTGAAACATGTTATTCGGCTACACACGACAGTCGCCGACGCTCTGAACACGGAATCATGAGAGCGCGCCAGAGGGTCCAACAAGCTCTCTCTCTCTCTCTCTCTCTCTCTCTCTCTCTCTCTCTAGATTTTTCTGGTTCTTTAAAATTTCGCTCGTACGACGAGGAATTCGCAAACCCATAACGCATACCCACCGACAGATGCCAACCCATAATAATGCTAATACATATTATTACATGATAGTAATAATAATAATACATAATAATAACTAATTGATGACTCTCCCACACTTATACGTCGTCCAACGTTTACTCCGATATCAGTTTTGTTTCTTCCCGTGTGCTTAAAACCCAAAGAACAGGGTGCAGATTGTAACGAAGAACAGAGCTCCAAATAAAGGGATTCAAGCTCAGGCCGAAATCCAAGCTGGACCCGGGCGATCCCCACGGACAATGCCCACGCATCAAGCACGCAGCATGCTCAGCGCGATCGTGATCAGTGCTGGCTTCCCGCGCTTTTTCGGCTGCTCGAGCTTCTTCGGCCTCCGTTTCTTGTTTCTTCCCGTGTGTCTAAAACCCAAAGAACAGTGTGCAGGTGTACGCATCTGGGTGTGCGTGTGTGCATCTATGCGTGCCTGAAAACGTCCCGAATACAGTTCTAAACGTGTCCACGAGTCCACACCTACCAGCCCGGTGGGTGACGACGCGCTTAAGCGAGATAAATCACGATCCGGAAATGCAACGGAAGCGAACGACGCAGTGAATCAAGCGTGGCTTAAAAGGAGAAGCACGATACTGCTGGGCTCAGCGATACCCATCTCTAGCGACGCCATGCACGAAAGGGAAGATGTATAGCCCGAGCGTGAATATGTATATTTCACCATCCGTGTGGCATCGCTTTCAGGACGCTTGCTCGCGGGTATACACTTCGATATTGAGAGGAAGCGCTTGGCAACACGGCTATTTCGAGCGCGCGTAAGCGCCGATACGTAGATAAAATCTCAAGATAAAGAATCTCGCATCACGCCGTTCTCGATGGTTTCCGAGGCGCCGAGTTTTCGGATGGTATACGTCACGGGTCAGGCGAAGTGTCGACTGGCCAAACGTAGCTATGGAGATAGGGAGAGATAAGTTTTGGCAGCTTGTTCCTTCATTTCTCTGTTAGGCGAGTCAGAAAAGTTGCACGCAAAAAAAAAAAAAAAAGAAAAACAAAGCTTGCAACGGAATACTGAAAACTGGCGGTGTTTTGTACTCAGATTTTGTCAAATGATGCCGTTGTCACGTAGTGGCGAGTCAAAAATTGTAGTTTGATATTAGATAACAGATAATTTAGTTTACGTTTTTATCTGTGTGCTAAAATTAACTTCGAATAATTTATGATTACACTGACAATTAGAATACCCCTTAGACAAATTAGGCCGGTAGGACGAACGCTTGTGACGTAATGTCTCCGCTTTGTATTTACGTTTTATTCGCAAGGCTGCATCTCGCATTTTTTGTACTTACGTCTTCTTCGTTTTTTTAAGGCGTGAAGGAACGCTCTACTCAAAACAACCTGTTATTTGATTTACCCGATTACAGCTCCTTCTCGTACTACTGCAAGAAGCATCAAACATTTCCAGAGTAAATGTTTGATGTCGTTTGGAGTCGCAAAGGAATTAGTACTTACCGCCGACTCTCAGACGACAGTAAACAAGGGGCTGTAATCGAAGGTATCTTCTGCTCAGTTGGCTTTTTTTTTTTCTGATGTATTTCGTTTTTTTTTTAGATGTATCTTTACTTTTGCAGGGCATTCTAATTTGCTCCCAAATTCCTGACACATTTAAAGGTAATTCTTTTGAACGCACCACAGAGCAACCATGTTATTTTAGGTGTTCTTGAACCACGCATTAAAGATGGAAAAAAGGTGTCCGGCTTTTGTGCTGACGTGGCCTAAAACTTCCAAGCGTGCTTCACCGTGCGCCCACACATAACTCGGCGAAGCTTACCTGCGAAGTTGCTGAAATCAAGGCTCTAAATTTTCATACACTCGAGTGCAAACAAACAAAATGTGGGCGATAACTGTGAAGTGAGTTGTACTGCCACCATGAATTTTTGAATAGTTTATTGATGTTGTTTCATGATTGCATTTGACATCGCGTTGATTAAACGTCTCGATTTTGCTTATCAAATTGTTGATATAGCGTTTTAGCGAGAAAGCCGGACGTGTGATCTCGACGTATTACCCTCTTCGCGCTACCGGCTATCAATTCTTCCGCTTGAATTCTCCCCGTTCTTCATATATATGCGCATGTATGAACTGACTGGGGCGCTTACCGCAGATTCAGCGATGCTTTCGGCTGTGAAATAAGGCAACCGAAATTTCGATTTGTCATTTCATGGTCTTTCACGTTGTCAATGCGCTTCACACCGCTCTGATCATCCGCTATTTTTTGTGGATATTGATAGTTTTTGACTGAAGCTGCTGTATTTCCGTAAACAGGTCATCATCAATTGATTAAAGAAAAAAAATTAGCTTCCATAATGCCGTTATTTTCTTACTTCGCGAAAGCGTAAATTTTATTGTCTCTAACCACACCATTACAAACAAAATATAGTTGCGATCCACACTAAGTCCCTATATACAGCAAAAACTGGAGCGGGCAGCCGCTGAATAAAAAAAATTTACCCCACCTTCCCCCGAGGGGAACCCTGTGGAGATGCGACGCATCTTGGGGGTTCACTTGGTGTTTCCGTTAAGTAAGTTGATTCTCTAATTGCGTGAAACGTGTGAGGAACGCGTATGATGTATTCTTTATTTCTTTGGCCGGTGCTGGAACGACCACGGCTATGACGCAACGTGGCGCGGCTATGACGCAACACAATCTAACACAATCCACTTTAATCCAATCCAATGCCCCTCGCAAGAGAGTGTTCGCTATCGGAGAGGAGAGGGGGTGAGCGGCGCAGAGCGCAGCTCGCGCGGCGAGGAGAATGGGGGAGGGGTGTGGACGGACAACAACAACGTCGTGTGGAGGGACAAGGCGAGTGAATGAGATGCAGTCGCATCTAATATACTGTCGCAGAGATAATTAGGCCGATAATTACAGGGATAGACAGATACCTACCCCTCCCGCTGAGTGCGGTAGCAATCTGTACGGACTTTAAAGCTGCTGCCCGTAAACGGCGCTGCCGTACACCCATTTTGAGACTACCTTCGTTGCTCGCTTATCATGATGTCGATGACAATTAGTTTTGCTTTGCCTATTCAAATGACAGCTTGCGTAGGAAGCCATCAAAACAACTAGATTTAACGATTAGCTACTTGACCGCTTTTTTAACATACCATGGCAGTAACCAATGCCCTAAAGGGAAGTTAGGAGGTTTTACAGTTTCACATGAAATCATGCAGTGACAGAACAATAGATTACTCAGACATGACCTAACGGCTTAGTAGTTATACAGACACATATTCCGAGACGCAAACAGAAGTGCCATAATGAACTGATTGGTTTCGATTTGTAATCCACCACTGCCATGAGAAAAAGAGCAGAATGTACGTATGTTGTTGTCCCTTTCTTAGTGAGAAAAACTATATACCTTTGGTTCACGTCTCAGCACCGATCGTGTCATTGAATGAACTTGCTGGACTCTGTTAACCAAATACAAATAAAACGGCTTATTTATCATTCATTCTGCAAAAGAATGGCGAACTGGGCTACTTCGTGGTTATGCATGGTGTAGACCTTCAAACCGCACAACAGGTGAAAGACGGCGGGCGGTTCCTTGCCCCCTTACCTGTCCGCTCCCTGTTTCGCTGCTTGAGGGCCTACATCATTCGGTCTCTCGGTTGGACGTACATCGTGACATTCCTTCGATAACCGGAGTTCCGTCTCCGAGACGGCACGAGCGGCTGAAGGAAATCCTGCTTGCGTTTGCGGAATGTTATTCGCACGCCATGCGGCATCGAAGGTTTGGCCGCACGCAACGCTTGATCCCAGACGAGCCAGAAATGCCAGGAAAACCAAGCGCGGGATTACGGTACCCATCACCATCAACGTGATGCGGCCGACGGAGCGCGAAAAAAGGAGTTGTTTTCGGAGAGAGACGACGAGAAACGGTGCGCAGTGCCAGCAGGGAAAAAAAAAAAAAATCGCGCCCCGCGTGATACCGCTTAACAGCTGGGGCGTGCGAAAGAGTCAGTCATTCACCTGTATAGCCGAAAAACATAGTAATTTCTTGTATGCTTGAATAAAGCGACCGGGAAAAAAAAAACAGTAGAGGAAACAAAGAAAAGCCTTGAAGAACGACGGCTGTTTTGCAAACAGTTTCACTAGAATCCCGTAAAAGCGAAAGACTGGCAGCTATGTTGTGCGGAGGCGGGAGCAGAAGTTATAAAGCCTAGGAAAGCGCACGGATGCGTAGGGATTGCTGTCGTTCGAACACCACCTCAAAAGAGCGTTGTTGTTACACGGTTCGGATTATGTGATGGCCGGATCGTTTGGGCAAGCGCGGTAGTAGCCAACCTCTCTCACGCATGGTTATGTGGCTTTCCTTGTTTAGATAAAGGTAGGATGAGGAAAATGGTTTTTTTGCTGTGTCCGGAAGGTGTTGTCTTGGCTATTGCTGTATTGGTAGGCGTCTGATGAAGAAGCGGTACATCCGGAAGGTGAAAATAGCTCTGCTCTCAGGTTCGACGCGGCGAAAGGTTTGCGAAAACAAGAAAAAAATTAATTTTTAACCCAGACAGATGACTTCAGTCTATGTCCTAACGAGAAACACTTTCTCGCGGTAAGGTTTACTTGATCTGGCCCACTTAGTGAAATGGGTATTCAAAGAGTGAATTCGGCCACCCGCCGCGGTGGCTCAGTGGCTGGGTGGCTCAGTGGCTGGGTGGCTCAGCACGAGGTCGCGGGTTCGATTTTCGGCCGCGGCGGCCGCTTTTCTGATGGAGGCGAAAAGCAAAAACTCCCGTGTGTACGAGATTTCGGCGCACGTTTAAGATACACAGGTGGTCAAAATTAATCCGGAGCCCTCCACTACGGCGCGCCCCATCGCCTGCGCTGCGTCGGTGCGTTAAACCTACAATCAATCAATCAATCCGGCCTGGCACAGCGTACACAAGATGAGGTTCGCCCGCCCATTCCGCGTGGTCAAATGACTCCGACAGTTTTATTGTTCGAGGATTGCTAATGTCGCCGTTTAGCTAACTTGCTTAGACATACTTTTTATTTAACGTGAATGATTTTATGCTGCGTGCTACCTCCCATCATTATAGAGTGGGTCAAGAAGCCGACAACACGGCGTTGTGCGCTGTGTAGAAACTGAGTAAGCTTAGCAGTCAGGTTTTAGTTCCATGAGCTAATTTTCTGGATGATACACAGCGCACAGACACAGCTCCGCCCTCCTTGTCCGATAGCAGAAGCTAGAATTTTTATTTTCATTTGTCGTAAACTCGTTGGATTTCCAACAGTCCGGTGGAAGCCTTTAAAAGCGTACACCGGCAGTTTGTTTTATTTTGCTACTACATTTTAGCTTAGTTCCCGGAGTCACGAAGACAGCAAACACTCCTACTAAAAGGACCACCCCGAAGCCGTTCATTTTGCCGCCTGCAAGCTCGGTATACGTGCACGTCTGTTTTCCCTACAGTAGGCACGCAGCAAAAGTCGCACCAAGCCGTTTGATCTTTCTACCTTTTTTGTGTTCCTTCGTTACTATTTCTGGCAACCACGGACTCGACTATCTGCGAGCTCATGGAAGAGTGCTTTAGCTTCCACTTTCTCGCAGGGTCCAATTCTCCGGCTCAACTCTTAAACTTTCGTCGTGACCCAGCCAAAGCTGGTCAATATAACGGGCGTTCGAGAGCTAGCGTACCGTCAGCTCAAACACGGGCTGTCGCCCACAGGCGCCCGCGCAAAGCGATGCATAGAAGTACGTACCCGCACGCGCACGTACACGCGAACACTGAAAGTAGCATCACTGGAGACGGCGCTATACACGGCAAAAGGCGCAGCATTGCGCGCACTGCAACGGGCGGCCACATAATGGGGGCAAGAGTGATGTCTCGCACTCTCATCGCACTGGCGTCAGAACAAGAAAAGAAGAAAGGTGAAGCAAGCTAGCAACCCAAGCAAAGCCACATGTATGGGGTGCACATACCCACACGCCTTGCCAGAGACTAGACCACCAGAGAGCGAGGAGATGAAAGTCGAAAAGGAGGGGTATGCAAGAAGGGCGAAAACAGAAGAAGAAGGCTCTCCCGTCCCTCCTCTCGCTCGTGCAACGCGCCGCAACTTCTTCGGCGGGTCCAGTGGCCTGGTTTCCCCTCGCCCGTCTGCGCCAGCAGCACCAGCAGCGATGAGGCTGACGGAGGAGGCTGGCAAGAGCAAAAAATAACGCTAGCGCGCGCGACGCGCGAGCGCCAAAGGAGAGAAGCCGATTGAAATCGGCTAACGGAGTATGCCCAAATCGCGCACCGCCGACTACGAAGGCGGCAGTGCAGCGCTCGTGCCCGGAGGAAGGCGAGATAGCACGGCTCGGGCTGCGGTCTTCGGGAAGCGGCGATTGCGGCAGCGAGCGTCTTCCTGGCGTCACGACGCTCCCGCTAAGGAGAGAGATCACTCTTCGTTAATTAGCCCTCTCTTCCGCGAGAGTGGTTCAAGTATGGCGACGGTATAGAGACTCTTGCAGGCGACACTGCACACACAGTTCGCGGTTGTTACCCGTGAGGACCTCTAGTCTTCTTCCAGTGGCGCAGTGCGGTGTGCCAGAGTTTTCTTTTGGACATCCGAACTTCTTGGACACGGAAGAGTACAGTCAACTCGTTGGATCGTTCATTACGTCACAGTGAACCTAGAAGAGGAAAGGTAGAAGAGGCCGCCTTTGCCGCCATTTGGAAAAGGATACGGTACTAATTTCGTCAGCCGTTGCATCACTTGCGGATGAGACTCCGGGAACCACAGTGAAAAAGGCGGGGAAGAAGAAATTCCACGAGTGTGTCGTGCGTGCGTCATCATCTGGGCTGCGCCGTATCGCTGAAGTTGTTGTGTAGCCCACTGCCTCGAAGGATTACACTCCGGCGTACAGCGATACTCTGGAACGGTGCAGTCGTTGCCATTGTGGCGACACTAGCGAGTACCTCGTCGGACGCTGCTCGTCCTAGCGCGGTGATTGGCGGTGGACCCCGACGGAAGGGGGAACAGTTTACTACGAGGTTCACGCTGAGTGCTGGTGGTTCTAGTTTCGGTTTTGGTTGAATCGTCGACGCTGCTTTAAAGAAAAAAAAGGAACCATGCCGTAAGTACACGTTGGACTCTCCATACTCATCTGTAGATTTTGCCGCTGACCACCGGGAACGCTTTAGTGTCATTGACTTTTTCGGGGTCTGCCGCCGTGTCATTAATTAATGAGATGCCTGAAATTAATGGCAGGCTTCATCACGAAAAACAAAATTTCCGCGAAGGTTCGGCTACCTAATTGGCGAGGGCGTTTGCTGAGTCTTTTCAGATAGGTTCGAGTGAAAGTAAGTGTGTCAGCAAGACGTCGACGTATATAGTGCATGCGAAAAGTGTTTGCGTTTATCGAGAGCCTGTGAGCTGCATTAGTAGTTTCCTTAAAATAAACTACCGCAATTTAATCGACTTTCCGTCTCTATTGTTCCGCACATCGCAGTGAACTACCTAGTAGGCTATATGGTATATGCTTCACCAGAACAAAAATGAGTTGGGAGTCAGTGCCCATTATGCTATTTTATCAGTCTGCATGTCATCGTCTTTTAGTTGCTGTGTATATATTGAAATGAATGTCCGAAACCGATTCGCGTTGTGTAAGCTCGCAATAGTTGACTGACGTAAGTAATCTAAGGTTCACTTTTTTCCGCCGTATTAGTTAAAACAGTTTCACAATTAAGGTACGAGGGGGGGGGGGGGGGTTGAAGGGAGAACGCGAAATGAAAGCCAGATGCCGGATACCTGAATTTGAAGAATGGCTTGAACGGTTCACTTTCACAACTCCGCGTAGGCTCACGCATGGGGCATGTTGTAATGTTGCGATACATTTGTTTGAAATCTCCCATATGTGATAACTAAAAGAAATTGACTACGTGCATATTATGAGACGTCGTGGACATGACGAACAAACGCAAATGTGATGTGCAAAAAAAGGAAACTGCAGTTTACAATTATGCCACATTTGCACGTTGCTACTTCTCATGAGGGAAGTCGGACGTCGTACTCGCATCGTACATCCTAAAATCACGCGTCAACATGATGTTGCACTGAAACCATTGAGAAAAATGCCGTCTCTGTAAGCGTATTCTGTTCGTGTGTGTGCGCGCGCGCGCGTGTGTGTGTGTGCGTGTGTGTGCGTGCGGGCGGGAATGCGTCCGTGTGTGGGCGTGTGGGCGTGTACGTCGCAAATTTTGGAACTGTAAAACGTATCGCGCTTTGCAACGAACGCGCTTGTAATGAAAACATTAATGAATGCGCTGATTACTTACCGGAAGTGTCGCGCCGTTCCAGGCAATAATCGCTTTTAAATCAAATTTACGATGATAAACTTGCTAATTCATGAAGCCTTTAGCTCAACCTTGCACGCAGTTTTACCTTCCCGAAAGATAAATAGTTCTGCAAGCACTGTATCAGTTTTTTCTCGCCTTCACGAGACCGCATTTCTCGCATTACCATAAATTCGATGCCAAGAAACGTATTTGAATGTACTTAAACGTTTACGCTGTGAGGACGTACGCGGCAGCTTAATTCTTTCAAATTAGGGCTTTACACGCCAAAGCTTCTTTTGGCTTATCAGGCACGCGCGCAGGGCTACGGATTAATTTAAACAACCCGGGGGTATCCGAAGTGTGGAGAAACCACGACACACACAGAGAGTTTTGCTTTTTGTCTTGTTTTTCGCGTCCACTGGAGAAGCAGGTACCGCTGCAGGGATTCAAACCAACGACCTCGTGCCTCATAGCACACCGCTCAGTTACCGCGGCAGCGAGACAGCTCAAACGAGCCATGCATGAGTTATATGTTACTTGTCGGTGGCGGAACGTTCATCTCAAACGAACTGACATCGCAATGCAGATTGCAGTTATAACTGCTGGATACTGAGACCACGTGTTCAGTGGAATGCCGACGAAAGGTGCGAAATGCGTCTATCCAGTCTCAAACGTTCCCGTTAGGCGAGCAGCTTCCGTGTTCTGCGGGGGACGGCGCACTCCCTTACAGATTTTTGTACATGAATACATGAATGAGTGTCCCGTAGTAAAAGGCTGAACGGGGAAATGCGTTCGCCGCTCTTGTGACTCAGCGGGGCGTGGTAGTTTCGCTTGAGGAGAAGTTTTAAATCGCGCGGCACGCGCTTGACACAGCGGGCACGTATACCACTTCATGCGTTCACGGTCGCTAGCCGCTACCCGGTTTTTCCAAGCTTCCCACGCGTTTGTATGCCTTCTCTGCCTTTTTTTTCTTTGTTTTCGCGGCGTCCACTTGTAGACCGCGCAGCGATTAAGACACTCGCTTTTAAAAGCAAGGGCGGTGTCACCGAAACGCAAATGCACGAGCCTGGAGGACTGTGCTGGCTGGCTACAAGAGGAGAAAATTAACCATTCTGTTACGGGTCTGCACACGTTGCGCCTGCGGCTATAACTTAGACGCTAGAAAATCGGTGCATTCGTAATGATGATGTTCGTTCGCTCTACCAGAGCGAAGAGTTCTTGTGCTGCTTTGGTCCGACGGATATTGTATAAAAAGGCTTCCGTGAACCCAGCGTTAAAATATGATTTAAAAAAACGTAATCGTTAGGAACTGTTATCGTTAGAGATAAAGAAAAACGCCCATGGCTATGCCTCAGCGAACCTTAGTAATGTACAGGAAGCAAATCTGACTTCAAGTGACGGCGATAGTATGGTCTAGTTTACAAGCGTTAACCGGAAAAGCAATGCATTACAATTCCCGTACAAACATGAAGAACAAACTGATTCACGGTTCAATTACAACTTTTGTGTACTGAAGTCGTTATAGCGTCTGGCCGCTGCTGTTTTTCCCGATCTCTGACGCGGTGGCTGCCTTCCAGACAGACGCGAAAAGCGAAAAAACGCCTGTGCGTTGACATTTCGGCGCACGTTAAAGATCCCCCGGCGGTCAAAATTAATCCGGAGCCGACCACTACGACGCGTCTCATGACCCTGGTGTTGCTTCGGCACTTTAAACCCCATAATCTGAATCTGTTTCCTTTCCGTGGGAAATAAAATACATTGGGCTATTCACCCATTGAATAATGCGTAATCGCACTATTTACCTTTTGAAGCATTTGCAAATTTTCTGAAATTTTATTTTCATGTACGCACACCCCACCATTCAAGTAACACATGAATGAGTGCCCCGTCGTGAAGGAGTAACACACGAATGAGTCGTGCGAAATAGCACGACTCAGAGATAATGCCCGTCTTATCACAGGTACAAGCCCTTACTCGCGGTGAGGGCGCTAAGAAAAGAAAGCTATCTCTGTAGCCGACTTCCAAAGAATACCATGGGAACGGCACGGTTCAGCAGGTGAATGCGGTCGTCCCGGAACCAATGTCGCACAGGTTGGCCGTTCGGTGGGGGCAACGAACCCGCTCAAGCCAGCGGCGGCCGCGAACTTGAGGGTAGGGATAACGTTCGGCGCGAGAACAGAGCCAAGTAAGCCCTGAACACGCATCCATAACCGAGGTCATCGAGTCAAGACTCGTAGGCCCATCTCGGAGAGAAAAAAAAAGAAGAGCGAGCCGTGTAAGCCCATAAGCGGTATACACGACAGAAGAAAATCGGTGACAAAACACAGCGGGGTGCTCTCAATTACGGTCAGCCCGTTGCATGAGCAATTTCACGTGCCAGCCTTTTTTTCCCCTCGCGTATATCCATGAGAATAAAGGAAACACGCCAGGCCACCGTCGTCGCCACTACACAAAGAGCGCGGTCGCGGCGGGTCTTAACAAAACGGACCCGAAGCTTTAAGTGGCCCGCACGTACTCGATAAGAGAGTCCCGCCGAAAAACAACAACAAAAAAATAACCCGAACGTGTTCTGCGACAAAGCCGCTCCCAGGAAGGCAGCCAAGACTAAACGAGGAAAGCGGGCTGGGGAGGGTGATTGCGGGACGCGGGCGGCGCACACACACACAAGGAGATAGAAACGTCGTCCCGCAACTACGATTCGCAAAAGGGGACCCACGGAAAATTAAAACGGGCGGAGTTGAGAGGGGCCTATTACTTTTGTGTCGTGAGAAGATGCGTAAAGGTCAGACAGCGCACGTGGAGCAGACGAAACGCCCCGCTTAAAGCCGAAACAACCACCACCGTCCGCCCCAGTGGAAAACGAGTGCACGCTCTGCGCGGCGCTGCCGTTGTTTCTGGCGGCGACAGTTGCTTAGCCTCAGTGCGCGTGGCGCGTGGAGGGGGAGGACGGGGGGGATGCTAGCTATTGTCTTAAGAGGAGCGCATGCATCTTCGGCTTAAAGAAACCCCCTCCGCTCGTTCTTGTCGCCTTTATCGTAGCCCTCTACCCGAAATAGCGCACCTCTACTCAAAAGGCACCCCCGCCTAACGCAATCCGCGTCCCTGCGTCTCGACTCACTGACGGCAGTTACATGCGGCGGGGGCGCGTACGCAGTGCGACTCGGAGCTGGCAGTGCGAGCCGGTATGGAACCCGGCCGCCGCGCTCTCGTTTATGCGTTTCAGCAACTGGGTTATTGTACCAGAAATAACTCCTTCGCGCCCGCGGGTGTCGAAAAAAGAAGAAATGTAGTGCACTGCGCCGCAGTAACGCTGGTCTGCGCTTGATACGGCGCTTGTAATAGCCTCGTGCGGTATGGCGCGAGCGTTCCGTCTCACTCTGTGTTTCGGAGTTACCGACGCAATCTGGGTGCCGAAAGACACTCTGATTTACTCGGATCCGGGTATTATATCCCCGTCAGAGATTCGAGGTCAAACAAGCTGCGGCAGAACTCATTTTCGGAGGGATGACGATTGGCATTGAATCGGTGGTGATGGATTTTTTGTGGTTGGTATTGCCCCTACTCCACAGCGGAGCTCTCGTTTAGCTGTATTAAGAGAACGCTCTGGTCTGTTTGGTGAACCCTATTGCGCGAGGATCAGAGTTTCTTGGGTATACCTTTAACCTGGCTGGGACATCTATCACAAAGCTTAAAGCGCAAAGCATGGACAAACATAAATCGTGGGAGATCTTGACGGTACTCCTTTTTTACCCCCAATCCCTCCTCACCAGAAGATAGAAACACAGAAAGGTTCCTTACAAATACAAGTCAGCACAGCTATGCAACATCGCTTATAGAATACACAATCCTTTGCACCATAGGGTGTCATATCGTTACTTCCCTTCAACCTCGCGGTGTTAAATAAAAAGGACTTCTTGTGAAAGGCGGGTAATAAAATTCGGAGCGACCAGAGCAACCGAACAAGGTGACTTTTCGTTAAAATAATTATTTTGAAAGGCAAGTCTGAAATATTGTGGTCTCTATAGAGCACCAAGGGGAACACAGGCATGATGTGCAGTCAACAACACTCAGTGAGGACTGTCTATACAGTTATGCAAGAAGCTGTCCCATTAAAGGGATGCACTAACTTTATTGATTTGATTTGATTATGAGGTTTAACGCGCTGATGCTACACAGGCGATGAGGCGCACCGTAGTGAAGGGCTCCGAATTAATTTTGACCACCTCGGGATTTCTAACGTGCTGCGAAATCTCGAACAAACGGGCCTTTTCACTTATCACCTCCATCAGAAAAGCGGTCGCCGCGGCCGGGAATCAAACCCGCGTCCGATACACTAACCCCGCGATCCCGCGAAAAAGCACAAAACAGGCGCGTTATACGAAACCAAAACTCCGTTTTGCGCTGCCAACACAACTATAGCGTGCGCCGAACACATAAACGCCTTTAGAAAAATGCAAAAAAGCAGAGTAGTAAGAGTAAAGCAGCCGCGTGTAACGGCGGGAAAACCGCAGCTCCTAGCGCAGCACCCGAGAGAAATTTCGTGAGCTCCATTCCTTCCGTGCGACCACACAAGTCGCGCACACTCGGAGAACGGAAGAGAGATAACCAAAGCTAATCCGACAAAAAATGCAAGGAGTCGCTACTTGCAGCAATAAGTGCGCGGAGCGCTTGCGTCGTCGCGTCACGCCTCCGCAACTGCTTCCGCTTGAGTTCGGCGCTACGCTAAGTCGGAACGCCGCGCCTGGGTTACGCCTCCCACAGAGCAGGCAGCCTCGTGCGAAGGCGGCAAACAATTCAGGCCGACACGTTGTACTGAATCGCTAACGTAACCTGAGCACGCTAACTGTGCCAACCCTCAAGGAAGCGGGGGCTTCGGAACGCAAGCTCGTCGTAAGCAACGGGCAAGCAGACGCTGGATACCGGGGCGGCAATGAGAGTTCCTGCACGCTTATGCTGTACTGAGCGAGTGCGATATATATATATATATATATATATATATATATATATATATATATATATATATATATATATATATATATATATATATATATATATATATATATATATATATATATATATATATATATATATATATATATATATATATTTTATATATATATATATATATATATATATATATATATATATATATTATATATATATATATATATATATATATAAGGTTATTAGAGACAGAGACAAACGAGAAAGACTTAGAAAATGAACATAAGTTTACTGACGTTTCAGGGAGAGGACTCCCTTTCTTCAGAGTACTCTGAAGAAAGGGAGTCCTCTCCCTGAAACGTCAGTAAACTTATTTTCATTTTCTAAGTCTTTCTCGTTTGTCTCTGTCTCTACTAACCTTATTTTTGCCGCGCTCTGTGTGAGTTCTTATCTTTTCAGTCTATATATATATATATATATATATATATATATATATATATATATATATATATATATATATATATATATATATATATATATATATATATATATATATATATATATATATATATATACGGCCCTCATGAGCTGAGCGCAAACTTTTCTCTATCCAGCCCCAAGAGGCCGGCATAACAAAGTCTTCCACATGCGAGATGTAACGACGTGAGAACAATTACTATGAAACAATAAAATCACTACTCGAGCCGCTTTTCTGATGGCGGCGAACAGCGCAGACTCCTGAGTCTGTTCGAGATTTCGGCGCACGTTAACGATCCCTAAATGGTCGAAATTAATCCGGAGCCCTCCACTACGGCGGGCCTCGTCGCCTGTGAAGCGTCGGCGCGTTAAAAGCCACAATCAATCAATCACCACTCGAGACAAGAAACACCGCGAAAGCATTCGCGTCCATTCATGTCGACACGCCGAATTAGCCGTGAGCGCGAGCTCACAGTTCACTCGACATGTTTTGTTAAGGGAAGGAAAAAATTGATACGTTTACATACGTAAGATTTACTTTATACGATTCTGGTTAGAGCTGGTGCCAAATAAACGCTTTAAACGATAAACATGGATAAATGAAAAATTTGTAAACTTCATCCGATTATCGCTTAGCTTGAATAGAGGCGATCGGGGTTATTGTACGGCGCTCTTCGCTTCCTTACTGAAACAAAATTAACCGACAAGAAATGGCAAGAACTAGTCCATACCGGACCAGGTCATAACTTTGCGCATTCTTAGGCGCGACGACGAAGAATAAGCATTCGCCCATAAATGAACAGAACGATTGGAATAACTAGAAAAATGATATACTGAGAAAAAAGATTATTACCAATATTTAATTAACATGTCCGATTTGATTTCAAACAAAAAGTCCCCGTTTGAATAACTGTTAATCCAAATTGGACTACTCACAGCTCCACTGGGCCATCCAAAAGCCAAATTGAGCGACCCGTCGAGTAATTTGGTTATGTTTTGTACTTCTGTTTTTATTTCTCCCAATGGTCAACATTTATTAACACTACTGTGACGATTAAATGCGTTAAATTCTCCAGTAGTGCATATTTGCCTAGATGCAAAGATTACACTGTTAGCGTTGTGGTGCTCAGCAAAGAATGCTTGTGCACTAAAAAGTGACGTCCAATAACACACACGGAAAAAGAGAAGCCAGAAAACCCGCTAAGGGGACCAAGATGTGCTGAACCAAAAAAAAAAAAAAAGACCCCGGATGGAGCATAAAGGCCTCAACGGTGCATGTTGTCCGGCGCCTCCGATAACAAACCGCGACAGCGACACGTGTGCGAGGCGGCGCCGTTGGCAACTCTCAGTGACGGCAGCGTACAAGCCGACATAACTCAGCGGTCTATTACGCGCGGATCATATTTTTAGCCGCCAACTCGGAGACGGCTTTACATAGCCCACGCAGTGATAAAAAAGGAAAAGAAGGAACGAAGAGAGAACGAAGAAGTAGAGAATGACAACAATAACAAAGAGAAAACCGTATCCTAAGAGGAATGGTCATACCTGAATCTCGATCTTCGGACGGACCTATGCGACACGCATAAACGAAAGGGGAGAAAGGGGCCCGAGCGAGGAAATGGGGCTCTCGAAGCCAAAATAAAAAACAGAGACAACGGGAAAGGGGTAGAAAGAAAAACCCGCAGTGGAAATGCGTCGTTTCCTGTTCCAATTTCGTCGTCTCCCATCTTCTTGCGGCGGCATTCGTGTCTCGATAGCTCGGGCTAGTAGCATCGGCCCCGTCTGTATGTAACGTGTAACGCTTGGCCCTTCCCCTCCCCCTCCTCTTCTTCCCCCGACCGTCATCTTCCTCCTCCTCCTCTTACAGTCCGCTAACCGCGATGGATCCTGTTTGTCCTGTATGTGCGTGGCGGAGAAGACACAACGCAGAGCGCTGCTTCGGAAGAATAAGCAAACCCGCACTGCCGCATAACCACGCACGCGCCGCAAAGCTCTGCTACCCCTCCCTCCTCCCCCTTCCCAAAGCGGGTCACGATTAACGTGGCGTAGTTCCGCTAGTTCCCCGACCCCGCGTGGCTCGCTTCGCTGGTGCGCATGGACCACTCGGGGTCAGCTGGAAGCGCGTGAGTGAGTTATCGAAGAAGCGAGGCGCCGTGGCAGTGCTGTCTGAATAACAGTGGGTGAGAGAGGAGGGCGAGGGCTAACAGAACCGTGGCACTAAAGGGGTCTGTAGCTCGTACTAGTTGATGTATCCCGAGAGCACGTTCCAACGTCAGGGAGAACCATCAAAAAGAATAACGACCCGGGCTTCAACCAGCGTTGAAGTCATTACCGGAAAAATGTGCCATCTGTTCCTAAAGAAAGTTTAGAGAAGCGCGAAAGCTAAGACTGCGTCCAACCTTGGCTTAAAGCGCGTCCAATCGATAGTCAAACCTTCAAAAAGCCAAATCGCATGCGGGGAAGGAACACTAGCGGCGATTTTTCGCGTACTAAGTAAACGCATCTAAGTAAACACCGATACGTTGTTTGTGAGGTAAAGGTATACCATTGCGCTCCTTCTTCGGGATCTATGCGTGTATTGTCTTATCAAAAGCATTTCTTCGTCACCGTTTTCAAGTAACCGTTTTGATACAGTGAAAGCCCGGTGTCCCTCGGGCGCCGTGTTTCCAGAGATGTTATAAGAGCTTTTAGGTCGACCAACCGGTCTATGGGGAAATGCGTTAGTTTTCTGACAGAACGCCATCGGTCCCATCAGGAAAGCTTCCGCTTTTTTAAAAAAATCAGTGCAATCACACCCTGTGAAGGTGAATGACCAGCCGAGCCGTCTGTGGCTTATTGGTTGCCCGCAAACTCTCGCTCAAAACGCGCCGTCGCGCCGGGAAAGCATTCTGGACTGCAGCCACGCCGACGACTTGTGTTTTCTGCCTTGCGGTATACTGAGCCCCGACGGGAATCGCGCTTACGCTTGGCGTCGCAGCACAATGGTCGTAGGTGGTCTAACCCCGGCGCGTTCGCGTCCTTTGCCGCCTGCTTTTCATTATGAGTGGGCTTCACTGTGCAACCCTTAAGGTGGGAAACCAGCTTCCATAACCCAAGCCTGCAGTTCGCCGCAGATGGGCTTCACGACAACACCCACCGCAACACGCGTTTTGGAGCGTTGCGGTGAAGCCCGCCTGCGGCAATTTTTAAGAGTGATGCACCGATCTCCTTAAAGTCTGCTTTGCTTTCAAACAAGTGCATTGCTAGGAAGACGTCTTTCCACCCCCTGATATATCCGCCTTTCAGGGGCAAAGCCCCTTAGGGGCTCGGGCTGTCGGTGTCTGATGTCGTCGTCGTCGCCATCGTCTCATGTATTCACGATACTAAAACACCGGGACACTCGTTCACGCCTCGCGCTGGAACGGTTCGTAACGGGTACTAAGGAAACACTGGGGCACTCCTTTACGCCTCGCGCTTTAACGCTTCGTGTTTCAAGGACATGAGACTTTTACCCCAAAGCTGTATACCTCAACCCCCCCCCCCCTTCCCCCCAATGGTTTCATCTCCGTTGGCAAAAACGCCAAGGTGCCATAATACACTTATGCACTGCATGTTTCACCCCTCCCCAGGTTTCATGTTAGTAGAGATGGCCCGGGATTTTTATATTAGAATACGACGCGCCGGAGCTGAACAAGGGGCCGAACGGGGAGGATGTGCCGAAGTTAAGAGGAGGGGAGCGGCTTTTCTCGGCCTACGTGCGCGAAAAAAAAAAGGGGGGGGGGGGGGGGAGAGTTAGCTTTTAGCAGCTTTGCCGTGCAAGAATGGCTGAGCATTCATTCGAAGGAATTCGAATGAATGCCTTAGTATGCAGTAACCAACTCGCCCAACTTAACGCTTTAGCATTCATTCGACTCATTGCTCTTTGAGCTGTTTCCAGTTTTATGATGAACGTGTGACCAACTCACTCAACCCGTGCTTCCACACAGGTGCGGCGCGCCGACGCAGTGAAAGCAAGTGTCTCTACGAACTTTCGTTCCGTGTTTCGTCTCGGTCGTACTGTTTTATCTTCCCTGTTGACCGAATCGATGACCGTTATTTGAGAGAATGGTGAATCTGGCTGTAGCAACCAGAACGTACGATTTTCGATGAAAATTACGCTAAAAAAAACGCGCGAACACAGACACACGCGCTACTCCTCAAAGCGCTCCCAATATTATTGAACCACGCAATTTTTTTTTAAAGACGACTGTCTTTCTTGGGCTGTTTAAACGCGAAAATATTGGTCTGTCTGTCTGTCTGTCTGTCTGTCTGTCTGTCTGTCTGTCCGTCCGTCCGTCCGTCTGTCTGTCTGTCTGTCTGTCTACTCGTCTGTCTGTCTGTCTGTCTGTCTGTCTGCCTGTCTGTCTGCCTGTATGAATGTGTGTATATCTGTGTGTACTTTGATTCAGGTGACCGGCCAAAAGTAAAATGAATTTTTGAACGAGACGTTTATATAGGCAAAATTTTTGTAAACCAATGAATCTGGAAACACACTTCATACCGATCAACATTATTCAACAAAAAGATGACATTAGGCATATTTGAGAAAAAAAAACAATACACAAGTGGCATATGCAGTATTTTTTTAAATAAAAATACTTGGCTGCGTGATTTTTCCGATAGCAAATAAAAATACGTGTTGAAAACAATGTTTTTACCCGAACATACAAAAAAGAGCTTGCGCCTGATTCTAGAGCTCATGGCGGCATTCCAAGAAATCCAACAGTAACAAAAGCAGAAGGCGCGCGAGCAGCGAAACGCGGTAAAATTGAATTGATTTGAGCAAATTCTTACCGTGTTTATCGTGGGACGAAGCAATACGAGAGGGGAAGAGCGTGAAAGGTGGGCAGGGAGAGAATAGAGGTATTTACGTGGCAGGGGCGCCAGAAGACTATCGTTTTTCAACGACATTTGCAGTGAAGTGAGCAAGTACGCAGCCCCCCCCCCCCCCCCTTTTTTTTTTTTTTTTTTGCTGTTCGCTAAAAGTCGTACGCGTAACGCTTGTTCACACAGATTAAGTACGATATAACAGCCAGCACGCGCCAAAATCACTGCCATCCGTGTGCCGCAGAGAATTTCCGCATTGTATCTTCTGTTTGCGCTGGTTACGTTTGCGGCAATAACCAGGATACCTGCTTCCGCGGCTTCAGACAAGTTTTGCGAGTCGAGGTTAGGCGAGGTTACGTAAGGAGGTGGGGGTTCCCGAAAACAATGCCGCTGGCATTCCCAAGGACGCCAGCACCGTCGTTGCAGAAAGAAAGCAGTCTCTTCGCGCGAATCGGGTCTGCTCTTCGGGTTAGATAAAACAGCGTAGAGCTTCCCCGCGCCTATGCGATTCTCGTAGCAAACGCATCACGTATGCGAAGACCCGGAGGACGCCCGTTTTCCAGGATCGCATTCCTAGTCGCGCCGCCGCGGGCCTTGCCAACAGAAGCTGCCTTTGTTCGCCCTGCCAGCAGATCGTATCGCGGTGGACAGTTGTGTGCTGCCGGCACAGCGGGATACCACGAGCAGTGTTGTTGGCTGCGTACAGGAAGTGCTCAGTTGCGTTGGCACATTGTGTCTAATGCCTGTGCTACACGTTAACTTTCAAATGACAATTGTACTCTCGCCCACAACTGCGCCCCATGTATTTACAATGGGGCACTCGATAGACAATTGGTTCAGTGGCCTTCAGAACGCCTTTGAAACAGCCGTGTAGCACGGGCATAAATCATCTAGGCGTTGCTTTTTGTCCTCTCTCTCTCTCCGCAACGAGTGTGGTACGGCTACGCGATGATAGGACGACAGCATTGACTCGTTTGTACAGCGAAGCTGTTAGCCTCTCGTTGGTCGGGAAATTTCGTGTCGTAAACAAAAAACCCAGGCAGGACCCAGTAGCTCTCCCCCAAGACGTCGAGCGCACGCGTCGGATAATCAGGCGTGCAGCATAAAGCTCAGTACTCGTGTAAAGAAAAGAACTACAAAACAAGTATGGAAACCGCATGATGGATGATAAGGCGCCGGTTTTGGCCATTGTTTTGGAAATAATTTGCTACTGCCAATAACTGGGTTCAAATTTTATGTCTTTGTTTTCGCAACGGTGGGCGTGTGTAATCAGATGATCGCAATGCGGGAATACTGCTAAAAAGAAAAACAACAAGCCGGACAGAAAACTGATTCTCGGCTAGAAATTTAGTGATTGAGGGGACAGTACGACAGCCAAGGCCACCTAGTAACTACGCGTGTACATTGGACACCAATTCAGTTATCTGAAGGTATCGTTGCCCTATTCTCCTTTAGATAGAGAAGGCAAGACAGCACTATTGTTGTGCAAAGCAGGCAAAAAAAAGCAGGAAGACACAGTTGGGAGCTTTCATCCAATACCTGCAACACTTCTTCCTCTGTTGTGTCCTTGATACGTTGTCATCCGAGGGCGATGTGACAGAAGTTTTCTGTCGCTTCATAATAGTTTTAGATACTATTCCCTAACCATTGATATCTCAAAACTGAAAATTTAAAGCTGATGTTGGAAGGGGGGGGGGTGACATTTTAGGCTGTTTTATTAAAGAGAAATAGAAAAAAGGTCGGGGGGTTAGGGACCGTACAATCTGCTGATCGAGACACCAGTGACTCCTGGGAAGCGTCCAAGGCGTCGAAACAGGTTGGCAAAAGAGCAGGTTCGGCTCCGACGACTCGCCTGTCACGCTCGTTACAGGCGTGTCTAATAACCAGCCACTACGGCGACCTGGCGACGCGAGACGCGCCGTAACCACAAGGCCACCCCGAAATCGCCCACTCGCACGCGAGCACCGCCGCCAGAATTGTATACCAACGCGGGCCGATGGGTCAGACATACATGGATCTGGGTCGACGTGTGCCGTGTCGGTGGCTACGCGGCCACTGAAAGAGGCATCACGCGCGCACCACCGCGCACACGGATCTACCTTGCGACGCAGATGAAGGGGGATAATATGAAGTTATTCCTCTCTGAGTGCTTCTCGAGGACTGAGAAGGATCTGTTGGGTAATCTGTGTAGTAATATCCCTGTTATGTTGTTGGTAAAGTTGACTCATTGAAATACAATGCGGTTGTGTGGTAAGACTGGAATTAGTTTATTACTGCGACACTGCTGATCTCCGGTGCTCTATATAATGGTTATGAACGTGTCGAAAGAATGTGACTGTTTACTTCGAAAAACAACAACCTTTTTCAAAGGTCAACTAAAGGCATTTATACGGTGCTAAGCATAATGAAGTGTTTACGAACTTGGAAAATATTTTTGGCTGCATGCAATGACGCAACATTTTTGCCACAGCCGTTAGTTAACTAACGTGTGGTCCCTGATGTGCCCGACACCCTTCCCGCCCATTGCAGTTTTCTTTTAGCTGGCAGGCTGGAAAATTTTCTCGTGCATGTCACAATTCGAGTTCACCGGAAGTGTACCGCCAAAATTTACCTTAGGCTGATAAACTTATCGACAATTTACTTCGTTACACTTAGTACGCCGGACTGAAAATAACCTCTCTTCACAGACCTCCGTTTTCAGCTCCGTCTCTTCCCTCGTAAACCGCAATACACCTTGCGACCGAAGTAAGTCACCAGATAAAACGTTGTTTCAGGTCGGTCATCGATCATTGATTCGTTCTCTCCATTAAACGTTTCAGACGCACACGCACGTGCTCGCACACTCCGATAAAGTGAAGCCATCCGTGTATACGAAGCACATTTTCATGACTAGAGTAGACAGCAGCGCCCTTACACACGTACGGACACCGAAGAAAGCACGCGGAAAAGCGCTGTCGAGCAAGGGAAGCCCACGACCGGCGCGCGGACCATTTCGCTAATGTGCCGCCAAATTGAATGAGAATGGACTGGTTTCCTCGGCGGACGTAGAATTCACAGCTGCCGGAAGCGCCCACTCGCTCGGCCGACGCCCCGCTGGCGATAGTGGGCACGTGTGTCTCAACTGCAAACTCGTTTGTCTTTCTTTCCTCCTCGAAGAACCTCGCCTGCTCTGCGGTCTTCCTACCTCCCCCCATTTCGCGCCACCGCACTCAGAGAACCGCTTCTTGTACACCCGCTGCGCCTCATTCTAGTGCAAGAAACTGACAATGTTTCTTCCCCAGGGCTCGGGCTGCGAAAGCTTGAGAGAAAATTGGGGTGGTGCAATTCAGGCGCCTTTGCTCTCGCCGACTCGTAGGCCACCCGAACAATTTTCGCGCGCCGAGTTTAAATGTAAGACTTGTGCTTCCCGCCCCGTGCGTGGGAATTTTGTCCTTTTGCGCTTGTACGCGAGTGCGCATAATGACGCCTTGATTGTTTGCGGCGCCGACGGTGTGGCACTGCTATCTCTGGGGCCGCTTAATATGCAGTGCGGCGACGGTGAAATTAGCTAGGCGGTAACACAATGCGAATTTCAATTTCCGCGTAGCCTTTTGTTTTCGTGGAATAAATGCGGGAGGGGAACCGACGGTGGGTTTAGGACCTTGTTTTATATTTTTTGTGTGTTTCGATGCAAAATATCCTCCATCCACGTGTGTGCGCGCATGTGCGTGTGCGTGTGCATGTGCGTGTGCGTGCGGGTGTGCGTGTGCGCACGTGTGTGTGTGTCTGTGTGTGTGTTTGTGTGTGTGTGTGCGTGCGTGTATGTGTGTGCGTGTGTGTGTTTGTGTGTGTGAGTGTATGCGTCTAAAACTGCTGTAGATTTAAAAATTATGAACTAGAGCTGCTCGCTCGTTTACAGAAGTACAATAGAAAGGTTTGGAATATATTTCCATATCCTTAAGCTATACCGATGGCACAAAAGTGTTGATTCGTACCTGCTTTATTTTTCAGCACGAGGCGGGATAATCAAAATTGGAGACGTACGAGTAACAAATATTCCTTCCATCATATAAAAATATGATAATATACCAAGGACTATACCCATATTTTTCCTGTAACCGTGGCAGCTAAGGTAGGAAGACGAGAATTCCAGGAATTTCTTAAACGCGGCGTATTTACACTCATGGCTGGGTTATGAGAGGCACCGTAATGGGTGTCTTTGGGTTGAATAAAAGTAGGGCGTTGTTTCCGTGCACCTAACTCCATACGCAGTAGCAGCGGTTTCGCTTTTTGGCCTTCGTTCCAAGCATTGCCGCCTCGACCTGGCTTTTAGCCAGGAACGTCGCGAGATGCAGCAGGAGGTATTAGCCAGCGGTGGCAACAGAATACGAATGGTTATAGTTTGCGGTTAACTGCGCAACAAAATTGTACGAAGGTACTGACCATTGAGCAGTGGAAGGATATGCTGGCCAGCTCAGATATCCACGACCAGCTTGAGGGGCGCCTGGATTGAGACGACACTTCACCGCTACAGGCCCGTCAAATAAAATCTTGGTTTTAATGCGAATTATTAACATCTTGTTTTGTATATACCATTTCTCCTCCCCACCCATTTCATAAACTCCATGCGTGAACTGTCCTGTCGTGATCAGAGCGTCAGTGTGGCTATACAGAAAAGCGGAAGTTTGCCGAGGCTAAATCATCGGCGAAATTTTGCTCAATTCGCTTCCTGCTGTGAAATCCGAGCAACTTGGAAGACGCCACATTCATTTTTTTCCACCTTTAGGAAACAATGAAACCATTCAACTATTAGCTCATTCATTAATTCGTGAACGGCGGTAACTGCGAACTATCTCGCACGCAGCAGTTCTCATGTTCACGCATCGCCAGAGGGACAGTGCCTACACAAACACACTAACCACAACCATTGGTACAGAGGCGAATGGGTGCGTAACTTGTCGAAAAGAACGAGGCGCTGTCTTACTTGGCTGTAAGCAAAGGCGCTGAAACACAGCGACATGCACACTTACTGCCTGTACTGCGCTCTACTTTACGAAAGCCCTCGCTAGCAGCAAGCGACAATAAGCGGCGCTCGTTCGAAGCAACACCCTCCCCTCACTTTTCATCCTAAAAAAAAGTGGCGCAGCTTGCACTAGTGGTGAAAGGCCTGAGAAACAGCAGACATGGCGGCCGCCTCTTCCTTGGACGGAGACCCGGCTGTTGCACCTCATGCATTTCCGAACTTGCCGCTCAAAGTTCTCCATGACTGGCAGGCCCGGATCGTTTTGTCCGCAGCTTTGCACGTCTCTCACAAAGTGAACCGCGTTAGCACGCGCTATAACCCACGGCAACCGGCTGCGCGAACTCAGCGTCTGTAGCACGAGCTGTCCTGTGCTGCCCACTTCAGGCGCGGGCGCACGTTACCTGTTTTCTTGGATTTTTAGGGGCGAAGCTCCTTAAGTCATGGGTCTGTCCATCCCTTGTGTCTCGTGGTACGTGACCGCCGCATGCTTTCGGAGATGTCGCAAAGTGGGCCGCGTTGCACGCGCAAGAACCGGCTGCAACCGGCAGCGCAAACTCGGCACCGGGAGTGCGAGCTTGTCTGTGTTCGCCAACGGAGGCGCGAGCGCACGTGCACTGCGAGGCGGAGATCACGCAAGAGATCACGCCACGAACGCAGGCAGTCGTTCTCGGAGATCGAACGAGACGCAAGGACCTTTGCTCGTTTCCTCTCGTCTTGTTCGGGCACAAGTTCGCCCTAAATAAAAGTTCTTTCTTTACCGTTGTGTCCCATCCTACGTGACAAATTGTGGTCGAGGTGCGGGGTACTCCTCGATGGCGCGGGGTCTTTCACCAGGTCTGGGCCTGGGAGCATTGACTCCGAAAATAAAAGTTTATTTGTACAATGTACGCACACAGTCTTACGTCTTTCTTAATGATGTAATGGGCGAACTTTCACGGGAGAGTTACGGTTACCGATGATCTCCCCCTCTCGAGCTTCGCCCCACTTATCATCATTCATTCCGTGGATATGGCGTGATTTTTTTTTTTTTTTTTTTTTTTTGCGAGAGCCTCACTTGTCGCAAGCGTGCATGCGCATGGCTGGACGGCGCCGGGAGTTCCTCACGAGGCGCATGTGTTCACGTGCGCTCGGTTCTGTTTCAAACTATTTTTGCGAACGCCACCGGACATATCTCAAGCTTAAACAGCTCTGCTGTCAAATTGTTCTGTATAAAGCAGGGTAAGAGCTAAAGCAGCACATAACTGCAACCTAAAAAAAATAGCACGACTGGCGGTTTGGCGATTTGAATATTAATTAGACCTACTACCAGGCAGCAACGAGTTCCCGCACTTCCCAGCTGCACGCAAACGCGAGCACGGTTCGTTGGGAATTACGTACGCAGAAAGACGGTGCCCAAAAAGAAAAACACAGGCGAGCGAAAGTGAAGATGGGCCTCGGCTGGTGCCGCGCGGGCAGTGCACGCGCCAGGCCGGCGACGTCGAGACGTCAGACGCGAGCGAGATCGGTTGCGCTTGTAACAACCGTGTAATACGCGGCTTCGGTGGAGGGGTCAACGCTCACGGGGGGTCGCTCTAAGTGTCGTGCGCCGGATAAATACATTCTCGCGTTCTGTCAGAAGATACCGGAAGACGCTCGCATCGGACGGCAACGTAGCGGCCGCCACGTGAAGTTAAATGCACCGCACGCATCTATCTCTGCGCAACACGGTTGGCGGTCAGCCAGAAAAGCGGATGGGAAAAGGAGTGCACGATGATTGCTTTTTTTGTTCTTTTTTGTAATTCTTGGGGCTTTTTATTTCTAGTTCCTTCTTCGGAAAAGCAGCTGGATGCCTGTCAGAACACGTCCGTCGAAAGGTGTTATCTTACCGTGGGAATACCTCTTTCACCCCCGTCAAGTCGTCAAGAGGCGAACTCAGCGGGGTCGCCCATAGTACGTACAAAATAACGGTGGTTTGGTGCGCTCTCTTCGACGTCGTTTTTCTTTTCTCTTGGGAGAGCAGGAACGCCAAGCGTAGAGTACCGCTAACGGATGAGTTCGTGTTGCGTATTTACTAGGTTCGTTTTTGTTTTTTTTTTTTTGTGTGTGTGTGTGTGTGTGTGTGTGTGTGTGTGTGTGTGTGTGTGTGTGTGTGTGTGTGTGTGTGTGTGTGGGAGAGGGAGAGAGAGAGAGAGGGGGGGAGAGAGAGAGAGAGATAGAGAGAGAGAGAGAGAGAGAGAGAGAGAGAGAGAGAGAGAGAGAGTTTCGTGTTTTTTTATATTAATAACTTTAGACTGGTTTCAGCCTACATGTTAATCCATTTAATTAGGTTGCATTCAGAAATCAATGCAAGACTGTCTTACCAGGTTTTTCCATTAGCTCTATGTCGTTATCTGTGCCATTACTATCCGACCTGTGCTGATTTTTTCTTCTCTTTTTTATGCTTCCGGAAACCTCAGAGCCCGTTAAAAAAACCCGGATGCTCTGAATTATTCCGTAGTCTTTTACAGAACAGCACGCTTGGTGTAGGCTCGGCTCGTTGAACCGAAATTTGACTTTGATCGAGAAATAATAGCTACTTACGTTTACACTAGACGTGAAGTGCATACGTATGGGACAAAACACGATGTTTTCGCCGCATATTTCGGCAAAACAAACAGTGTTATACTCGGGTTCAAGTTAACAACGGCAATATCTCGTGTACTGTATCACTACAACAAAGCAACAGACTCTTGACTTCAGCGCGTGTGCGCGTTTTGAAAGGAGGGTGCGCTTAGTGCGTGTCATTATCTACTTTTCCTCACCTTCTTTGTTCATCGTCGCTGCAGTAATTTATAGGTGGATTATTCCAGAAAACATTTACGGAAAAAAACTTGTGTCACGTTCAAAATACTCGCAGTAACACGCTCTTTGCGCCGCGCGCAAGAACAGGCGGCTGCGTTGATGAGACGCAGTGGCAACAACCATTGTCGTTTTCAAGTTGTATCCGAGTATAGCCTGGGGCACGTGAGAATAGCTCGACTCTCCCGACGTTGTTTGCTCGTTGAATGCATAGCTTCCCGTCTTCGCTTCCTAGTTTCTGCATTTAGACGCCGTCATATATACACATATACAAATCGCGATGCTTCCGCGCCAAACGATCTTTATAATTAACTGCACTCAGTCATGTGTGTCGCAAGCATTTCGCTTTGCGACTGTTATTAATTGTACAAACCGTACTCTTCTTCACGGGCCAGTGCTCCTATAGTCAAAACAGTATTTGCTCGCTACTCCAAGAGCCTGTGGACACCTGCTTTCAAAGAGGGGCACTTGCACGTTCACTGTCGCGCGCAAATAAAACTTACAAAAGAAGTCTTTATTGCGGTGGTCACTCCGAATGAGTAACTCACCGTGTGCTCCGCTGCTGTTCTCGTACTGTGACTCCAAACTGCACTTCGAGGAAATGTGTATGGCCTAAATATCACTGGGTAATATTTATTTAGTTTATTGAAATGCGAAATACTATAAAGGAGCTGAAGCACAGTGACAAGAAATCTGAAAAAAAAAGAACAGTTTTGCAATCGCAGCTAGACCGGCGATAACAACTGCACCGAGGGCTGTAGTTCTCATCCGAGGTATGCATACGCATCTCAGGTTCACTTTTTAGAGACCCTGGCGTGCTATCTGCCTTATAAGCTCTTGTAGAACTAGGTTTTGTTTTACATTCAGCGTCGTCACATCTTCGTTTATGAAGTTGGCGGCTTTACTTCTGTCTGTACCTATACCAGCTTACAGTGAAACTACTACTGGTCTGTACCGGACCATTTACTGAGTGCATGGTAGAGGACGAACAGGTTTGAGTAATCTCCGTGACAGACAGTCTCCACAAAAAGAGGAATACATATATATATATATATATATATATATATATATTGTGACGTGGCAATGAAGGCACTGCTCGTAATAAAATGTATTACAGTCAAATACAAGCCGGTGGGCAAAGCAGATCGAATGTCCCCGGAACAGCGCGCACGTCCGCAAGGCAAGCAGCGTCGTCGTCGTCTCCCAAGGCCGTGTACCAGCTTGGCAGTGGCGCATATCCCTGAAGGAGAGGTTGGCCATAGCTTAGCACTTGGATTGCTAATCTGCCAAGGCCCGTGACATGGAGCGGGCCCTGCAGCAGCGCAACATGCAGTACGGGCGTCAAGGCAGTGTGGCCGCCTGCGGTTCAGCGGTCAACGATGAACACGCTCTCCGGGAGCTCGTGAGGAGCGTCGTGCGTGAGGAACTGCGGCTTCTTCAGCAGGGTGACTGTCGACCAACTTTCGCTGCCTTTACCGACGTAGTGCGAGACGAAGTTCGGCGAGCAATGGCACCCGCGGCACCGGCCGATGTTGCAAGCCCTGTTCGAACGTACACGGATGTGTATCCTGTGCTGGCTCCAACAGCGGAACATCGCACTTACACGGACGTGCTGCGCACGCCGACCTCGGCACCGCCCCAGGTGTTACCAACTGTGACACAGCCGTTCGGACGCACGTTGAACCCGGCCACACGGTATGAACCAAGACGTCTCGAACGGAAAGCGACCATGTGGCGCACATCAGACAATCGGCCCCTGTGCTACCATTGTGGTGAAGAAGGCCACGTGTTCCGTCACTGCCCTTACCGCCGCCTGGGACTTCGCGGGTTCTCGCCGAACGCACCTCGACCGCGCTACGGAGAACGACCCCGCGAAATAGAGGAGTACCTTTCCGCCCACGAGCTGACGTCAACTTCGCCCGCTACTCATCAATCCCGAACGCCTACCCCTCGCAGGTACTCATCACCGATCCGTCCCGGCTCTCCTCGATCTGGCGGGAACCGGTCTCCGAGCCCACACCGGGGAAACTAAACCCAGCGACCTCCGGGGGTGAGGCCGCTGCGCATAAGGCTCAAGAACCTCCACCGACGCAACGACATCCGCATGACGACCACCGAAATCGAACGTTTTTTGAAGCGAACGAACTTCTTTCTTCCCTACAACTTCCCTACCTCTGTCCCGCCAGTCTTGGCACAACACGGAGCTTCGGTCAGGACGTCACACCCATCTCGGGACGATGCCACCAACCCGTGAGCCTGCATCCCCCAACCCGATAGTCATTGTCTCTCCACCTCGCGACCCCGGTTTTTTCTCTGGCGCTGACGATGAGGACATTGATCAATGGCTCAGCATGTACGAGCGCGTCAGTACCCACAACCGGTGGGATGACACTTTCATGTTGGCAAATTTACCCCTAAATCTGAAAAAACCCGCTCTGGTGTGGTTCCAAACCAACGAGTCCAGGCTGACCAGTTGGGATCAGTGCAAGCAGGAACTGCGCGATTTGTTCGGTAACTCCGTGGCGCGCCAGCTTGCCGCAAAGAAAGACCTCTCCTCTCGAGTTCAGTCATCCACCGAGTCGTACGTGGCTTACATTCTGGATGTTTTGGCGCTCTGCTCAAAAGTAGACCCCAGCATGCCTGAGTCTGACAAGGTTGGGCACATCCTTAAGGGCATTGCGGACGATGCTTTTAATTTGCTGATTTGCAAAGAGTGCTCCTCGGTTGAGGCCGTCTTGAAGGAATGCCGCAGGTTTGAAGAAGCGAAGTGTCGTCGCGTAGCGCACTCGTTCACCCGCCTCCCCCACACCGCGGCAACATCGTCGTGTGCGGATGCGGCAACGCTACCCCGCACCTCCACCACAAGATGTGACGTGGCAATGAAGGCACTGCTCGTAATAAAATGTATTACAGTCAAATACAAGCCGGTGGGCAAAGCAGATCGAATGTCCCCGGAACAGCGCGCACGTCCGCAAGGCAAGCAGCGTCGTCGTCGTCTCCCAAGGCCGTGTACCAGCTTGGCAGTGGCGCATATCCCTGAAGGAGAGGTTGGCCATAGCTTAGCACTTGGATTGCTAATCTGCCAAGGCCCGTGACAATATATATATATATATATATATATATATATATATATATATATATATATATTCTCGAGGAACTCGAAGAAATAGTTGAGAGAAAATGGTTGACTCACGATTAAAAACAACAAGACTGGTTTACTGACGTTTCGACTGGAGGACCAGTCTTCATTTGATATATATATATATATATATATATATATATATATATATAATCGCCACTACTCTTCCGCTGTGGTGCCTCCCTACCTGCTGAATATCCACATTTGCGTCGTCGTGCTCCCGATCGCAAAAGACGGCACGTTTTAGGCTGTTTTGTTTTCCAGAGATGGAATCTGCGGGTGTTAATTTGTGAATGCAAACGTATCCCATTTTTCGACGTCGTGCTCAACCGTCCTCCCTCTCCTTCTCCCTTGGTGCAGGTACATGATAATGACAGCGACTACGCTGCTCTGCATCGGCGGCACGCTAGTGTACGAGGACGCGCGGCCGACGCCGTACAGCCCCGAGTACGGCCCGGACTGCGCGCTCATCGTCACCACCACCAAGCCCCACACAGCCATCATCCAGAAGCCCACGCTAGCGTCGGCCGCCGGTCTGCAGTATCTCTCCAATTTCGTCCCACAGTGAGTACATACATGCGTGCAGAATGCCGCAACGCCAGTGCCTCTGTGTAGCTGCTTATCCCTTGCGTCCTTCCCATTTTTCAAGAAGCCAGTTCGTATAGCTCAGAGCACAGCTAAGATAACAGGAAAGTTCGCGCACCGCCTTGTCATGTAATTCAGGTCACGTAACTTGAATGTGAGCATCTTCGACAGAACTTTGTCTGGTTGGGTCAAACTTGAGGAATAGGCAAGTACACCAACCAAGGGCGTTTCGGAGTCAAGTAGGCCCCGAAACGTTGGGACTTCTTTCAATAAAGGCCCTTGGTTGGTGTATTTGCATATTCCTTAGGTCACGCAACTGTTTCGTCGTACGCAATAGGCAGTGATACATGTTGAACCCGCATAATATAAGTAGCGGAAGCCTGCTATAATTGCAGTACCTGACGGGCGGTTATTGTAACGCAAGTAAGAGAAATGCCTTACTTGGACAACACGGGTGGTCAACCATGATCAGTGTCACATTTATTTTATAATAGGGAATAGTGTTTTTATGCGAAGAGTTGGAAATGAATAATGCAGACAGTACATTATAGCAGCTCGGCGCGGGCATTTATTCTTTACGTCGAAACATTACTGCTGGCTGACAGCAGCGTTCAGCAGAGGGAGCTAGCTGAGATAAAATTCTCTTTTCCGAGCGAGTAAACCCGTATAGAAGCTTTACCCGCACATACACACACAAGAAGAAAGCTCTGTTTAAACATTTTCGTCACTCAATTATCTCCATTCGAACGAAGATGAATTTCCCGCCAATGACCAACGCTACAGTAGCGAATCACGCACCCGCGCTATCGGCCCCAGCGTTCTGTCCGCAGTGGCATAAGATATATTGACCAACATCTGGTCTCAAATAAAAAGAAAAAGATGGAGCAAAGTGTGCCGCACGAACAAACACGCATTATCGATAAGCTGCCAACACGCCGCAGTAATTACGCTCTCCTTTTTACGCGCAACTGCCAGGGCGCACGCGGCCAATAACAGCGGCACGCACTGTGTACCGCGTCTGGCACACTTTCGAACGCCTCTGTAACCGAGCAGCACGAGCGACCTGGTACTACAGGGCCTGCTTGCCTGCATTTCCGCTCGCATCTTGAATCGCGTCCAGTATCTCTTCTGGGACGGCGGAAGCTCCAAGAGGCGTAATCCAAATAACCGCCTCTTAATTAATTAAGCCATCCGCCACGACTCATTAGCGGGTTTCGTGTGAGGCACGTGGTCGGTTCTCAGGCTTTAGATAATTTGAACTGTGTTTGCAAGTAGGCCTGTTCGCATTTTGTTGGAGCAACCATTGAAGGCCAGCACTCCGTGGGCCAAAAAAGCACTTACCCCACAATATAAACTAGGCCCATTAGGTATGTAGATACTTAATTACGCCATTATTTGACGACCAGCGGGGTTATGTGGATGGACAGGCCTGAAAAAAAAAAACAGAAAATCCCGGGCCATCTTCACTAACGTGAAACATCGGGAGGGGCGAGCATGCAGTGTATAAGTGTATTCTTGGCGCCTTGGCGTTTTTGCCAGCGGAGATGAAGCCGTTGGGGGGTACAGGTATACAGCTTTGCTGTAAAAGTATCTTGTCTTTGAAGCACGAAGCTCTCCAGCGCGAGGCTTTAACGAGTGTCCCGGTGTTTTTTTTTTTTTTTAGTACGCGTTACGTTCTAGCGCGATGCGCAAACGATTGTCCCGGTGTTTTAGTACCGTGACTACATGAGACGACGGCGATGACGACGACATGAGATGCTGACACCCCGAGCTCCTAAAAATTTCAACAAACAGCAGAATATGGGAAGCAAGATAGGGCGCGTAAGACCACGATAGCAAAATTAAGCGGTGGGTATCTGTTCTCGCCCTACCGTCGAATTATTGTCATTATGAACGAGGTAGCCTGCCTGCAAATGTAGTCATGAGGGGGGTGAATGCGTTAACAGCGAGGCCAGGAACGGGCATGATTAAGCGCTGCTCCACGGCGGCAACTTTGGTTGTTGAGTTCAGCCCCAACAGCACCGCGTACGCTGAAACACACGTAAACGCAACAGCTAGCTCCGGAGTTGCGTGAGTCAGGCGCGGTGATCCGCTCGGCAACTTGCCCCGCGGTATCGATACGACGCCGAAATTTCGCCGGACATTCGATCGCGCGCGGATAGGAAACTCTTCGCTTTCGGGTTGCGAAACAAGAGCTACTACCACGACCGCTTCGGCAAAACAGGGCGCATATTCGAAAGCGTGTCGGGGTATACACCGCTGACTGCGCGCTGAAGTTGCGTTTTCCGTTCCCTTGTAGGCGTTTGCTTCATTTGCCGTACCTAATGCAACCGAGTGCAGCGCTTTAAGCGAGCAGCCCAGCAACCCACGACGAATGCCGCGAACGTTCATGCACTGCTTCCCGAGATCACGAACTCCGACAAGGCGCCGATGGTAACGGGCGGACGAAGCAGTGCCGTTGCGGCAATTTATCATTCCTGGCAGTGCCACACGTGCGTGTGGCACTGCCAGGTTGCTACCGGTTATGAGCACTGAACGCGACACTTGCACCGGGCTTTAGTAGGAAAAGCGTGGCATAATTATGATAAATTTCATCTGGTCCCTATCGTTTCCCGCCTCTTACAGCACATAGTAATAGGTTCGACTGCGAACTGAAGGCTTCCGGGTTTTTTATTTTTTATTTTTTTGCTGGAGTATTTTGCTTTTGTTCGTATGCAAGAACGTGCACGGCTGGAGTCGGGAGCATTAGAAAAATAGAGGAGGGGGGAGAGAGAGAGAGAGAGAGAGAGAGAGAGAGAGAGAGAGAGAAAAGGAAATCGCTTGTAAAATTAACAGCGGTTCAAACGTAAAAACAGTCTGTCTAAGGAACAAACCCCGTCTTTCTTTCGATTCTAGCGTTCTTGAGAGATTCACCGAAAACAAAGGCCCACCGGGTCCAGGAGAGGACGTGGCTAAGGACTTAAGTCGCGAGTGCGTAAAGACTGTGCAGGGAGTAAAATTAGGTCAAATACTGAGAGCAGTAGCAAGACCAGACATATTCACGGGAGGTGCGTCGAAAACCTCGTACAAGTCGTAGCTTAAAAACTCCTTAAGCAGCAAACGAAGAAATGGCGATTTTTTGAAACAACTTTAGAGTAGAGCCCCATGCGCCGCACACCAAAGCGTGCATTCTGATTCCGTCTAAAAATACACACGTCTCTCAAGCGAGTGAGGAAATGGCTCGCTCGCAAAAACTAAGATAACAATAGAGTTTCGATAATTGAGAAAACGCAATCACGTTTTTTTTTCCTGTTTTCGTTGAATGAAAAGTGAGAACTTTCTCATAAAATACCGCGCAAAGCCGAGCCCGAGCATACACAACGCCGCGAAGTTATACAAGAACAATTTTGATTAGCAAAATGAGATACGTAGAAGAAGCAAAAACTCATCGGCCCTTCCACTTTGTGAAAAAAGGCAAGCAGAGAAGCTCGATCGACAATACGCGTTCACCGGAGTACATTCCAAAAAATGCATGAAACAAAACACGTTTGTAATTTGCGAGTGAGCATACTTCCCAGCTATTTAGCTGAATTAAACTTGCAAAGAGTAGAGTTAATCGACCAGATTTAGGGGAAATACCCAAGGTGGAGTAAGATTCTGTGAAAAAAAGTTTGACATCCACCTGAATCTGGTCGATTAACACCCGTCCATTACTCCGAGTTGCTGATCAATTTGTTCTCATGCTACAAATGACTGTCCTGGTTAGCTCAGTTGGTAGAGCGACTGCTCTGGTTAAGCGGTGGTCCCGGGTTCGAATCCTGGACCAGGATGAATTTTTCTTCAACAACGAAGTTTCTGAGGAAGCTGTATAGCTTTCCTTTGTAGCCGTATGGCTGCATTCAGGTTGATGTCAAACTGTCCTTCGAAGAGTAGAGTTGTTCTAACGGACAAACGTGGGACTGCCCGTTTTCCTTCCGTGTTGACAGGAGAAGATACTTCCACCGTATTTACGACTTCGCTGTGAACTACACAACTACAAAACATAGGTGAAACCCGGCTTATTCTTAGAGTCGCCTTAGTGCCCAACTATCATATCATTTATTTTGGGATAGTCTCGATATAACTAGAGTTACAGGCATTTTGTGTAACCCTACCCCCTCCGTAGAGGGCCATGTCTTGACAGCAAACATTAGTTCTGTAACGTACACAAATTCACTGCGAATCACTAATTATGACAAGTAAATCAAACTCGCCGTAATGATAAGGTCGCCTTAGCGTGTAGCCAATTTCGGAGTGATTTTTTTCCGAGATACATTAGATTGACAGCTACAGAACATTCGCGGGAAACTTGAGATTATTTTTTATGTGTGTGTCGACGCGACGCGTACACGGATGAACATCGACTACTACCGGAGGGTGGCTATATACGACTGCGCTGTAGACAGAAAATACGCTTGTTACGCCATGCAATATTGCCAGTAATGAGATCGTTCTTTTTCCTCGAGCCGGCATTTTTGGTTACTGAAGCGGAAAACTGTTGCCTCACGATTACCGTGCTTACATCAGTAATGCGGTGACCTGTGCACGAATGAGAATTGGCCCTACGGCGAAACCCAGCCGACTGGCAAAACAACGCATGTAAAGCGAGCGAATGGACGGGCTCGAGACCTATTGCGGTCATGAACCACGCGTTACCCCGCGAAAACCAGGAAGGTCGCGGAGCTATTAAGGGGTGCATGTTTAGTCTTAACTTCTAGCCCCACCGCCTTTCTTTCCTTTCTGTTATATTTGACTACGTCACTCACATAGCTACATCTGGCTAGCTGTGAGACTCCAGCTTCTTTCGCCAAGCCATCACCAGTCTCCCTGTAAAGGGTGCACAACAGCACAAAGAGTATTATGGCGGTGAAACAAACTTTAGCGTTATGGAAAAGCATGCTCCCAATACTCGCACTACATGATTTCTTATATGTGGATCCACGAATCTTTATCTGAGGTTTCTGGAAATGCAATGACAATCTCCCAAGCCGAAAAAATTCCTCGCGTTTGAAGCCAATTCACCTACTCAGTAGCCATTCATCTGACACCATCAATTTTTTTTTCATTCATTCTTGCCAGCGATGAATTACGGTCGACTGGTACGAAACGCAAACCATATGAAAAAAAAAAGTAATGTAACGTGGTGCATTGAGACAAAGTTTCGTCCATCATGAGCTGTTCGCGTTTTGTGTAACCCGAAGACTGACACGACACTACCGACACACAACTGCGCCGGGCGATGAACTAGGCTTGCTCAGCAGCGTGCGCCGGTTTGGACTGTCCGTAATCTCGTGCACTATCTTTGAAAAGAACGGTTATTTATTCGAAGTAACTTGGTTACTGGCTATGGGTCTGTACGGACGGTAGCAAATTCTCTCGCGTCGTGTAAGCATTTTGATGCAGGTCAAACTTGACGACCAAGTAAAATGCGTGCAAAAAAATACAAACAGCAATCCGTTCCGTTTGTATCATAATAGAGCTTTTTTTTTCTTTTCTTCCCACCTTTACAATTCAACACGACTGATGGGACGGCCATATTTCTGACAGGGGTTACATACAAAACCTACAACAAGAGCCGTTTGCCGCATGTTCAATAACGAACTAGCCTATATTGCCTGTGGCTCTCCTCTGTGGTACCCCAGTATTCGTCCCTTCAGCGCTGAAAGCTGTAATTTTGTATTACTCACGTCTCGTAGGAGCATCAACGAGAAATATCACACACCCGCCGCGGTGGCTCAGTGGCTAAGGCGTTGCGCTGCTGAGCACGAGGTCGCGGGTTCGTTTCCCGGCCGCGGCGGCCGCTTTTCTGATGGAGGCGGAAAGCAAAAACGCCCGTGTGTACGAGATTTCGGCGCACGATAAAGATCCCCAGGTGGTCAAAATTAATCCGGAGCCCTCAACTATGGCGCGCCTCATCGCCTGAGTTGCGTCGGCGCGTTAAAACCCTCAATCAATCAGAAATATCACACAAAGTGACGGACGTGCACGCTTCGAGCCACAGCATTTCCGACATCGCGTAACCCAACCGCTGTGCGTCTTTCCCGGAAATTTCCTTATGCTTCGTAACTTACCGCGGCATTGTTCCGCATATATCCCCTCTGACTCACGCTTTACCGTCCTTGCAAATGGTGCCTCCCCCCTCCCTCTCCCCCATACAACCCTCAGCCACAAAAAGTGCAGGCAAAAATAGCGTAAGCGATCCAGCAATGTGTCCATTGCTGCTTTCATTGCGACGGGAGTGCACTGGAATGGTAGAATTTCGGGCGTGCTCGGTCTGCGATGAAAAAAGGGGCACAAGTAGGCTGCGTTACGTATAGTTCTGTTTCCGAGCGGCGTAATTCATACATTTAATTTTGACGTCACATTTTCATACATATATATGACCAAAAAACAACTCGGATTTACATGGTTACTTCTATGTTGGGTGGTTGAAGATTCTCCTCGTTTTTGTTGTTTTTATGTTCACGGATTACAAATGGATGTGTAACGTATAGGTAACCCACGATATGGATAGATAACAATTTCTGAGCTTCAGACATAGCGCCTTAGCCAGTGAGCCACCCCCGTAATTTACAAAACAATGATATGAGAAATCATTTAAATCATTTGCGTTCCACGTAGGTTGACAATATCTAAATGATCTAAATATCTAAATTGACAATATCTAAATGAGTCGAGGTGATTGTTTTGTTTTATTGTGACGTATTTGTATAATAACACAACTATCCATCTTAAATTTCTAAAATATAGTGCGTTACAACTGTCGTGTCGTGGCAGTAATTGTATATTGCGGCATTAAAGTTTCGTTCACTGGCAGGCACATTACGCGATTTTTTGAAGAATAAAAACACCAAGAAAGAGAACAGATGACCCAAAAAAGGACAAAAGGGCAACAGCTAATTTCTCTACTAATTCTGTTCTTGCTTTCTGTTTGGCTTCATTAATCTAGACAAGTTCCAGCCAACGCTGGACAACGAAACACGTTTAAGCATACTTTCCGATGCCAGTTTCCCTGATTCTTTCCTCGTCTTCTGTAACGAGAACTACTTTGACACTGGAGTGTTCCTCCCCGCAGGCTGAAGGCGGTGACGCTGACCGAGGGCCAGCAGTGCATCACGTACGAGGACGTGAACCAGGCGCTGCTGGAGGCCAAGACCAAGTTCGGCGAGAGCGTGCCCAACGAGATCTACGAGCTGTCCTCAGACACGCCCACGCCCGAACACGTCACCGTGCCCTCGGAGATCATCCTTGACGCCTCCAGGATACTCGCACAGAAGTGAGTATAGACTATTGTACTGACCATACGATGTATTCTATAGTCTCTAGGCTATATACTATACGTTATAAACTATATGCGGTTGCGTTGACTATAGATTAGAGTTAGACCAGTATTCATGCTACCACATTCTAGATGTTGATCGGGTCATGGTAGAAAAGGGCTTTACTTTAGACGGCGTGATACGGTGTGTTAATCAAGAGTCGCGGATACGTAATCTATCGCAGCCCGACTATACCGTATCGTTAGGTGACTCGGTCACTTTACCTTTTGAAGCATTCCCATGCATGTAGCTCACGCCATTGACAGTTAGTTCAACAGGTATCGGTTTCATTTAACTGCTCTTTAATTACTCGTGGGCGAAGAAGCTTTAACACTCGAAGTGTATAAGGAGAGACAGACAGTCGATTAATAAAAATACGTGACAAATCACACGAAAACGAAGATTACCCGCTCGTGACTTAACAAAAGTTATTGGGAAAGTGTCAGATAGTGTTCACAGAAGTGGTCGAACAGCCGTCAGCGTGTCACATAGCAATCGCGGTGCGAGGAAAAAAATCAAACAGCTGTTATTATAGTCGTTGAAATATGCAGAAGAAGATCACGAGACATGAAGAATGTATATTATTGCGGCATTCCGCTCATTGTTTTGATTGCTAGTCTATATCTACAATAGAACAACATGGCAGTAACAAGCAGGCGTCAAGGCGTCATTGTAGCCGCTGTTCTACGCGATGGAATTAGGCGCTCATCGACTAGCTGCGTAAGAGTCGCCGCTGCTTATTCAACCAACGCTCCCAATTTTATAAATTGTATTAATTTGTGCTTCGCTTCTCAGCGCATATCTTTCACATTCCCCATCGAAGCTCAGAGCAGTAAACAAGTTAACAATTTGCATTGCTACGCGACCTCGTCAAAGGTGAAATACGAAGGCGTCGCGCGAGTTCAGCTCGAAATCGTGAACGACACGGAGAACGCACTTTCACAGAGGCCGTTAAAACCTGTTTCGGCTTGCGTAGAAACCTCCGGGCTGATCATTTCTTCTGGCCAGTTTTTGCGCTTGCGTGCGGGAAAATATACACATTAGAAAGCTCAACCGTCAAACACTCAACATGTGATGCGGGAAGTATACGTTCATCACGCGCATTCGAGTTACGCCCCGTGATTGAAGCGAATAAGCTTTTTTGTTTGTTTGTTCAGAGAAGGGAATTCATTCCAGCTTTATCCGCAAATTCTTCCGACATAACTTCACCGCATTACGCACCGCGCCAACCTCGCTAAGCCTAAGCGATCCCAATCAATATCCCGGCCGACCTCCAAGACGGACGACCTTAATGTTTCCGGCGGCACCAACCTCGCATGATTTGTACCCGCGTGCGCACGCAGCCGATATTCGCGAGATAAGCTTTCGCTGTCGAGTTCGACACAGGCGGATAAAAAATGCGGGTGCATGGCACACGCCCAACGTCTTCTGCCGATTTTTAACTCTTTCGGCTTAACTTGAGGCTTGCAAATGCGGTAGCCCGAATAAATTATTGTCAATCTTTTTTTTATTTACGTTCATACGCTGGTATTTGACTATGTATCCTTATTTTTGCAGGGGTGATCACTTTTGTTTGCTCAAGAAAAACAGAGGTCATCTAATGAGCTTACGTTTATATTTACCGAGTATCTTTAGCTATAATGCTGCTTTACCTGATTTGTTCTTCAGTTACGGGAACATACGATACTATACTTTGGTTTCCCATAATAAAACTCTCTTTATATTAATTCCCTATTCACACCCCCTTGCATAGAATAAATCTGGCGAGAGCTGTAGACATTCAAGAAAAAGCTAGAATACCACTGTTAAACAAATCGCGCTAAAAAGCAACGCTGGAAGCATGGCATTAAAATAAGCGACATTGATAAAATTTTGAGAGATGGCGTAGAAAGGTGCTGCAACCTTTTTTTTTTTTGTTATTCTTAGTTCAGCCCATTATATAGTTCAGTTGCAAGTTGGGCGAGTTGGTACGTTTTCATACTTAATCACAGCGCGTTTTTCGCGCTGTGATTAAGCATGAACATTATATAGTTCATTTGCGCTGTTGTTTCTAATCATGCTTCTTTGCTAAGCGGTCTTTTTTTTCTTGCAGCTGGTACAAACCTTCCAGGGTGTTAAAATGATTTTGCAATACTGCCATAATCGTAAATGCACGGAAAAGAAAATTCTAAAACATACGCCAGTGTCTTGCAACGTTCCAGTAAATAAATTGGTTACAGTAAGCAGCATGTTTCAGCTAACACTGTGAGGAAAAAAAATGCGTGCGTGCGTGGGTCTGCGTGTGCGTGTGCATGTGCGTGTGTGTGCGTCTGTGTGTGTGTGTGTGTGTGTGTGTGTGTGTGTGTGTGTGTGTGTGTGTGTGTGTGTGTGTGTGTGTGTGTGTGTGTGTGTGCGTGCGAGCGTGTGTGTGTGTGTGTGCGTGTGTACGTGTGTGTGTGCGTGTGTATGTGTGTGTGCGTGTGTACGTGTGTACGTGTGTGTACCTGTACATGTAGATAGTATAACGCTTCGCTATAAGGTTTCGCACTAAGATTTGATACACGCTCTATTTTATCTGGGTGCCATCGAAGTAAGCAAAGCAGAGGTAAGCACTAAAACCGTCGCCCTTGCTCGCACGCTCAAGTTTCTTGGCCTCTTGCCCCGTATGGCCCTGACCGTGCTCTTCTTCCTCCTCATCTGCGCAGGTTCTCGCTCTCGTACCACGCCATCGTGTACGGCCTCCCCCAGATCGACACGACGAAGACGCTGGTGAAGGACATCTGCCCGACGTTCCTGCGGCCCGTCAAGTGCGAGCTCAGCCGCTACCGGACGCTGACCGGCATGTGCAACAACCTCGAGAACCCGTCCTGGGGAGCGGTCAGGTCGGCCATGGTCCGCTACCTGCCGCCCGCATACGCCGACGGTAAGCACATCGCCGCCTCTCGGACTTCACTTCGCCCTTCCCTGTCACGGGGGCTTAAAGAAATTAGAGAGAGAGAGAGAGAGAGAGAGAGAGAGAGAGAGAGAGAGAGAGAGAGAGAGAGAGAGAGAGAGAGAGAGAGAGAGAGAGAGAGAGAGAGAGAGAGAGAGAGAGAGAGATTGCAGAGGTTAGCCCTAACCAAAAAAGGAGATGTATACTCCAAACATTGGAATAATGAAAAAGTGTAGTGATTGCCTTCATAAACCACAAAGTAATACAAATCACATCAGAAATGACAACAGTTGTAAGATCCCCGGTCCGCTGAGTGAAAAATAAGCTATGTACAATGTTTACACTTATAAACGCAGTAAGAATATACCCGTAGCTTATAAACGCACCTATAAAGATGGGAATGTCATGCAGTAAACGTAAAATGCATATATACACAAAGTACACAAAAATACCATAATGAAATGGTATACACAAATATTCACCTACACACAGTACAACGCATAACACCGATGTGCGCTGCCACACTGGTCCTGGGGAACGTGCGTGTATTTACTAATGTTAGCACATCTGCGTCGCTTGAGAGACATCCCGGTTATGCTCGCGCATTTTTGTCATTATAGGAAATATTTTTTTGGCGAAATGGTAGGCCTCGTAACTTATAATAGTGGACCATGGTCTCAAGAATTATATGGCCTCCGAAGTACAAAATCCTGTGGTTTTGTGGAGACAGAACTGTTCCTCAAACAAAATCTAACGCTGCCCTATGGCCACTTTCAATATCTTTTCACTGTCCAGTTTCAACGTGTGCGTGTGTGAGAGTGCCACTTGCGCGAGTATATACGCACATGTTTAAATGCATATTGTTTAGAGAGCCTATCATTGCAGTTATTTTATGATGAATGTGCGATGCAGCCTTCGCTGACTTTTACGTGGTTAAAGCGGATTTCAGGTTAACTGGTACTCCATTTTATACTTGTAAAGCGCAATATTCTGACTACAGATGAAGGAATCTTGCCCCTGTCGTCCTCCCCTTACATTAGGCGCTTTACACGTCTCGCTGCAAGGTGGTCAGTGACTTCAGTTCCGTGGATGCAGTGAAGCAGTACCAGGGCGTCATTTTATGGCGCTGCTGTTACTCGTAAGCCCAACATACCGAGTGCACCGAAGGGATCGGATCCCAGTCTAAAATGACAACAGGGATACCGCAGAAATCTAACAAGAATTCCTGTCGTACGAATGCGTGAGTGAGTGAATAAACGTTATTTAGACGAGCTTCAGGCGCTGTTGTTGCGACGAAGTCATTTCTTTTTACAACACACATTTATGCCGTATAATGACAAAGTCAATTTTTTCAACGTCGAACGGTCCTGTAGTCACAACAGAACTGCCTGTCGTACGACAGCCATAATGCCATCGTAACGTAGCCAGCTGCCAGAATCACAACACAAGAATACGACAAGACGACAGTACGATACGCAAAAATACGACAAACTGCGGGAATTTTTCTTGTCATTTTGGACTGGGATGGCACTATAAATTTGCCCTTTCTTGTCGAGACCTGAGGACCGTTAGAGACTCAAACGACCGCAGCTTTCTCGCAAACGCTCCGCCACTGTAGCCATAAGCGCGAAAGCGCCGCGCATGCGATAGAGACAATTAGGAAATCGTCAGTCAAGGTTGTGTGTACGGTTTGTCGCACTCCTGTGACAATCTTAGGGGTAAAGTATAGCTAGGAATAGAGAAATAATTTTCTGGCCGTACTCAAGAGATTAAGAGTTATTATTATTTTTTTTATTCGCCGCTGTCCGTTCCTCCCACCCCCTCGTTCCGAAATTTTCTTGTGGATGCGACCAGCCACGTTCCCTTCCTGGTCGTCTTGGGCCAGTCATAGCATTGACTGTGCTGACTCCCCCCCATTAATGAGTTGGCTGCTTTAACATAGATATATATACAGCGCAAACAAGACTTCTTTTTCGACGAAGTAGCCTACACGCCTCCTCCTGCTTCCCAATGTGCGCTCAAATGAAATTTAACAACCCTCCCACACACAGCGCACGTCCTTCCTACCGGAACGAGTGAACTTAATGGTTAAAAGTAGGATTGGAGATCAGCGCACGATCGGCCTTAGTTGGCCTTCAGACAAACAGGGGCACACCGTGAGGGGGAAAACTTTCTTCGGAATCGCAGCGCGCGCGGCTATCGAGCTGCGCTCGCGCGAGGCTGAGCGCATACGCGCCCGCTCGCGCTATGCGCAAACATGGGCCACCGCGGCGTATAACTTTTCCTCTGGGCCGGCTAGCTAACAGGGAGGGGGTGGCCTCGGACTCAGGTCGAATAAAGAGAGCCCGATTCCGAGCGAAGGGGAAGAAAAGTTAGCCCAAGGCTTCCCCGGCTTCGTAAAAATGGGCCACGCGTAAGGGCGGTCGTATGCGCGACCCACAAGGACAGTGCTTCGAGCGATGCGCTTTCAATGGATCTGAGCGGGAGAAGTTGGGGAGAGTGCGTCGAAATGAGAACAAAAATACGCGATGAGAACGCACTCAACGCTGGGTGTGCGTGTTTCGAGACGTATGCGCTGCGAATACCTGGTGGCTCGATCGAAAGGGCGTCCGCAATCGTATTTCGAAGCTACATAGTTAACATATTATTCTTTTGTTTCTTTTGTACTTCTCGACGGGGATTGGTGCGAGTGAAAACGTCCCCCTGCGTGCTTGTACGCAAGAACGCGAAAGAAAGCGCTGGTTTCGATTCATAAGGCGAGGCAGGTGTCGGTCTCATGAAACAGGCAGACATGTAAAAAAAAGAAAAAACGGGCTATCTTCACTAACGTGAAACGTAGGGAGGGGCGAAGCATGCAGTGTATAAGTACATTCTTGCGCCTTGGCGTTTTTGCTCACGGAGATGGAACCGTTGGGGGCTTAGAGGCATACAGCTTTGCTGTCAAAGTCTCGTGTCTTTGAAGCACGAAGCTTTCTAGCGCGAGTCGTTGCAAAACTAGCGTCCGGGTGTGTTCTTTTAGTGCGCGTTTTTGCTCGCGGAGATGAAACATTCTAGCTCAAGGTGTTGGAAAACGAGTGTCCCGGTGTTTTAGTACCGTGACTGCATGAAACGACGACGACGACACGAGACGCCGACAGCCCGAGCCCCTAAAGGGGCTTCGCCCCAAAAAAGTTTGTTTCTAAGTTCTACCCGGCATGTTATAACGTAGCCCTATACACAGAGAATGCATTTTTGTATAAAAATAAACCCTCGCGCTGATGAGGTACTTCCTCGAGATTTATCATAACTTAACATTGTAATTATTACCGTTGTGTTAAGTTGAGACGCAGCAAAATGTTTATGCAGAGAGACAGTTACCATAAGAGCAGGATGAGGGGGTTAATTTTGAATGCTTATTTTTCCTATTTCATATCATTTCAACGTTTCATATCGCACCGGCCGGCACGGGAAACGAAGTAACGTTAGTTACGGACCGCTCTGGAAGTGAGCCGTCTTCTTTTAACGTTTTCCAGGTTTGTCACAGGTTCATAGCGCATTTTGCCAGAATACTCGAATGTCGCAATGAATTAACATTTGTGAGACTAAATATATTATTACCGATTATTTTTGTAATGACCCAAATATTTGAACTGTGGACCATTCCGCTCTTCACTCGGTCTTCCGAATGTTCTCCACGGGTGAAAAAAAAAAAAACTTATTCAGAAAAGCCGAACATTTTTTTTGCTGAAACATGCTGATAAAGAAAGTTGAGACAAGCGCGAAAGCTAAAACTGCGTTCTACCTTCACTGAAAGGGCGACCAATGCATCGTCAATCGTTTAAACGTTACGCGACGTTGAGCGTCGGTAAAATCAAGTGCAGTACCACGCCACTGATGCAGTGACAGCCGATGATGCTGTAGTGGTTTCAACTGACAGCGAACGTCGCATCACCTTCGCGTGATTGTGCCCAGGTTTTCTTTCTCTTTTTTTTTTGAGTACGAGGTTACGATGGCTATTCTGTAGTTCACCAAAACTTTTCAATCTTGTTTGTGGTGAAGATACTCATATTGGCACAAGCTAGGAAATTCTTGGCAAGGAAGTTCAGTGCAAAGCAAAGACAACTTTCTAAACTAATTTCAACCTAAAAGCAGGTTTCAGCTCTAAAATACCGACACTCAGACTTAATGGCTTGTGGCCATGCGCGACAACGGGCATCGGATTATAAACAGATACCTCTGATTAATCACTGCTTCGATAAACTGATTCCCGTTTACGAACAGATGAGCGGATTCGCGAAGAATGGGCGCCTCGGATAAGGATGACCCGGATTGTGAATTCTAGCTTCCGGTTGAGTTAGAACCCACGCCTTCAGACATCTCTTTCTTCTATTGTCAACCATTCCGCAGTGCGGTCATAAATCTTTGACAGTATATGACCACATATACGCATGAACGGGCATTGCGACAGCAAGGGCAAAGACGGAAGTACCACTTACTCACCCGCACACCTCGGTCTAGTACAAAGAATGTCCTCCCAGCATCCCGATAGAGACATCGCGCGAACTCACGAGTTAAAGCCCGCGCTAGCAGGTAATCCACACAGCCCCCATTTATTACCCGAATGAAATGAAAGCCGCGGCAGGAATGCGGAGATCGTATCGCGGCGCCTGCAGCTTTCATTAAGCGTTAGAGCACACGAACTGAGGAGTGCCACCACGGGGCGTAGATGCTAATCTTTATTGAATCTTGCAGCGAAACCGAATGAACGAGTTGCCCGGTTGTGCACATGGGTAATGCATTTACTGGAGTGCCACTAATGTTTATGTTGCGATACGAGTCACCGGTATATTGAGAGCGTATTTTATATTACCGCTCTGTTTGCCCCCCCCCCCCCCCCTCTCTCTCTCTCTCTCTCTCTTTCTCTCTTGAAAAAGAACGCCACTGTTTTAAACACTGCAGCGGATCTTTTGAGCGGAATTTTGCTTCAAAAGTGCGACGCCGAGAAAACGGTGCCCGTATGGAACCGAAAATAACAGGTCATAACGGATCATCGTCACCATCATCATCATCTTCATCTTCATCATCCTAGGTCCGCTGTAGGACGAAGGCCTCTCCCATTTACCTCCAACCGCTCCTGTCCTGCCCGCATTACAATACGCTCTTATCATAATGTCACCTGATATTGTCACTAGATTTACCAGATGTTCTTATCATATTGTCACCATACTGTCGCCAGATATATTCATCATAGTATAGTCAAACAGTTAGCTGCAGGCCATTTTGTATGCCCCTTATAAACTTGTTATTTACCGCAAAATGGGTCGACGTACAAGTAGGCTATCGGCAGAGACGTTCATCTAGTCGCATGTCCCCGCACAAAATCACCCCTTCACGACTTTACCCTTACCTCGGTTGCG
>NW_027526335.1:98828926-99028926 GCF_048455015.1 Haemaphysalis longicornis
CACAGACAAACGCACGCACGCACGCACGCACGCACGCACGCACGCAGAGAGAGAGAGAGAGAGAGACAGAAGTAAAATTTGTATCATTTGATAGCACAAGTTCATTGTATTGATAACGGAATAGTTCGACAAATTAAAGACAGTATCGCCTTAAAACAAAGCGGCTAGCAATATATTCTGCCCGTACTCATGATGCGGGATAATTGACAAAAAAAAAAGATTCACAGCAACTAAAACCATACTGACCCTTGCCGTAACCTCTAGAACAAGCATAGTGCGACGCGTAAATGCGCCGGTATTCGCCTCAGACGGGCCAGCACTTCACACCTGTTGATTATTAACACCTCGAGATGACGGGGACTGTCAAGAGGTGCGAACGCTGGCAGCGGCCGCGTCGCGATGACGCCCCGCTAACCCATATGCGGCGTCGTGCGCCCAGATGGGAGCTGCTTTAATGGAACCCCCTGCAACCTACGCATATCGGCGGTATATACACGGCTCGCCGGGCGGGTACGGGCGGATTGGCATACGCCTCTTCGTGATCGCTTGGGAAGCACGTCGCGCGACCCGTAGCAGAGGGTGCAACTACGCCGGTCGCGCCGGTCGACAGGTAACGAGGTTATGCGAAATTGGGAAACGAGGCTTGCGCGCCCAGTGTTTTGAGACAGTCGGCCACAGCGCCCGTGTGTTCAGTCAGCAGGAAAAGCAGGTGAGGAGTAGAATTCGAAGCTTAACGATCAAATTTTGCGTTTTGCTTCTGATAAATCAAGGTGCGTCTCGTTTACCGAATTAACGGCGGTCTTTCTTGTGTACGCGTAAGCAAAGTACGCTATTATTTAAGCTCCACGTACCGAAATCGTAAAACTTATGCTGTCAAACTCAAATTTTTCATGTTCGCGTTTCCTTACTGCCACTATCTCGCTTCCTCACCAACAATCAATCGACAACCAAGCACGTACGCGCACACATACACGCCCACATACATCGTACGCACGTACATACATGCATTCGTGCATACATACATAGGTACATACATACATAGGTACATACACACACACATACATACATACATACATACATACATACATACATACATACATACATACATACATACATACATACATACATACATACATACATACATACATACATACATACATACATACATACATACATACATACATACATACATACACACACACATACACACATACATACACGTACACGTGAACGTTTATGCAAACCTGTACAGCCTCCAAAAACATTATTTCAAAACAGTAACAGAAGTAGATGAATGTGTGCAACTGGCATATTGGATCTGTTGAGTACTGCCCAGTTCTCGCATTTAACGCAAGGCGCCGCCTTTCCTTGGTGTTTGCGCAGACTGGCGATCTTTGGATCCCTCTCTTCTTCGACAGAGCTTAAGGATATCGGCAACTAGGATGGGGCTCGCCAGTAAACGGACGTTGGCATGGCATCCACGTGCGCCCTATAAGTGGCAAAGGGGCGCTATTCATAGTATGCGAGACGCATTCCTGTCCCCGATCCCGAAGGTCTACACAGAATTTCCTCAGGCGTGAGCCATGATGACAAATGTCCGTGTAATCGCAGTATCGAGTTCTTGCGGGGTTTTCTTTCAACGCATGGCACGGGCTAGGGCGTGAAGTCATATTTAGGAGCGATAGTATGTTGGTGGTCTTCGGGAAGTGGCATTAGCGCACCAAAGACCACCAAGCGTGCGCGCGACGTTTATTATCCGCCATGTATGATGAAAGGCTTAGTTAGCTTCAGAAAGTTTCTATCAACGAGAAAAAGCAGTTCCTTGATATTTTTCATCTATTTCTTGTATTATAACGCGAGTGCGGTGGCATTAGAAAAAAAGTAGGGCGTCTAAGTAAGTCGGGCTCTGTACATTCCTTGGTGCGTTATCGCCAACTTTTCATGATGTCAATGCCCCACAAAGGGTTTGATTGATTGATTGATTGATTGATTGATTGATTGATTGATTGATTGATTGATTGATTGATTGATTGATTGATTGATTGATTGATTGATTGATTGATTGATTGATTGATTGTGGGGTTTAACGCGCCGAAACTACGCCTGGGCTAAGAGGTCCGCAGCAGTGGAGGACTTCGGATTAATTTTGCCCACCTGGGAACTTTTAAGGTGCGCCGAAATCTCGACACAAGGGCGTTTTCGCTTTTCATCTCCATCAGAAAAGCAGCCACCGCGGCCGGAATCGAACCCGTGTCCTTGGGCTCAGCAGCACAACGCCTCAGCCACTGAGCCACCGCGGCGGATTCCCTCACAAAAGGAGCGGTCGCATAACCGGAATTTGAACCTAGTTTTCTTTGACCACTTCATTTGCTTGACCCGTGAGGTAGTAGTAATTAGTAATTAGTAGTAATTAGTATTTGCTACCGGTTAAGGTGCCTAATGGTAGTCTTATAAGACAGTTGTATTTTTTTCCTCAGAGCATTTCCTTACTTTTAGAACAGGCTTAAATGTGAGAACCTGTGTTTCATTGTCTGTTTTTACTTTTTTAATAATTATTTTTAGTAATTATAATTTTTAACAATTATTTATTATATTTAATAATTTAAGTCTCCTCATAAAATTACTCCTGCCTTTTATGCTGCCCTCCTGTAATTTCTGGTTCGCATAGTCAGGATGTTCTGCTTGGTGACAAAAAGATTAAACAGGTGAAAAAAAAAAAAGAACTATCTCGGTTTTGACTAACAAAGAAACCACTCGAGAAGCCTTGGCCGGCGCAGGCGTAATGCCGCTTTAGAATAAACGAAGAAATAGCAAAAAAAGCTAGAGTTGCAAGGCGAAAACGTGGTGTGAACGCAATCATTTCGCGAGAAGCTTCGTTACTATATATATAAGCCAGAAGACTGCAGGTAGAGTCTTTAAACGTGACCATCAAAGCAAGAAATTTAATGGATGCACAAAGTACACTGTACGCTGCGAGAACTAATCAGATAATGTCCAACAGAACTTTAGGCAGGCTATGTGCGCGTACTAAATTTTGCAAAGTGAAGAGTTAAAGCAAAAAAAAATAATTATTTGAAACAGCCTGCCGGGGCTGAGTTTTGATGTTGAACGTTCGTGCGAAAGCACACAACTTCGCGGGATATCATTCGTTTCTCCGTGTTAAAACGTAGAATAAAATTATGCATTACAAGTGCCAGATAAGGTGCAATGGGGATATATTTCTGTCGTATGGTTATTGGCCACAGGTTTTCAGTTGGGGTGACGACGAAGACGCTGTAGTTTTCCTAATGCGCGTATGGACGGACGGACTTACGGACAGATTTTTGCTTGACGACAGCCACACTAAACCACGTTTTCTGAATGGAAAAAAAATTATTACCCATTAATTTAAAGAAACTCGGCAACACTTCCGATAAACGCTTTCACTCTTTCCTTCGCATCTTGAAGCGCTGCGAAAGCTACAGCTATTGCCAGTCCGGAGCCGCATTGCGGGATTTGCTGGTCGCAGCAGAACTACCTTCTGTTTCTGCTTTGCTTTTGTGGCTTTTTTGAGTGGCTACCGAATTCGTTTATTGCTTCAACTGAAAGAAAGCCGGCCAATAACCGCTACACCGCAGTTTAGACGTAATTTGAGCGCTCGAAGAACGCCGAGACTGGGAAAGAGAAAAAAATTTTCTTGGGCAAGGTTTTAAGTTATCTGATGGGCATACAGGAGTAATTTGTGACCGAGGTACTTTGCGACCTCCTATTATAAGTACGAGATGTGTTTGTTGACTACATTCTGAAAGCATTTACGAACTAGAAAAAAGAGGTTTAAAAAAGCGTTACAGGGTCCCTTTACCCTTTCGGTCATCGTCGTCGTCGTTACAGCGTTACCGCACACGTGAACTTGACTTTCGACTTTCCCTCTGCTGGCAGGCATCAGCGAGCCCCGCGCCGCCAAGGACGGCGGCCCGCTGCCCAATCCTCGGATGGTGAGTTTCCTGGTGCACCACGACGTGAGCGAGCACGACCGACGAGTTCGCAACCTGCTGGTGGCCCTGGGCCAGATGTTGGACCACGATATGACCCTCGCCGCGCCCACGCTCGGTGAGTGGCCAAAGGCCAGCCGCGTCGGGCTAGGGGGAAGCCCTTCTTACCCGGATAATAGGGCGTGGGGGTGATCGATGGCTCGATCGTGTGTGTCCGTGGGGCGAAATGCGGGTTATGTACCTCACAGGCCGCCGGGTCGGTTGCCATTGAACCTTGGAGGATGATTTGTATCCTCTCGAGAAGAGTGAACTTGGGTTTGCTGCCATATTCAGTGTTTACTGACTAATCGCTGCGAGAGTACATTTTGTTGTTTCGCAATAACGGCCTCTTTTTAATCGACGAGAAGGCGGCCTCACTATTGCTCGCTTGGCCAATATCTTTCACGCGACGCCATTATAATAGATGTGCGTCCATTCCTCACGCTAGGCTAGTCGATGTGATTACCCGGTCAAAAATTCCAACAAGAGCCTCTTGTTGGAAAGAGGTTCTTTCGGTCCTCTATCGGCTCAACAGCGTAGTTGGCCGTCAGGGAGTTCTGCCACGGTGCGGGCAGGCAGCTTGTCTTATTCCAGCGAAGCCGTCTGTGACTTGGAACCTGCAGATCATCTCCGGCAACACAGCGATGTAGACAAGAATCGCAAGTGAGCTTAGCGCCCCCTTGCGGCGCACACTCAAATTCCCGGAACTGTATCACTGTGCAGCCCACCTTCAGCGTACAAAAAAAAATCATAACAAATTTTTAGAAAAATTGTCTTCCTAGCAATACATTATAGTACAAAGGTGAAGCCAACTTAAAAAATGGCTCAAAGCTTGGTTTTTGAAAGCTGGCTTTTCCACATTGCGTGTTGCGCAGTGAAGCATGGCCGTCTATGGAGAGAATACGACTACAAAAAATGGCTCTTGTGTTATTAAAAGTATCCTGAAAGAAATTTAAAAAAGTTACCCGCTAAGACGAGTCTACCATTACGCCGTGTTTTATTTACTTGTAATAATGAGTTGGTTCAGAGTGACGTTGTAAACGTTGCAGAATTACTGTCGGCTGTCAACACACGGTCTTTTGCGGATGGAGTATGGTTACAGAAAACGGCTGTTTAACCGGAACTATTCTGGAAAACATTATATGACAATTAGACCCTGTGCAAATCTAACATTGCGCCCCACAGCTTCGCTGGTCATTCTTCTTCACAGAGCGGAAGGGGACTGAATTATTTTTATGACTGTAACGCCGTATTAAGGTCGTCATACCACACCATTCTAAGATACCCAGGAAAGTGTTGGATGTGTTAATCTCTAAAGCTCCGTTTCATCTAGTTTCAAGGCGGTTTACGGAGAAAAAATCTTCTGATGTGTAGCTTCGCTGAGCTAAAACCCACAGATGCATGTGTTCTGCTATCACGAGGCAGAAACGAGATTTGTATCGATGCCTCTTCTAAGCCGCATATTCTACTATAACTTATACACAAAAATACACAACAATGTACGGAATCTAAGATCTTCTAGAACACGGAATGGTTTCTGCTGCGGTGATCTGTTCAATTTGTCTATGGGAGGAGTTGCGTACGGGCGCCTTTAAAGTCAACAACTGCAGTTAAAATGAGGATCGTGCAGCTTGTATGCCATGATAAATACGGATTAAGTCCCTTTAAGTAAGTTGAGCATGGCCGATATGAACGTGAGTCATATCCCGCACAATCAAATTCATATAACTAAGACCCATTGCCAGTACGTCCAATGACGTGTAGGCGGGGATTGTTAAAAACTTCAGCCGGAAAAAAAGGGCTGAACAGTTTGTAGATATCTAATTATTGGTTCACAACATTTACCGTTTCTCCAGAATTGTTAAAGTTTCAGAATACTAGTGATTTACTCAAGCACCTGCTCAACATTTTGTCCAACCCCTTGCCGTCATTCCATTTACTCGTAGTGTCATATTAAAAAAAAGGGGGCCAACGGCACAGATTATGTAACCATGTACGTACTCTTATCACGAGCTGCGGTTGACCGAAAGATAAGCCAGCATGAAGCGCCGACGGAATGTGGCACCCACTTCAGGGTGCTTGCAGACACTCAGGAATAGGCATCTTGGTCTAGCTTTGTACAATAATGCAACGCTTTCATCTCTAGGCGGCCGTGTAATCTGGAGACAGCAGGTCTGCCATTTCGGTATACGCGAGCGGCTGAGACAATCAGACCACTTCGGAAAGACACTATGACGATGAGAATATTCATTGTGTGGATCTAGAATTGATGTTGGTCCCCCTATCCCGGAAGTTCGTTGCAAGATTTAGCTAAATACTGAGCGCTGATACTGATGACACTGGTCATGATGATAATGAACGTGTCCATGTTGATAATAATAAAGAAGTTGCAGATGCCACCGCATGCATATTGTTAAGCGAAAAAAGATTTTTCCGTCGTTGTCATGCTTTGTTTTCCCACATTGACACCTAACAGGCTGTTTGTTTGAATATACGCAAGAAGACAAGTATAGGCTCACTGGGGTCGGCGTCTACAGTGTTTCCTAAGAGGTTGGAAATATCAAAACCATTCCAGCTGGGATGGCGTTACTTAGTCGGACCTACCGCATGACGTCTCCCAAAATTGTCTTCCCACTGTGTCAGAAACGCTAACGTATGGCTGTAACCAACGCTGCTCAGTGTAAGCGGTACAAGGGGGTCCGCTTCTTTAGCCACCCACTCTCGCGGTCGTCTTTGGCAGCTAGGTTTAATAAGCACTTACGGCAGGACCAACCTCACAGCGTTAAGGAAGTGGATCCATTATGCGCAGGCTTGTTAGTATCCCATCAAGAAAGCACTCATATGCTCTGCAAGACATGCAAACTCAGCCGGTTCCGTGAGGCACTCACTGCAGGAAAGGGGATTCGGGCCAAACTATAGCGCACAACTCGCCCCGTACTTAGAGCCCTACCGCTTGCATGTGGCTATCGCATTAAAACAACAGCGAATCAACGGTATCGAAGCAGGTAAGCAGGGCTGTAGTTAACATTAATAACGAACCGAAATCATAGAAGAATATGAAGGCGTGCTTATAAACCCACGAAAATGCAATTATTCACACCTGCCTTAGCTTACGTTCGGAGAAATGTACATCATTCGCATCCTTCCTTATGCAAAACAATGTAAATACTGCTCCTACCGAATTAGGGCTCCCCACTTTTACAGTGTAGCGTGTTGACTGATGCACCGCAGCGATTCAACGATCAAGGAATGTAGGTTGCGGGATATCTTGAAGGAGCGCGATAGACTGCGCGCACACAGCCATGTAAGGTGACCCATCGCCCCAAAACCAGATTCCTGAGCTCAAGCAGGCGCCAGGAACACTCAGTGCATCTCAAGCCCACGTACACACTGGCTCGCTTTTAACTTCCTCGTACGACTTTGGCACGAACGCCTGACCGAGTCGCGGGGGGACACAAAGTGGTAGTGTCAGTCGACGCCTGATGAATCTGACGTACGTATACCTCCTGGCTTGTCGTTAATACCTAACAGGCCACGTAGCGCTCTTCCAAGCTTCGTGTAGTCAGGTTTTGCTTGAGTGTTTGCTTAAAGTATAATCAATGCATAAACTGGGTCTTTTAAACCGAGCAAGCTCGTATCCGTCTCTGTAAAACGTAACAAGAGTTCAAAGCGGCATCGAAGATTTAAGCTAAGAAAGACCAGCAAAAGGTGGCGCTAACAATTTCCTTGTTGGTCTATGTTTGCTGCAGTATGACAGAGCGCGATGCGTATTCGTGCGTCGAGCGTCCTAGTATAAATAGTCACGGGGGCGCAAGTCAGCGTTGATGTGCCCCTCCTCTTCCTTGCGACCTGATTCACCTATCACTTTCCATCTCCGTCTCAAGAAGCGTATAAACGTTGCTTCAGTTAAATCACTTTTCAGCTGGTACATTCACGCTTCTGCCAAGTTATGGCGTAGTATCAACATGTCAGCTCAGTGTCTTTCGAATAAGTCGAAAAAATTGAACGCGGACATTTATGAAAACGCCTACATTATAAATATAGCTTGTGTATATGTCGTACATCAGCAATATGCCAATGGGTTATTTATATTTGAGTTGAAATTCATTCGTCCACAAACTCCGTGAAAGACACCCCAGTACGTGCACTTCCTTTCCTTTTCCCTCAAACCACAAACCAAGCCAGTTTAATGGGCGGCACAAAATCAATGTTGTACTGATTCCGTTGATATGAACTCGTTTGCGTATGCTTCTAAAAGCTGCTTCGCCCTTGCCATGCGTAATTTATGCCGACAAACACCATTCCAGGAAAGCTCATTTAGTTAAGACGATTCATATCGAATGCCCTTTGGTAGGACAATTGGCAAATCACGTAGTTTGCGTTTTGCTTCATTTGTGCTCATTCACCATTATTTATGTTCCCACTTAGAAGAGTATGGCGTAAGTGCAGCCGGCGGAAGGCATTTTGTCTGACAAAAAAAAAATCGTGGAATAAAAAATGTTAGGTGCACAAGATGGCGATTCATAGCACCAATTTTACTGTCTGTAGGATAATTCAAGGGGAAAATCTTGGCGTTGAGCTGATTTGAAATGCATTCATAAAATTAATGCAAAAATATATAAAAAAAGTCAGTGCCCTTCCACTCTGTGAAGAGGGACGACCAGCGAAGCTGCGCGCAGTCCCAGGAATGCACGAAACAAAGCACATTTGTTTGTATTTTGCGATTGAGCGTACTTCGTAGCTAATTAACTGCATAAAACGTGGAAGCACTAGAGTTGTTTTATAGCGGACAAACATACGCGGCTGTCCGTCGTCCTCCCGTTGAAGCTCGGCCCATTTATTGACGACACAAGGGAATTACATAATATTTTCCGCTTCACTTCGAACTACGTAATTATAAAAAGTAAATAAAACCGGAAAATGTCACAGTCATTCTAGCGGGTAATTGTCAGTAAATTTACTTCGGGGTTATTTCGATGAAACAAGAGTTACAACCGGTTTTTGTAGCCGTATTTCCTCCGGAGACGGCCATGTGCTGGCAGCAGATGGTGATTCTGTAACATTTACAATTTCACTGTGAACTAAATCTTTAAGATAAGTGAACAAAACATAGCTTAGTGTTTGAGTCGCCTTAGCTGCTAATTGTCACTAAATTTTTTTTATGATAGTTTCGGTTAAATAAGAGTTACAGTCGTTTTCTGCAACCAACCCCATCTGTGTATACCGACAGCAGACGAGAATTCTGTATCGTTTACAACTTAATTGTGAATTAACTCCTTATGACAAGAAAACGAAACTTGGCGTAATATTAGAACCACCCTAGCGACAATTTTCATTTAATTTTTTGCAGGATACCTATATTTGATTGACAGTTACAGAGCATTCATGAGAAAGTTGGCGTTGCCGCGAGATTAAAAATTCTTTGTCGAAGCGACTTTGTACACAAGCAGTTCTGAGGAGTTGCCACTACAAAATTAGCATGACTCCGGATTCAGTTCACCTTTTTTGGACCCCAGATTAGAATAGGAACGGAATTGGGCGCCTTTTACCCGAAATGGTATAGGGTAATAGAGTCGACTGTATTTGAACCACAGCTTGGAATGGGGCTAGTTGGTTTTTAACTTGAACCACAGCTGGCGCTAAGAAGGACATGGACAAAAAAGTGCACAAACGAGTGAAGCGCACACTACCAACTGTTTTTTTAATCCCAACAACATAGCTTATATGGAAGCATTCAGATGACGCGACAGGAAAGGGTAATCATTCTCGGAGAACAAAATAAAGGATGTACACTATTCATCATTGCGTGTGCGTTGGCCTGCGAACTGTCTAGCAATGCCATTTCAGTTGTCTTCAAATCAATCCATGGCTAACTAACACCGTCTTTTTTCTTCTCGAATTGCGAAGGCTTCCCATATTTCGCGGTTGAGTTGGGTTTCAAGACGAGCTGTGTCAATCTTCAGGTGGTATGTACAGCCAAACAGGCTCATAAACAAATAGAGTTCGCATAGAACTCGCATAGAACAATGGAGGAACTAGTACTCAGACGCTATATGGGGAAACCGAGACATATACAGCTTCGCTCTAAAACAAGGTGGAGCACTACGGGTTGATGCGGGCCCCAAGTGGTCCTTACAATTGCGCAATAATCCGAAAGCAAAAAAATAGCTCTTCGTAAGTCGCATTCAGTCTCTGCGCAGGAACCGATTCCCGAAATCTAAGTAGGCCAGATTTAGTTGCCACAAATTTTATCTATAAAGGCAAGTCGATGTATGGTATGAATGAAATTTGGTGTAGTGAGTCTTCACCATGCGTGGCTAGGCCGCCGAAGTCCGATTACGAATGCAACTAAAAACTGGACGCCATACGCGCATCCGTAAATTCCTCTCTTGTATCCAATAGCCTGTCGTCGGGTGTAGCTGCCAACCAGAATACTTGTATTTAGTGTCACTTGCTACCTTCCAGATTTGATTTTCACCTTTTTTGCGTATACGAGTACAAAATGAGAATATGGTTTATTCTGCCCCTCTCTCCATTAAGCCGTAATATTCGCGCAACAACAAAGCAGCGAAAAATATCCCGAGCGTGACAAGTTATCTTTGCATCGAATCATTACGCTTGTATTGCGTCTCGGAAGCGAAGAGTTAAAGCAACTCTAGGACCAGTGACTCGATTATAGGGCAGATCGTAAACCCATTTTCACAACGTCCACGAAACAACAACCTCGTTAATACGAGCGCACCTTCAACACCCAGCGCAATTGGCACACTATAAAGTATAGTGGTGCGGGCCATAACTCTATTCCCTGATGAGCAAGTCGACAATAATAAAAAAGCGCGTATCGATGTATTCGACTTGAAGTCAATTTGTTAACTCGCTGACGTCGGCCCAGTTTCGTTTACGCCGCCAACAAGAACGCAGTTCAAAAGAACCGACGATGCCCTACATTACATCGAGCATCCGCTTCACATTCCAACTGCAAGGATCTCCGACTCTTTCCTCCTCTTTCGCGCCGCGCCCATCGCAAGGTGCCACATAACGGCTCCGCAAACTCAATCGAGTCCGACAATTCGCGAAGCCCGACACGCAACAAACGCCCTCCCATGAAGATTGATGAGCCAAGTACCGCTTCTTCAACCACAAACTCATTTGCACCGCCGCGCTGCTCTTTCTCCTTCTTCGCAGCATACAGCTACGACATATCGATGTAGCGTGACACGTACACGTACGTATCGAAACGGGAAAGAACGACAAAGAGCCCTTTACGGAAGATAACGATCGGGAATCGAGAGTATGTCGCTTCAGCCCCTGGCGGAGGCAGAAACACAGCCAACTCCTTCGCGCATATTCGTGTCACTCGCCCCGCGCGCCGACTGGCCGCACGTTGTCAACGACGGAACGCGCACACGCGCGTAACCCAGATTGGCGAATGAAAAAGCCCGCGCGCCTCGCCGTTTGCACTTTCTAAGCACCCTCCCCGCGACAGGTTTCATACAGCGGCAGAAAAAGCAACGCCAGCGACTTTAGAGGGAGCAGCGCTATCATACGTGCGCGCGCCCCTATGAATAGCTAGCTGTAAATCCTGGTATACACACTCCGACACCCTCCGTCGCCCTCCCCGCGTGTACGCTCCGGCCCGTGCAGAAATGACGGCCCGTTTGCTAGATTCGTCTCCATTCTCGACGACGGAGAATGTCTGCGTTTAGCATACTGGAAATGTGTGCGGGAACGACCAGGGTCGGATGAATTACGTACCAGGGAAACCTCGGCCGCTCCCTCGAGGAGGGGGTTTACAAAAAGCGGGTAGTGGAACCCTTGACCTCTACTCTGTCGCACATTTCTTACATCCAATAAACTTTGCTCCGTGGTGCCTTACCGTTCCCTTCGGCTTATTCGGAGGAAAATACCGCTAAGGACGGTCGTCTAGCTGTTCTATGCCAGCGTGTATACGGGGAAATATCTTCGCTGAAGTCGTAAAAGTTACTTGAGTAAAGGCCAAAAGTGAGGCAAACGAATGATGCGAAAAGAAAACATAATGAAAACCGGTTTGCGGCAAGAACGTGCACGCCTAAGCTGGTGTATACTGTACAACTACGCTGCGGTCACAGCTCACCGCCCGCAAAAAAAGATTCAGGAGTATTATTTGTCTTGTTTAGACACTTGCCATGCGACTAAACGCGGCACTTGCCGTGCTAAAACGAGAAAGGATTGCAAGTTTAAGTGTCCACAACGTTAAGTTGAAAAAGAGACAGCCTGCGTGACAAACGTCAAATACCGACGAGCGCCCGTGTCACGCTAGTATACACCCGGTGATGATGAGATTAGATCAGATTTGATTAGCCCCGTCGGGTGACATAGTTGCGAGTTTCAGTTTGAGTTGTCATCATCCCGATTCCTTTCTCTAGACGTGACGCCGCGACACTTGCGTACCCGCCGCGGTGGCTCAGTGGCTAAGGCGTTGCGCTGCTGAGCACGAGGTCGTGGGTTCGATTCCCGGCCGCGGCGGCCGCTTTTCTGATGGAGGCGAAAAGCAAAAACGCCCGTGTGCACGAGATTTCGGCGCACGTTAAAGATCCCCAGGTGGTCAAAATTAATCCGGAGCCCTCCACTACGGCGCGCCTCATCGCCTGCGTTGCGTCGGCGCGTTAAACCCTACAATCAATCAATCAATCAATCAATCGACACTTGCGTACTCCGTGGCGCGGCAGTCACAACTCTCCACATGGACGGACGGGACAAAAAATTATCAGCCACTATACAGAATCGATCCCGCCTGCACTTTTCGAATGCCGTGTGGCCTGGGAAAGCGCGACGAAGGAGTCGTTCACCGCATTCGCCTCAACGTCGCTTTTACCAGCCACTACCTGCACAAGACGCGCCGAGTTGCCTCCCCTCACTGTCAAGTATGCAGTGTCCGTGAGGACATAGAACATGTTCTGTGTGTGTGTCCCCGTTATGACACCCCGCGGCTAACCTGCAAGACAACTTTGGGACTGCGTGCTGATGCACCATTGAAGCTTTGTGATGCCATTGGTCCTTGGCACTCAACTGCCGCGGCAACACGGAGTACACGGGCTTTGGTGTCATTTCTCCGTGACTCCGGCCTGAACGAAACTCTGTGAATGTGTGCCTTAACTTCACTTCTGTTTGTGCGCCGTGTGCGTGATCCTGCATTTGTCAGTTTGTGTGCTTATTTGCTTTTGTAGTGTCTGTGTGAGTTTTTGTGTTTTCGTTTCCCTTCACTTTCGCACATCTCATGTTCATGTGGAGTAGCAAGCAAAGCTCGCTGCCAGGCTGACTTCCCTTCATTCATTAAAGGCATTCCTCCTCCTCCTCCTCAGTTTGAGTTGTATGCTTTATTTGACTTGGTAGAAAACAACCGAAAGCAGTGCCAAGTGTTCGAGCCCTCTTAACGGTGCGATCTCCTCACATCATATTATTTTGTTTTCGATAAGCAATTACCCTTTTCTTGATGCCTGGTAACGCCTAGATATACGCTGAATAATTCATCCCATGAGAACAATTTATGAATATTCCATTCAACATTTACGGAGGGCGTCATCATCATCATCTAGAAGACAGATACAGACCTTGCCTGTATCTTTCTTATTCATTCCTCTACTGATGTCTCTGTCTGTCTTGCGCCAGTTGTTTAACGTTCGCTCGAAGCGTATCTTGTGCATTCTCGTCTAACGCACGACAGAGTCGAACGCCAGCTCGTACAACCTGAGGGGGCCTCGCCTCACCAACTCGACAAGAAGGCTGCACAGTTTACTTACAACACGCCACCTTAACCGAACCATTTCATTGGCTAGGTACGCCTTATATGTGTTCTCGTTTGCTTGTCTACTGGGACACTTTTCTTGCCACTTCGTCAGCGACGCAAATACGGTATACTCAGAAATTTACTGCGGCTTTGTTACCTAAGGGGTGTTGGCTAGAAGTCACGCGAAGAAGGCTCCCCTACAATGTGGCTTGCTGTGAGAAGCCGTGATTCCAGACGACGATTCAGAACTCCCGCGCTTACCAAGCGAGTGACAAATGTCCGCGCAACACGCGATGCCCACGCAGTTGCTTTGTTTTCCCCGAACGAGTTTTAAAAAAGTGGCGGGTTCGGCCCACAAATCATTGTTTATCGGACAGGTAGAGCGCAGCGTAGCACACGCACGCGGGCATAAAAGAGTCCGCAAAGCCGCGCGCACAAACACACACGAACGCGCGCACATGGCGGGAAATGTTCACGTGTGTGTGTGCGAAGTTTGTTCGCTCTGTCCCAGGCACGGAGACGTTAAAAAAACGGGCCGTTTGTATTTTGCCCGCAATCTGTTACTTCTGTTCTTCGTTCGTATTCCTGTTCGGCGGTGGGGCCTGGCCACGCCCTTTATCTCTTCATCGCTCTCCCGGCTTTCCTCGCTTCTCGAGAGCAAGTATTTTTTTCTTTGCTGTTTTTAGGACTTCGTGTTGTTTCTGTTCATCCTGAACGTGCGCATGTACGCTCGTTGCGGCGACAAAAGGGAGCAGGTCGCCAGCCAAGCGAGTTCCCGGTAGTGTTACGTCGGCGTGCAATAGCCCGCCGCGTGTACGAGTAGGGTTTGCAAGCAGCGCCGTCTCGACAGCCAGCCAGCCGGCTACGTGGAAAAAAGTCATGCGATCGCAGTTCGGGTCGGCCAGGCGTGAAGGTATGGCTGACGCCCATGAGCCCGAGAGGAGATTATAAGCACCTTCTCTCTGTCTCTGTCGTCCCTTTCTTACCCCTTCGATGCTTTCCACCACCCCTGCCTGTAGAAGCTCACTTCCTGACGTAGTGCGGAAGATTACGGAGGCGACACGGTATTTTCGAAAGTTTTGATAGCTCCTTCCGTAGGTGCGATGGCGATATCAACCAAAACTAGTCGAGCTTCATTAAACCAAAATTCGACATTTTTTTGTTTACCACGAAACTAAATAAATGGGGATAAGTTTTGCTGCTTTTCTTATGGAGGCGAAAAGCGAAAACGCCCGTTTGTACGCGATTTCGGCGAACGTTAAAGATCCCCGGGTGGTCAAAATTAATTCGGAGCCCTCCACTACGTCGTGCCTACAACGTGCCTACGGCACGTTAAAGCCTACAATCAAAATCAAATTAAGTTTTGCTGCCTAATTTGTGCCTTAACCACATCCTCCGCACGGATAAGAAACGAACCCGCGACCTTACACATCGCACCCACCATCTTCACAGGTGTGCCAGAGCAACACGCGATTCCTTGACCAATGGGTCAGAGAAAACTCTGGAAGTAATCGTGGGAACCGCCGCGTTGGCTCAGTGGCTAAGGCGTTCTGCTTCTGAGCACGCTTACTCGGGTTCGATTCCAGGCCACGGCGGCCGCTTTTCTGATGGAGGCGAAAAGCGAAAACGCCCGTGTGTTCGAGGTTTCGGCGCATGTTAAAGATCCCCAGGTGGTCAAAATTAATCCGGCGCTCTCCAATACGGTGCGCCTCACCGCCTGCGTTGCGTTGGCGCGTAAAACCCTACAATAAGAATCAGATTGATTAGGTTTTACACGCCAACGCAACGCAGGCGGTGAGGAGCACCGTAGTGGAGGGCGCCGGATTACTTTTGACCACCTGGGGATCTTTAACGTGCGCCGAAATCTCGAACACACGGGCGTTTTCGCTTTTCGCCTCCATCAGAAAAGCGGCCGCTGCGGCCGGGTATCGAACCCGCGACCTCGTGCACAGCAACGCAACGCCTTGGACCTTACAATAAATCCATGAAGTAATCGTGGACAACGATAATCCGGCTCTATACGCGCTGATGCTTGGTACCGTAAAATTAAATATGAGCGTGGACGACGGAAAAAATAAAATTACGAGATGACGTCGGCGTGGCGTGGACAGCATAATATAGGGCAGTGAAATGTGTTCTCTAGATTTATATGATGCATGGTTTGGTGGGAACGTTCCAGTAAGACGGGGTAAGACAGTGAGCTGGCGAAGTTTTCGTGTTTTTTTTTTTTTTTTCGCCATGGCAGAAAACAAGCTCCCGTTTTTCCGCGCTAGTAGTGCCAGCTGCAAACGTTTATTCAAATAATGAACCTCGAGAAGTTCATTTACGGTATTGTGAACTTACAAATGGGGGAGTTTTTGTGTGGTGGTGCTGATAAGTAGAAACAATGCTATTTTGCATGACTCGAGTATGACAGCTTCCACCTTGCAAGTATTAGGCTCGAACAGCACTACGTAGGGGAGGGAATAAGAGATCCAGGAGAGGACAAGGGCTTGCACTAGCTCGCTTGCACTACTTCAAAGATTACTACCAAGATTACGCGCGATTACTACCAAGTGCAAAAGCTTGCATTTGGTAGAAATCCTGCGGGTCAAGCAGAAGCGAACTGCCGCTTCATGCTGAATGGGAGATGTGAATGGGACAGTAACTATGTTTTTTAAGTGACAGTCTACAAGACGTCTTACAAGAAACGCTTATATACGTCACGTAGTACTTCAACTCAAGAAACTTCCCGCGGTTTGAACTACACTGCTGCAGCCTTCCTCTAACAAGAAGATAAAATGTAAAAAGCGTCCACACCCGTGGAATTTCGCGTGAGCTAAAATGACACGAGGCATTCTTACAAAATTCTGCGCTGTACTCAAAGGTGTCTACCATAACAAATGCACCCCCATGTGAAACACAAAAGAAAAGCAAGCAGCTGTTTATCGTACGAAGGCACTGTTGCCAGGGCTCATTATTCTGCGGCATGTTCCACCGTGAAACTTGCTCCGTAGGTGGTCTGCGCCACCGCTATATAGAGTACACGCCTTCCGGATTTCAACCAGACACCCCAGGGAGCCCTGTAACTAATTGTCGTGTAACCACTGTAGTGGTTGTTCCGCTCTGCGCCATTAATAAAACGCTTGGGACGCTCAGGTCATTGCTTACATTTCTTTATGAGTTTTCAGTTATGACATACATGTACCGCCACCCCGTTATATAATTGAAACGGACGGGCGGCGCTTCGTGCCTTCCCGTCGTTGGCAGTCTAGCCACGCGGACGTGTTCGGAGTGTTTGACCAGCGCGATGTCTGCCCTTACTCATTCAGACCGGAAGATCAGTGGACGCCGAGCGTGCGGCCTTGATTCCGGCGCGCGATAAAACCGCGATCTACAAGCGTGGGTGTCGGTAAAAAGAAACTCCCCTGCGCTGGCGCGGGGCGACATACATTCGCCGACGACTCGGCCCCGCAACGTTCGCCCACGTGAACGCCGAGAGCAATGGCGGGAAAGGGCTTCGCGCCGGCGAACCATGGCACAACTTTTAGCTCTCGTTGCGCAACGTTAGGTGTAACTTTAAGGGACAAGAAGAGAGCGGAGTGGGTCAGCGAACAAACGCGTGTTAAGGACATATTAGTAGAAATTAAGAAGAAGAAATGGGCGTGGCCAGGGCATGTAATGCGAAGGCAAGATAACCGTTGGTCATTAAGGGTAACAGAGTGGATCCCCAGAGAAGGCAAGCGTAGCAGGGGGCGGCAGAAAGTTAGGTGGGCAGATGATGTCAAGAAGTTCGCGGGGATAAATTGGTCGAAGGTAGAAGAGGACCGGTATAATTGGACATCGCTGGTAGAGGCCTTTGCCTTGCAGTTGGCGTAGGCAGGCTGATGATGGTGATGGAGCAACGAGAGCTTAAAGTTGTGCCACGGTTTGTGCACGGAACGATGCTGCATGATGGTAATTAACGCAAGCGCAGGAATTGGCATTCACGTGCTTTTAGTACCCGCGGTTGTGTGCAGAGACACGGCACGACAGAAATTAGAAAATTAGTTCGTTAGGAAGAACCGCTGTCAGACAAACTCTTCCATTACGCCCTTGAGAGGAGGTGTAATATCGCTGCGGTCATTTATCTTTACGCCATCGCTCGACGACTGTTCACAACAATGTGGTATATGGACACGCAGTGTGTATGTGTGGGATCAATATTATCTATGTGCGTGTGTGTGTATGTGTGTGAGTGCAGAAAAGCTGACTTTACACAATGGGCGGGCACATGGTGATTATGATGACACAGAGAAAAAACGCCTCCCATGATCAAAATCGAACTCGGGTCTCTCGCATCATGAATCCGACGTTTATCCGAACGCGCCACTTCGACACGGTCTACCAGGGGACGGGGGGCTTAGCTTTTTCGCAAGGGGTTCGTTCGCTGTCGTCTGCGTTTGGACTCTAACTCCAGGCAGTCCGCACATTGATCGCTGACGCTTGCACTTTGATTCTCAGGCGGTTTGTGGTTTGCACTTTGATCGTCGATGCTTTGACTTTGGTTGCAGCGGATTTGACTTTCGCGCTTCGCCATTTGATTTTCGCAAGCAAGAAAGCTTCGCGTTTCAACCATCGTCGTCGTTAGGCGGAGGGGATTTGATTTTTTACTGCATCAACGTTGAGTAACAGCGCCAATTTCAATCATTTTAATAATTTTAACTGTACTTCGATGGTCAGAAACTAATGGAACAGTCTCTGCCACTGCGTTCCATTAGTCTCCGACCATTAAAGTACAGGTTTAAACGAATTGATGCATGACAATATTAAGGCTTGATGCGTGACAATATTAACGCTTGGCTAATTGTCTTATGTAAGGCAACATTAAGGCAGGATACATGATTGACAGTTCTTGTCTGCGTCGTCACAGTGTAGAGTATACATTATTTGAGTGAAATCTCACGAAGGCCTTGAAATTGGCTTATTCGGCCATGTGCGAACAAAACTTTGTCATCCAGGTGAGCTGTTTAAAACTTATCCAGCGGTTGTTCTTAAACTGGCGTCATGTCCGCCTCTCGAATTTTCTTACGACCAGCGCAAACAAAAGCAACTCCGGAGTGAGGCAGCAGCTGTTTAGCGTAAATAAGCCGTTTTGACAACCCACAAGCTGTCCACAAGATGTCGCACCTTAAACGTTACAATTCGGTACCCACGAAGAATGATACCTTAGTTCAGGCATCCTTCGTTCACGGGTGAATGGCTGTTCTATCTTTTTTGCACGCCCTCCACATTGCTGGGAGGTATTCGCGTGGGCCGCAAAGCGTAGTGGAGCGTCGGTGGCCTTCGGACTTTCTTTATCTTCCCTCATCTACCTCTCTCTTCGAAGTGTCCATAGTTATTGCAGAATAAAAGAACAAGAAAACCTTCTCCTTCGGCCGTACCCGGCACTTTTGGGTGGAGTGTCTTAAATTCCTCAGCTCAGTGCATTGAGAAACTAAACTTTAGTGCCACTTTGTACCTACGTGCAAAGAAGGACACATAAAGAACCGCGCTGTCCGGCGCCTACAAATTTTCACGAACGAGGCCGCGCAGAGAAAGCGTAGGCAGCAAAGAGTTAGCGTCCAATGGAAAGGCTAAACGACTACCTCAAACGTCCTTCAATGTCGAGCATGTTCCGGCGTACGCGCCACAATATGATAATCGCTTTCGACGAGCGCAGCCACCATTCGGACGTTGAGCATATGCGAGGATTTCGATTGTACCTAATTAATATGCGCCGACCTATACCCGCTTAGGTGGCCCTGAAATGCTTACAGTTGCAATCCATGTAACTATGTAAAAAGGGCGGTGCCACGCAAAGTCAGTTCTCTTTTTTTCTAAGCTCCCCGTGCCGTTCAGCGTCCGTGGGTGCTAATGAGATAAAGGGAGAGTACTACTGCTGGAACGCCAACGGATTCCGTGGCCCGGTCTTGCCTCGCCCAAGGCTGGCCGCCAGCTGGCTGCACAGCGCACCGTATCCGTTAAGAGCCGGAAGGTGAAAATGAAAAGCAGTGGAGAGAGAGGCGGTCCTTGGAAATTTCCCGGCGACCACTCCCCACGAATAAGACGGTCGACCAGATAGCAGTTGCGAAAACGTTAGGAGTGGACCAATTCTCATGAGCTATTCCTCCCATCTTGCATCACGACAAAAGAAGAAAAAGAACAGTCGTCAAGTCTAACTAAGCGACCATGTTCGCGGCCTTGAATCGATTACTGCTTTGAGATTAATTCACCAAGATCCTAGACGTCATCGCTGTCAACTCGCGTTGACTCAGCGTTCGGGCGCCGCCGAACTCCTACGGCGCTGTCGTCAGGAAGCGAGGGAGAGGAGGAAGCTGGCCCTCGCACACTTATTTAAAATCACCCTCGGAACTAATTACAATCGCAAATGTCTCTCGCGTTCTTGGCGTGGCAGCGTACCCCGAGTGGCCGCGGGTAGCAAATTAGATTGCTCCAGAAGTGTGACCGATTGCGTACAACCCTAGCCGAGGTACAGGGCATACAGTGAAGGCAGCAGCGTACATTGTGAAGCCAGACTCAAAAACGCAGCTCAAGAAACAGCCAGCGAAGCACAAACGTGAAGCATATGCGAGCATTGAAACTCTCGGAAAAGCCCTTTGGCGCCACTGAGGGAAAGCTTCCGCGTTCGCAAGAAATTTACTAGACGAGGGTGGAGGCATGCGGATGCTGGCCAACTGGGCGAACAAAGGCGCAACGTGAAGTGAATGAAACAAATGTTAATGACTTCTCATTTAATAAACTCTCTGAATAATATTATTTGGAGTAGTGGAGGCAGAGCAACGCGTGGCGGGCAATTCTTGTTGCGCCCGTTTGTCATTTGCGGTTGCCCACGCGAAAGTCGGAAGCTGTTGGACAAAGTTTTCTCAGAATGGTTTATTTGACGCGCTTTGTTTTCTAGAGTCATCGCGTAGGCTACGCAGGCCATTGTGGCGGGAAACTGCTACCCAAGACAAGGTTTTGAAATGGCCATCATCCGGGCGTTTACAGAAATTTGCAATTTCGAACGCCACCTGCATCATACATTTGCTCGTACAGGACGCGACGGTCGGAACCGCGGTACTCTTTGTAAGGAACATGATATAACATTGAGCCGCTGAGTCTACAAAGGTGAGAGCACAGGAGGGCTACACTTTTCAAAGGTTTAATTTTGCCGCCTGCGTTCATGAGTACGTCTGTTCCCATAATGAGTAGAGAGAGAGAGAGAGAGAGAGAGAGAGAGAGAGAGAGAGAGAGAGAGAGAGAGAGAGAGAGCAAACTTTATTATCTTAAGGCCCTCATTCCCGGTCCTAGTGATCGTTTTCAGTGCCCATGGTCCGAGTAGTGTTGACGCATTTTTGCGCGGGTCCTGTGCAGACGTTCGCACAGAACTTAATGGGCACCCTGGATGTTCAGTGTCGGCGGAGGAAACAGCCAGAGCTCCCAGGAAGGGATGGAGACGAGGGATTTGATAAGAGATGGGGGTGGGGGTGCATTTACAAAAAGAACGAGTGATGGATGGGTAAGAAGAGTCGCCAGGACACCTATGGATCAGTGAAGAATGTGATGAGAGAGGAATGAAAATGTTTGCACCTGCCGATTGCGGCGCGCATCCTTACGAGGGAGACGGGTACTGGGGGGTAGGGACGGGGTGCGTGAAAGGCACTGGGCATACAAGTGATAGCGGAGGGAATCGTGGTACTGAGCGTGAATCGTCAGCCAGTGGTACAAGGTTGGACAGGGCTAGGCGGACCCGGGGAAGGAACACGGGTAAGCGCGTTTGTACTGGCGTTGGTGCCCGTGCTAGCGTGGCCAGGAACACATACCAGCGTGCAACGTGGAGTAGGATTGGCAGCTAAGATTAAAGCAACGATTGCGATCGTGTTTGGGCGGGTCGTATGGTGAGCGAAGTAACGGAGGACCGTTTGCAGTCGGAGAAAATGCGCACTGGCGTGGTGGAGGGGATAGTAAGAGCAGTGTGCTCTGTCGCGAGAGCAATAGCGTATTCTTCAAGGGGAGTGGAGTGAGGTGGAGACAGAAAGGAAACCGAGACACTGCCGCAAGAGGGGAGTTAGAAGATTGAAACGGTGCCCGTTGAGTGAGAGGAGGTGTTGCTGGCGTCAGTAAAGTAAAGGACGGAACCATGATCAAGTCGCCAATCAACTCGTTTCGGGAGGGCCTAAGCGCGCAGGGCGCTACGAGGAAGTCGCCGAACTTAGTTCATATTACGGGGCAGGTACTTGAGGCGTAAATTAGAAAAAGTAGTAAAGGAATGTGGGCAAGCGATGAAATGGGTAATGATACCACCCCTAATGAAACATTGAGTTCCCGAATCAAGTATCTAAGTTGGGACTGACCTAACTGTAGTTCCACACCGCGTAGAGTTGATCTCGATCGTAAGCGAACGAACAGTTCCGTCGATGGTGTTCACATTCAGGAACGAGAAAGTATGGGACGCAAGGTTGGGAGGCAAGTATTTCAAGCATTCAAGCATTCATTTCCCTCTATTCGAAATGATCCGGTTAACCAGAAGGCAAAGCTTTCGCCACTTTCGATCGAAGTGGCGTGCTTGGGTATGCGTTTCCCACGCATGGGTGCGTATACATGGCCTGTTTTCCCACGCAGTCCAAAGTCACGTCTAGAAAGTATGCACGTTAGAAAGGAAGGTGCGAGGTGCAATCTTTAATTAGCTTCCCGCCTGCCCCGCCAAGGGTCTGCGGCCGCAGGGAATTCAAAGTCACGGGCGCCGTTGTCTTCCTTCACAGCGCTCTATAACGCCCAGCGGCCTGAACAAACGGTGATTCCCGATCCCAATGGTGCCGCCGCTGACCCAGATGTAATCCTCCCGGAGCGAGAAGGCGTGGCAGTAACCGCGATGCGTCAGGAACACAAAACTGGACGTGCGCCACCTCAGGCAAAACGGCCCAGCCAAGACGAGGAAACGGCGGAGTGGCGCCGCAAATACCAGCGCTGTATATTTAGCCACTATAGATGGCGTTTAAACGGCGCTTTTGGCTTGTCTATTCCCAGCCGTTTGCGTGATCTGAGCGGATAACAGGCTCAGCGAGTGTTGCTCTTCGTATCTGATGAGATTAATTGGTGAAATAGAGCGCTATGTGGCTGAAGACCTGCCTCACCCCATAGCCGGCTGTTTGGGGCGCGACGCGAAGCGACACTTTTGAACGACCTGAAACGACTTAGTTCCTGCGCCGATTTCGTCAACCTAATTAGTGCACCCGAGCGGCTTAGAACACGGGATGGACGCGTGTCTTGGCAGCGTTCCAGTTTCGTTTTGCACGCCATCCATCACAGAAACTCTGTGCCGTGCGTGGGATGTCCTAGGGGTGGCAGCGTCATTGCGCCAGCTTCAGTGATACAAGTACGCTGAGGCGCTGCGAATTCGAGCGCAATTCTCACAAGGCTACAAGGCAACTTAAACCAAGACAAGAAGATACGACCGTTGCGCATGCCCACGGTCTGTGTCGTACCTCTGACTTTGTTTTATTGTGTGACTAATAGATGGGGCATGTCGGCAAAATTTTCAGGTCGATCGCGTCGTTCTGTAACATATCTAGCGACGGAAAGCAGAGAACGATAGAATGGAAAGAGCGCGGGGAGAGAGTGAATTGCCTTTAGGAGCGGAGAGAGCGAGAGAGAGAGAAATAACACTTATTTACTTAGTGGATTAGGGTGCGGTGGGCGCAACGCTGAGGGTTGCGACGACTTCAGCCGGTCGAGTCACGAGCTCCTTCTGGAGCTGGGGGTCCGAGTGGCCCAACGCCTCCATCCACTGGTCAGGGGAGACATTGCCAATGAAACGTCAGCACAAGCGGGGTCTGCACCTACACGCGCTAGTTCGGTTGCGCAACGTACGCCTTCTTGTAAGCCTTCTTCCTGAGCTAAGCGTGTATTCTCTTATCTAGAACGGCTCTCACTTTCGCGATTTTCAAGAAACCGTTTTGACGCAATGGAAACCCGGTTTCACACATGCGCCGTGTGCCCATAAATCTTATCAGAGCTTTTCGGTCGACCGACCGGTCGTAGGGCAATACATACTTTTTTTGATCGAACGCCACTGGCCCCACTAAGAAAGGTCTCACTTTAAAACAGTACAGCCAGTTCAGGGTGGCAAAAAAAGAGGAAAAAATGGCAATTACGGGGCAAAATTCCGGTACTGGTGGGAAACAACAGGAGCGACAGATAGCCAATGCCTCTGCCAAAGCGAGCAAGGGGGACTAGCGAGACGGTTAGAGCGCTACGCAGGGTTGCTAAGGTGTACGATTCCTGAACATGCGAAAAACGCTGTGTAGCGGACTAGTGAAGCCAGAGCGAGACGTACATATCGGGCCGAGCCTCAAGTCCACGAGGAAAATACAAGATGCTAATGGATTCTTAAAGAGCTATACCAATGTATCTTCAATGAACTTTTTTAGAGACGGCTACAACCCTTGATAAATTAAGAGTTGTCTGAAGCATTGTGCCAGCGACTTCGGTTAGGCATTGTTGTGGTCGCACATTTTCCGTGATGGAAGCACATTAATGCGCGCAGACCTCCATTAAGTAAACGCGAAGGCTCAGGCATCCTGGATAATATGTTTCATGCGAAATAAAACTTATTTTTCAGCTGCCATAATTTCGACAAAGAAAGTCTACTTTGATACCTACTGAAACTCTTAGCAATACAGTGCCCCAACTTAAAATGCTTCGCAATGCGTATCGTGTGATCTCAGTTTTCTGGCACTCCTGACGAATTTCTTCTCCTAAATGTGGGTATCTTAATACGTATATATAGGTACACACACGTACTGGAAGAAAAGACAGCGATCAAGAACGATGAGGGCACAGGGCAGTGGTTTCGCCTTTTTTAGTGTGGAAACAGGATTTCGAAATGTTTCACCCGCCGCGGTGGCTCAGTGGCTAAGGCGTTGTGCTGCTGAGCACAAGGACGCGGGTTCGATTCCCGGACGCGGCAGCCGCTTTCCTGATGAAGGTGAAAAGTGAAAACACTCGTTTTTTCGAGATAGCGGCGCACGTTAAAGATCCCCAACGTGGTCAAAATTAATCCGGAGCCCTCCACTATCGCGCGCCTCTTCGCCTGTGTTCTGTCGCCGCGTTATACCTCATCAGGTTTAACGCGCCGATCAATCAATTTCGAAATGTTTGAAAGAAAGAAAATAGAGGCGCCCCCGGGTGGTATCTGGACTCGGCCTCTCACGGCGATTCATATATGCCAAAACGTGACCATGCGCAATTATCAATACAAAAAAGAAAATAGTACACCTTCAACTTTAAAAACGATTACACTAGCCGCTAAACCCATTACCCTGCCCTATTTACAACCCGGTTACGGCGCAATTGAAACGCCGTGGACAAAGTTAGCAGGTCTTCAACCGCGCCAGTGCGCTGTCCACGCTATAGAGTTATCTTCTCGGTCATCTATTCGTAGATAAGACTCTTTACCAGGAGATGACTTGAACGGCTCTTAACCACCCAACCCAATTCGGATCCTTTTTGAAAACAGCGACGAGGAAACTATGTGGGCAGCCGTCATCAAGGACGGCCGCAAATGTTTAATCGGGCTGCCTGAATCTGCACTGTGTCACATGGTAAAGTAGGCCTTTTTAGTTGCCTTTATTTCTGCTGTAGCTTGCACGGAGCAGCTCGTGCACTGCGCAACAACAAATTCGTGCCCTAATTACGACCACTACAGACAAAGACAGAGGTGGAAGGGGGACAAGACAGTTGACTTCGATGCTAATCGAAATTATTCGCACTGCACGTTCCGATAACGAGAAAAGTGAGCGCCGGCGTGAAGTGCACTGCTTGCTTATTCACCAGTCAGGAAAATCCGGGCCCGCAGGCGCCATGGGCGAAATTCTTAGCCCCACACCGCGTTCAGCACGTGCGGCCACCAGGGCCGTATAGACACGTACAGTGCGCCACAGAGTCATATATAGGGTAGACGCATTTGCAGAGAGATACACTCGTCGTCTCCCAGCCACCATTAATCTCTGCCGGCCTGTTCGCTCCAAGGGCTATCCCTGCGCCCGTGCTTGTTCGTTTGCTCACTCGACTGGAGGGAGAGAGGGAGGGCTGCGCACAAGTGAGCTGCTGGCACGCGGTCGTTGCCTGCTGTCCACGCGTTCCTTTGTCTCAACACTCAGCGCGGCCACGCGCCCAGATCGCTGCCGGCTCTGTTCCAAATCGGCGGCTCCAGATCGCGCCTGCAGCGGCCGAGGCCGGCAGCTGGGCAGCGTTCCTTTGCGAGAACGGTTTCTGCCAGCGGGCTCGCGGCAGGCCGTCTCGGAGCCTCAGGAATGCGCAGCAACGCCGCACTGAATCGCCGGTGGCCTTGCCATGGTCGCAGCGAACGTGCTCGGGGCTCTTTTGGGAAGGCTTCGATCCCGCCTCACGGGCGTGCGTGTAGGCTGTGTCGCTTAGTCGCACACCGCAATTAAATCGGAATGGCGGCATAGAAAGCCCGAGTCAAACTTATCGTCGCTGTGAGTGCGTGCACCTATAGCGAAAATGGCGCAAACAGAAACGGCAGTGTAAGAGACTGAGAATAATCAAACTTCCTCTCTTGATAATTGACTTAAAAGGAAAGCTAAGTATATTTCGATGCACTGGAAGCGGGATATAGGACGCGCGTCTAGCAAGGAAAAGGGGCTACACAGAGTGTATACAAGCTCGACCAATCTCTTTCCAGCATTGCAAAATGGATCTGCGAAGAGATTGTGAGGAGTATTGCCTTGAGTTTGGGAAGTCCTTGTGCAGGCTCTACAGCACCTCCGAAAAGCACGCTGGACGTTCGTTCGCCGGGTCTCGACAACCGTCTTCGCCTACGAAATTCTTTTGCTTGGAAGGTGCTGTTCTGTTAATCGGCCCCACGCGGCATTAGTAATAATAGGTGCCGTCAGTAGGCGAGTGGCTAGGTTGCCCGCTTTCATGCGTGGATGTAGACCGGGAATGAAATATCGCCAACCTAGTTTGTCGTATACTTGGGCCTTCGGGCCTCCCCTGAGGATATGCGCTTGGTATGTTTACTCACAAGGAGAGATGCACTCCGAAACTTGCTGCTTGTCTCAAGTGGTTCCAGTTATGCAGCTCTCTGGAAGTTTGTCTGCTTTACAAAAAGAAGGTTATAGTGAAACACCGCCCAAAACCATTATTTTTGCAGCAAAGTTGTCTACGGCTAGGATCCTGCGCATCGCCTCCGGCGACAAGCCGAGCGTAGACCAGGAATTTTCCACGTGCGGCCCAAACTTAGAAAAAAATAAAATAAAAGCCCTTTCACTGCGTAAAAAAGAAGGTTAGCGAAGCAGCCGCTCTGGCGGGATTTGCTATGTTGGGGTTTACCTGTACCGGGAATTCGCTATGTTGAATTAGAAGGACTGTGGCGCGATCTCTACGTTCCAGACTAGAGACACACAGGATAGTTGGGTAGAAGCAATGAAGTTTTGTTATAGCGTGGCTGCGCCAATCACGGCGCAGGCCCTAGTGCGTCGCACAGGTGGCCGCCGAAGAGCGCACGACATTCCGCAATGGGAGGGGGAAAAAGCGCCACACGTGGCCAGGAGTGTACACGACTCGGGAAAGAGGCAGTAGTGGTGGATAAAAGTTTCAAGTGGGGCTGTAACCCCACTCCCTCCTTAATTGGTCGTGGTTCACTGTGAAACACATAATGTGAGAAAGCCAGATTACAAAATCCAAGCTTACACCGATATCCCTAAATTCAGTTTTACCTCTAAACGGAAATGCATTGCTGGGAAGTCCTTTAGGAGATGGGGGGGGGGGGGGCGCAATATAAGCCGCCCAAATTCAAAATATGGAGATCCTAGAACCTGCTTTTACAGCGAAGTGGTAACTGGATACGTTATGACGGATCTCGTCTCCGCGTACAAGCGGCAATACAACAACACTTCACAAAAATTTCTAAATTCACAAAGAATTCACAAAAATGTGGGTGTGCTTGGCGAGCGACGTCCTGCCGGCTGGTCGGTTCGGCAAAGGTGTACTCGCGTCATTTCCGTGACGAATATGACGTCAGTGACATCCTGGTGCATCCCGGCATAAAACATTTTCGTGTTAAAATATAAAACAAGCAAACAAACAACCCTAAGTATAGTGTACTCTTTAGAACTAAAGGTTGCTTCCCCAGGAATAAAACAGGAATAAAAGGGATAAAACAGGAATAAAACATTTTCGTGTTAAAAAAACTCCTCCTAGAGCATTCATATTTTAATATAGGACGGCTTATATAGCTCCCACAAGATGTCTCCCAAGCAAGTTAAACAGTGAAACCGGCTTTAGGGGGATCGGTGTAAGCTTGGTTTTTGTCAACTGGCTTTCTCAGATTATGTGTTTCACACTGAACCCTGGCCAGTTAGTGAGGGAGCGTGGTTACAGCTCTCCTTTATACTCCTCTCCACCCCTATCCCCGCTTCCTTCCTGAGTCGTGTACACTCCTCGCCCCGCGCGGCGTCTCTCTTCCCCCCGACATACCGCAATGCCGCGCGCTCTTCGGCTGCCACCTGTGCGGCGCACTAGAGCCTGCGCCGTGATTGGCGCAGCCGCGCTATAACACAACTTCACTGTTTCTACCTAACTATCGTGTGTGTCCTTAGTCTGTGAAGTAGGGATGGAGCCACTGTCTTTAAAATACAACATAGCAAATCCCCAACGTAGCGAATCCCACCTGAGTGCAAGCTTTGCTGTACTTCCCTCTTCAGACGGTGGAAGGGCTCCGAATTTTTGACCACCGATTTACGCAAATTTTACGGGTGGTTATAATAAAGAACCTGCTCGTTATGAGGTATCATTGCTGGAAACTTGCAGCGCAGAAAACGCAAGAATGGACAGATATACGAAAAGTACAACACTAACATTCGCGGATAAGTTTATTAGAAGAAACACGAAAGCATTGATATAGTTTGCTGCCCCCATCCTGGGCGACGTCCGAACAATTTGTCCGGAACAATTTGTCCGGAACAATTTTTCCGAGCGAATTTAAGCAAAATACAACAGGCTACCAACATCCCGGGGTCTTTTCTGAATGATTTGTTGTATTTGAAGGTGCAGCCAGCTATATAAAGACTTGCCCATTTCTTCTGCAAATTTAGTTGCGAGTAAAAGCGCTGTCCTGTTCGCTTCTCTGTTCGTATTGGTGTTTCATGCGCTGCAAAATATCCGAACATGGCCGGTCATCAAGCAGTCGAACAACTCTCGCTCCATCTTCAAGGAGTACACGTGGCTCTTCATCGAAATGCCGATGGCACAAGCACATAAAATGTGTCCAGCGTGTTTCTTCCATCCCGTAACTCACACAGCTTCACGTCATAGCGCATGCTTAAGCATGTAAACATGCGCTGAAGTTTGCCTCCGGAGTAGCAGCAGCCCCAATTCACACATCCTGGTGGCCCGGGGTGTCATTAGCTAGGAAGTACACCACGCACTGTTACCGCCGTCATTCGTCGAATTTAAATAGCGTGAACATCAGCGCCTTTCCCAGCCAATTATCAGCAGCGAAGGCGTGAAGAAAGGAATTATCTACGACCAAGCCACTAATGTCTTCAAATATAAAACGTCCGTGGTGACGTCATCAGAGTGAAATTGGATACAGCTTTGCAACCGTTTTTTGAGTACACACAGAGCATAATTGCCGCGTTAAAACCTTAAAGCGGGCCAATTATACCGCCAAAAAAGATAAAGAAGCAAATTCTGCCCCCCCCCCCCCCCCCGTAGCCCCCAATCCCTTAGAGCATTGTTTTCTATTTTCGCTTGGTCCTACGAAGTAACACTACAATTCAGTCCCCCCCGATCGTCACCATTTCTACCACGAGGGCAAATGTATCAACAACTTGATAAGAGGGACAAGTGTTAATCCGCCAGACTAGGGGATATCCCCCAGTGTGGAGTAGGTCCCTGCAAGAAAAAAAATTCTGAGAAAGCTTCTCAGAAAGCGGCATAGCCTTCCTGTGTAGCCGCACGGCTGCATTTCAGGTTCCCTCGCAGTGCTGGATTTGCAGAGCAATCTGTTCACCGCACGAGGCCTATCGAAACTGGAGTAAACCTCCCGCAGTGCGCCTATCTGTCCGCAGTTTTGTCGTTTCTTAAAAACAACGCCCACCGCCGGCGATCCGGAAAGGCTGCGGCGGAGCGGTATATACAAATCGGAACAAATTCACGCGCGATGTTAGGTCATTTCACAAGTCACAGCGGCGAAACGGGGCCCCGCACGTAATTGCGCGTCTTACAAAGCACGGTCTAAGCAGCCGAGAGTGCGCCAAGCGACCTAATTAGTGTTTCACCGCGTGAAAGTCTTTCGCAAAAAAAATGTGTTAATTACGCGCCGTCCTAATCTTAAACCGAGACGGTCTTTCTCACCGAAGTCAAGAAAGAAAGCCTGCCCGCAGTTTAGATTTATCTTTTCCATTCATCAGAAACGGTGATTATTACTGCGTAATTAATGTATAGTCGTGCCTGTTGGCGACACGTGCTATCCGTACCACTAACACTACAGTATAGTACATAGCACTGTCTACTGGCATTTATCACAGTGGAAGATAGGTATCGAACACTCCAGTTTATAACGCGTCACGTCCCCCCATATTGATTGATTGTACGGTACAACGCGCCGACGCAACGCAGGCGATGAGGCGCGCCGTAGTGGAGGGCTCCGGATTAATTTTTACCAAATGGGAATCTTTAACGTGCGCCGAAATCTCGTACACACGGGCGTTTTTGCTTGTCGCTTCCACCAGAAAAGCCGCGGTCGGGAATCGAACCCGCGACCTCGTGCACAGCAGCACAGGTCCCAAGAAGCCTTCTCCGTCAGAGCGTGATGACAAAAGAGAACGTGCAAAGCAAAAGGCAGATGGATTACCACTTTTAAATAAATAAGTTGCGAGGGAAGCTTTTTAAGGCGAAGCTTTGGTGTTCTCACTGATGGCGTCTGTAACGCGAACACGGTCGAAGTGAAAGAAAAAAAAAACGCTTCCCGTGACCGAAGTCCAACGTGAGTCCCTCGCGTTATGAAGCCGGCGTCTATGGTCGAAACGGTTTGGAAAACTTAGACGACAACCACAGAATCCGTCACGCAAAAACTTCGCGTTCAACCATCGTCGTCGTTTGACGGAGGAGTGCATGATTTTTGGCTAAATGCGGAAGAATTGGCAATGTTCTCGCCAACGTCATAAACCTCATAAAGCAAAAAGTAGCCAGCAACACGTACCTGCAGATGACAACAAAAAAAAAAAAAGCCTAATGACTTAGCAGGCATTGATATTTCGCGGTGCTTCATGTATTGTACAGGATTTTTATTCACGTTAGCGATAAGAAATACCGAAGTGACATATAGGCAACTATGTCACCTTGTATCTTTCAACTATGGCTCTCCAGATATCTCAGGTGTAGTTTGAGTGCACTAAAAGCCTCATTTGAACTTGCCAGGAAGCTCAATGTCTTCGTGTCGAAGAGGAAAATGTTAGGAACCGATATTCTTTTTTTTTAACCAGGACGGGCATTCATATGCCAGGGTGACTGACGTATCGATGAAAAACTTGACAGGATGGGCAGGAGTCCCGACCAAAAATGCGCGCCCGGATGACCGGCAGGTCACCGCGCAGCGCAATCATCACTGGAGTATTTCTGGCCTTTGCACAGCCTTTTTCGGCTTTGACCATATGGGGGGATGCGAAAATTGGAAGGGTGTATTCGAGCGCTCACTCGCACGCTTGATGGTGATGTCTGAGCCCTCACGTCTCTGTCCACGCAAAACTGAAAACTGAACAAAGATAAAAGCAGCCCCTTCGACCTCCTGGGTCATATGTTTCGTCGTGCGAAATTGAACGCTCTTCCTATGTGCGTCACTGACCGAGGCAGAACCACACCCGGTCCCCGCAACGTCGTTGCCTCCTCTCTACCATGTGCGGCGGGCGAAGGAGACTAGAATTTTTTTTACGAGCTTTGAGACAAACGCCGAAAAATGCGGCTTATGTGGCAAATAGTGGTACCACCTACTTTGTGGCACAATGTATGTGCTGCCTGTAAGTACATCGACATTTATGGCTTTAGACGTGGCGCTTATGTAGACGAGGGAACATACACAATGAAGCCCATGTTCAACAAACATAACTGAAAGAATGATTCAGCCGAACGTACTTTAGCTCTTAATCACTCGACTATTGTAAGTAGATTTCACTAGAAAGAATTCTACCCGTCTGCATGTTCAAGATCCAGTAGTATATGATGAAAGTGTGGCTGCGTGCCTCTCGGGTTGTCTTGCAAGCGTTAGTGGAACGCAGTACGCATCGCGCGCTTCACTTTTCTCCTTTACACATGCGACAACTGCACCATTCGGAATTTGAGCATTGACCGCTCTGAGCTACGGCGGTTTTATTTTTGAAGTAGATATTCTTCACCGGAGGTGGGCCCACAGCCCTATTTTGCTTCTACCTGTGGCAATATTCTCATACCGTATTGTTTATTTTGCATTTGCGTTCTACTTGTTGCGAGCATTAGTGTTTCAAAGCGCTTAAAAGTTACAGTGCTTTGATATGCGTGCCTTTCCTTCAGTCTTAAACGCCTTACGAACGATGAAGGATCCATCGCACCGGAAGTAGCGACACTCCTATCATACGAGGCGCACCCACACCTCAGCTCCAAACTACGCGCCTTAAGACCGCTTGCTACATCGAGTAAATCGGCCTAGAGGCAGCTCCAAACAGCGTGCACCACGGCATGTTCCTATATATACTGTGGGTTCCAACTAGTATAGGGGCGCGCGTTTTTGCATGCCTCCTTTCGGGGGCACGTGATATGCGGCCACGAAGGGCGCAGTCAATTCTTTGCGTTTTATTTCTCAGTTTCTATTTAAAGTACCTCGAACGCCGCATTCGGCGTGGCGTGGTTGTAGAGTAGCGGTTAAGCCACTTGCCTCCTCACCGCGTGTCCCTTAATTTTATTCCCGTCTTTGCCACGTGTTCTTTTTTTTTTAAGTCGCACGACGTAATGGTAGGGACTCTAGTCATTTACGATGTTGTGTGATGGCGATGCGTTAGTTCCAGGCACGGCTGGTAAGCGCGGCGGAATCACGCAAACCAGTCTATTGCGCTTATAAGACTTCATGCAAGGTTGCAAGCATTACAAATGTCATCGCATTTTTCACCAACAGAACTATAAAAAGTCGAGGAATTTCACTAACTTGGCTCAGTCTCTCGATTTGCTCCAACGTGCTTCATTTCAACGAAGTTACACTTTAGTGAAACTTACGTTCTAAGGTCTCCTGCTTCTCGGCACAGTGAGGGTTTGCTGCACACATAGTTGCACCTTGAGCTTGGTGCTATGGTTGCCCGGGCAACAACTACCACGGTGGGCATAGCGATCACAAGGAAAAGGCAGCCGACAAAAAGAAAAGAAAACGACAAGAATGAGAATCGGGACAAACAAGGAAATTGCGGATCACTGGGACACTTTGCTGCTTGGTCGGCGACCGGTTCGAGGAGCACGGACACGGCAAAAGGAACCCATTCTCTTTGCTCGTTTTTTTACTTTTTCAATCGTTTTAAAGATTGCCGTGCGACGCTCGCACCGACAGTGAGGAGGCAATAGAGGCGGCAGCGAAACGCGGAAATGAGAGGAAAATAGCGGGTGGTAGGGATGACGGAAATAGACGCCTGGAGAGCGAGAATTCGAGCCTTGCGCGAGGCTATCGATGATTGGCCGGCCGGCGATAGTGCCTTTGTTGGTGCTAGACGTCAAAACAGTCAAGAAGCCCTGTAGAAGGTTGGCGGCACAAAGGGTTTCGCTTCGTCTTGACGCACTTCTTTTTTTTTTACCTTCCTTTTTAGCACGCACGAAACAAGAGCAAAATGAGAGCACGCAGCCAGCGTCTTTCTTTCGCTCTCAATGTTCTTCTGATATATATATATATATATATATATATATATATATATATATATATATATATATATATATATATATATATATATATATATATATATATATATACCGCGTAATGCAAGTATGTGAGGAGTGGTTACTCCTGCATGCGTATTTCTGATACTTGCCGCAGTCTTTGATGTAAGTCCCGACTACTGAGTGCTGATAGTGGAGCCGTTTATAGTTACGCCTTTCTTCGTCTAAGAGTCAGAAATTACTTTACGCAAACAGCGCTTTTTTTGCTCATTCAAACGGTGGCAGCCGTGCGTGAATTCAAGTGTGAGCACATTAGTTTTGTAGAACAGCGCGTTGACAGGAGCAGTCTGATTCTATAAATCTATAATTTCTTTTTGCAAGCAGTATAGGGGGCTCCCGAAATAGGGTATCATAACATGGATCATTTTCTCTTGAAGGCGTGCAATTAAGAAGTAAGGAACTAGGACACCAAAGGAAAGTGGAAGTGGAAGTAGAAGACGTTTACCCAACGTTTATTAGGCTTAAAGCCAGCCGTATTTCTCACACAACATCATGCGCAAATTAACATAATGACGCAGGTATTAGAACCACCTGTGTCTCCTACACCCTCTTGAATGGGAACCTGCAGCAGTCAAAAGGGTATTTCCTTTTCGTCAGCATCTTAAACAATATCCCATTTTCCTCAAGTAAATCGTGTTTTAAATTTCAACTTCTGACCTTTGAATTACCGTCTGAAATAAGTACTGCGGATTCTGACTGCGTGTTTTTTTTTTATCATGAAGGCGTTAAGAAGCGCGGCTCCTCCTATCCTCCTCTTCTTAATTAAACCTTCTAGTGTCCCACACTTCACAACATATACATTACCGCCCCCCCCCCCCCCCGATTTCTATCGCCTTCATGAACGTTTAACATAAACGGTAGCAGTATCACATATGCATATGGCGAATATGAATTACTAACAAACTTTCTCCACTTCCGTCGCATCCCTGGCTCCCCGCCGCTGTGTCTTCCTGTTACTGATTTTGTTACCGACTGCCCGCTACGACATGCATAAGGCGCTCCATAAGACGATCTGAGGCAGCAAGATTCCAGAGCCGACGAAGTTCTCCTTTCACACTTGGTTATTTTCATCACTCCGAGGGCTATTTATAAGGCTTATATAGACGTACGATGTTTAATCCTCATAATCCCGAAACGCATCAACTTTACCCTAGATCTATAAATACCTATCCCGGCAGGGGTGGAACCCAGCTTCGGCTCTTCGTGGATTTTCGTATCCTGCAGTGGCTTGTTTCATCAGCAGCGTCGCCTGTAGTTCCGGGTGATGTAGTATCGATTGGTCTATCAGGGATAACGGAAAGGCGCGAACGGACACAGAAGTGGGCGATCAGGGCCCAATTAACGCATTAGTGGCTTTTTTGGACACGTAGGCTGCACGCTATCTAAGGGTGCGTGAAATCGTTTGGAACAACATCGGAATACAGATGCTTATTTCCTAGAGTAATCTGCCGCCACAAAACAGGGCAACTGTGCGGTATACTTATATTTTTCCTTTGAGGAAATGATAAGAGTTCTGACTACGTACGGCGTGTCTTTTGCGGAGTTTTGATTATGTTACCTTTTTCTCTTAGTGACTTGTCTTCTTTGCATCCACCTCGGTATTCTAGCACGCGCTACTGCCTCGGGCTTGACTGCTCATGTATACATTCGTATATTAAGTTCGGTAGAATATGATACAAACTATTTTTCGATAGCATATGAAGCTGTTTTTCATCCTAATACGCAGCAAATTATAAACAGTTTTTTTTCCTGGCTCTCTAGGTTTATTTTGGGAAGAAAATATTCTAAATTATTATGCCATTTAAAAGTAAAGTGGGCCTTATTTTAAGGCGCGGAGTCATTAATACATATGAACAAGTTCCTTGGGTTGTCTTTGGAAGGCAACTGCAAAGTGATAATGCGGGAATTTTTTTCAAGGCAGTGAATAAGCGTACAGGTGCCGTGAAAAGTAATTGGAACACGTCCTCTTACATTTGCAGGTATTTCTTCTTCCGGAAACTGCCTGGCTGCATTGGTGTGCGTTTATAGGAGTCCTCCTTAATAGAAAAAGCTCCCTGTAAACCGGTAACGGCAGTCATAAAGCCAGTAAGACAAATATTTTGCGATATCCACAAATCCTTGTTCCAATTACTTATGACGGCACCTGTACAAACACAAGTGTGCAGCAAAACACAGATCCCAATTGAGGCTGCGCGCCACCTCCGCAAATTTTGTAGTTCATGGCGAGAGCTGATAAAACTTGAGTGTTGGACAAATGTCAATACATTTTTGTTCTTCTTCAAACATCGGGCAAGTTTAGCCTATGCCGGGTTTCCACTGCATAGCTTGCGCAGAATAGTTCGTCATTTATCCGAATGGTGTTGTCATCTGACTGTCACCGCTCATGCAGAGGAATTGCCTTTCGTGGTCTTTCAGACGAGGAGCGCCAGGACATCGAGTGCTGCAAGTACACGCCGGAAGAACGCCACCCGAACTGCATGATCATCAACGTCCCCCACGACGATCCCTTCTACAAGTTCTTCAACCGCAAGTGCCTCGAGTTCACCAGGGTTCTCGCAGGCCTCAGGCCATCTTGCACCCTCGGTGAGTACCATTTCCTTACGCGTACGCTCTAGGGGGACGTCCCAGATGCGTTCCACATAGCCATCTCTAAGGGCCACGTTGATAAACAGATAGTGGAAATTGTGCTCATATTCTAGAAAGGGTTAGCTTATGCGAGAAGTGGGCGTCCACCTCAGTATTAATACCGGCTTGTGGTAGGCACTGAGTCGCCATGACAGTGCTGGACACTAAAAGAACAGAGAGTGAACTCATTATAGTCACTGTCTACAAATCACCAAACGAAACACGCGTGAAAGTGTAACGTCAGAGTCCACATGCACCCGGTAAAGAAACGAATTTTCACTGAAGTCATGCTTGTACGTGACCGACTACATTATCTCGCAGGACCCAGGTCTCAGATGAACATCATCTCGGGCTACATCGACGCGGGATTCGTCTACGGCAGCACCCAGGAGGTGGCCAGCCGTCTCCGAGAATTCTCCGGAGGTAGGTGTTCATCGCTTCTGAACGATGCCGTACAAATCCCGCACGCGCAGGGAACGTGCTCGCGCTAATGAAACAGCCAGCGCGCGTGCGACCTTCCCCGCACGCGCCCCGGGCACATTAATCGACAATCTTTCGCGTAGCATCAGCTTGTGCCGATTTGTATCACAGAGTATCGTTGTTTGGGTTTGTCTCGTTCCCAAACAAGGTCGCCTCAAGACCACTCCCCTGTACCGCGACCTGGGCCTCAAGGACCTCCTGCCCATGAAGACGGTCGAGGCGGACGTCGGCTGCATGGCGAGACCCCGCAACCTCTACTGCTTCGACGCCGGCAAGTGCATACAGCTGCCAAAAATAATTCTTCCCCTGCGCTGCCCGCTTCTTTTGTCCTACATCCCGTGTGATCAGGCAACTACATGTTCACCACGGGAATGGAACGAACGCTCTAAAACAACGCGCGCGGTCTCCGTGTCAACCTTGTGCATCCAATAGCGATGATCGATCATGGCGCCTGAACGTGCGAAATCGATGAAGCTGTCTCGCAGGGCGCGACAACTTTCAGGCAATCTCATTACTGCTCCGCAAGCGCCCTCGGTCAATCGATACAAAGCATTCAATCTATACAGAACAACCAAACCGGTATAATTAGCACATGCAAAGAGCCGACTAAAGCAGACGTAGTTCATAGGTCTATCGGACACCTTGATGTAGCTACTGGATGTGTCAAGGGCACTTATAAGAGTGGGGCAGCATCTGCAGGAAAATTGACCTCGTGAGGTCGGTGCTATGGCGTACTGTAAAAGGGACCGATTTAGCGGGACAGAAGTCACTTAGCTTCTCATTTTGATGGGCGTTGTGAGTGACAAGTCCCACTGTACGGTCCTTGGAACGTCGAAAGTACGCTGAAGGTCACTTTGTGACGCACTTCTGAGCTTCGCAAACGCCCTTGCCCAGGTTCTTTTACATCAACGGTCCTCAAACGAGGGTGCACGGGCCCCACAAGGGTTCCCCAAGGGCATTTGAGGGGTCCGCAAAACCCTCCCGGAAACCCTTACCCCGATTCATTCTCTCTTTTCCCAAACCTTCATAAGTATGCAAAAAGGTGACTTCGCACATGACTTGCGCGTTTAATTTCTCCGCGTAGCCCTTGTTTTAAGGTTGCCGTTTCGCACAACACGTCAGCTGTGCAAAAAAGCCCGACAAAAAATGTACGTATGTATGTATGTATGTATGTATGTATGTAAATATGTATGTATGTATGTATGTATGTATGTATGTATGTATGTATGTATGTATGTATGTATGTATGTATGTATTTATTTATTTATTATGGGCATATACCGTACTTACTCGATTCTAATCCTCCCCCCCCCCTTTTTTTTTCTTAGATAGCGATTCCGAAAGTGAGGGGGGTGCTTATATTCGAGAAACCTAAATTATCTCTAATCCCCCTCACCACTTTTTTTTTTTTTTTGCGGCCGTATCTCGATGAGAAGGGCGCAAGAAATAACGTTTTATTTGACAAATATTCAGAAGAAAAATAGGTACAGCCAGTGAACCCACCCCTTAAGTCTGATGTCAGTCACTCTCGCTATTATTAGAGTCCGTTGCGCCGCTTGGACCGCCGCTTACAGTATTCCCCAGCAGGTCGTCTTCTGTTCCGTTAAAGTGGTTTGTAATTGAAAACTTCACAAATTAATTGGCTGCAACGTCAGCTCGAGCTCACTTCCATGAGTCTAAAATCAATTATTCGGTGGTTGTTTATAGAAATAGGGTGCTTTGATTCGCATGCAAACTTTCTTTTTCCCCATTTCTTTTTCGAAAGTAAGGGAGGGTGCTTAGAATCGTAAAAGTACGGTACGCTTGGACCGTTTGGTGACTTCTAGCTGCAAGCGACAATTGGTTGACAATGTGACACGCATCAGCATAAAAGTCAGACGGAAAAAGGAGAAATTGATTAAGTATGCGGGCGACTTCAGCTGAAAGTGCAAATTGCCTGACATTTTAACGCGAAAGAACATCGTCTTTCGTGGATTCCCCCACCACTTTTGCCAGGCAGAAACGTGTCCCTGGCATACGCGAGGTCGAGAACCACCGTTATGATTCGGCGACGAGCAATCAACCTCGTACCGCGGATCGTCAAGGAAGTCATACTTGCGTACTCGTGGCCACTCGAACTTGGTCCTCTCGCTTGTGAGCAACATGTGCTTGCACGTGTATCGTGTTATCGAAAGTTGTCCGAACTCACTTAGTGACATAAGGGCCATTCCTCCTCGTGGATGTAGTGCAGTTTTGGTATAAACTGCCGGGAGCGGCGTCGCTGGCGCTGGAATAACTTCTTTAAGCGGAGTTCGGGCGGACTTGGTTGCTACGGAGCAGCATGCAGGTAAGTATATTATAGCTGACAAAGCAACAGGAACGTAAGATGACAAGTTTCACACTCCGAGATGGGAAGCCAGAGGCATGGATCAGAGAAAGAACTCGCGTGTGAGATATTCCATTCTCACGAATGGGCAACAGCGGAGCTGGCCAGACAATGTGAGGGTAACGACAGACAACGGGAAAACGACAGAAAGCTACACGAATAGCTGGACTACTGCTTATGAATTGGAACAGACGCGCGAGGCAGATAGCGATGTGGAGAGATGGTTAAGTACACATCTGAAGTCAAAGTGCCTAATCGCTAAGCCTAAACCCTAAGCCTATAGACACGCTCTTATCACACCCTTGTGAGCCCGTGCAACGACGCCTGCTGCAGGAGACGAGCGCGTGAACGAGCAGCTGGCGCTGACGGTGATGCACACGCTGTGGCTGCGTGAGCACAACAAGATCGCCCACTCGCTGCACGAGGTGAACCCGCACTGGGACGACGAGACGCTGTTCCAGGAGGCCAGGCACATCCTCATCGCCGAGGTGCAGCACGTCACCTTCAACGAGTGGCTGCCCATGGTCATCGGCCCGGACGCCGTCAAGAAGTACGGACTCCAGCCCCTCCAGCACGTAAGGCGACCGACCACTCATGCGCGCCACTCCACCGGGCGTAAGCGCGAAAAGCAACTGGTCAAGCGAGACACCCTGCTGTGGGGTGTGAGGATGCTTGTAGCTGACGAATGTTGCCTAGATGTGCTCCAGGCTTCAATTTAAAGAGTTTGAGCCAAGGCGAGTAAACATTTAATTACGGGAAGCGATAGGTTTATGCTCAGTTTTTTGTGGGCTATAGAGTCCAACGTCCTGTTAAAAACTAACCCTCTCAAAGAAAAGGTCATGCCATTACAATGAAGGCGCCACTACACCGGTGGTCCTGCTGTTAGGGCACCCGCCCGGTAAGGGCGTCCTCAGTACGGGATGTTCTGGCCACACCTCTGGTAGAAATCCATCAAAACTCGAGGGCAACCGGGATGAGGTCTGCCTTCTGAAAACAACGCGTATAGAACGGAGAATGCATGTGTTGACATATCGAAGCGTGTATAGTAGTGAAGGCTGGTTTCAACGAAGTGTACATGGCACGACATAGACGAACAAATAGGGCTATACGTGTTGACATATTATAGTAGTGAAGGCTGGTTTCAACGAAGTGTACATGGCACGACATAGACGAACAAATAGGGCTATACGTGTTGACATATTATAGTAGTGAAGGCTGGTTTCAACGAAGTGTACATGGGACGACATATACGAACAAATAGGGCTATACGTGTTGACATATCGAAGCGTGTATAGTAGTGAAGGCTGGTTTCAACGAAGTGTACATGGCACGACATAGACGAACAAATAGGGCTATACGTGTTGACATATTATAGTAGTGAAGGCTGGTTTCAACGAAGTGTACATGGCACGACATAGACGAACAAATAGGGCTATACGTGTTGACATATCGAAGCGTGTATAGTAGTGAAGGCTGGTTTCAACGAAGTGTACATGGCACGACATAGACGAACAAATAGGGCTATACGTGTTGACATATTATAGTAGTGAAGGCTGGTTTCAACGAAGTGTACATGGCACGACATAGACGAACAAATAGGGCTATACGTGTTGACATATCGAAGCGTGTATAGTAGTGAAGGCTGGTTTCAACGAAGTGTACATGGCACGACATAGACGAACAAATAGGGCTATACGTGTTGACATATTATAGTAGTGAAGGCTGGTTTCAACGAAGTGTACATGGCACGACATATACGAACAAATAGGGCTATACGTGTTGACATATCGAAGCGTGTATAGTAGTGAAGGCTGGTTTCAACGAAGTGTATACATGGCACGACATAGACGAACAAATAGGGCTATACGTGTGAAAGGTCGCAAGGGAGAGGCGCACGAAATTGCGCCAGTATTTCTAGCTGAAAATACGGCGCGGCAGCGAAACAGCAGATTGTTGTGTCATTTCACCCAGCTGAATCTTGTTTTCAAATTGCGCCGCACTTTGTGCAGGGTTATTACGACGGCTACAGCTCCAAGGTGAACGGCGGAATAAGGCAAGCCTTCCAGGCAGCAGCGTTCCGTTTCGGCCACAGTCTGCTTCCCGACATCACCGAGCGTTACAACAAGTTCCACGAAAAGCTCGGTGAGCCTCCTCCTTGCACGGGAAAATAAACGTTGTCCACTGTATAAGAATTCCGCTGACAATCTGGAGGAAAACGGGGTGCGTAGCGCTCGTCATTGCTCAGTCTACGTTCATTTAGCGCAGTGATTCTATGTGAGGTGTTCTGGACTGCCCTGATACACACTTCATAAGATACCAGGCTAGATACAGATGTCCTTAAAAGTCTCTTGAAACATGCGGAGAAATCGGCGTGGAAAGCGAGGCATTTGCGGTAAAAAACGTAGATGGAACCCAGGATTCTCGGATGAAGGAAATTGCTGCGCCATTTTGGCGACTCGCTACCCATTGTATATGTGTGGGACGTACCTTAACTATACATTATGCCGCTCAAACTATGCTGTTAATGGGAGAAGACTCGCCGGTTCTCAGATTTATACCCTGTGCACATTGCAGGTAATTATCACTCGTAGTCATTCACACCGACAGATACGTAAATCAGGGGTGGAGCAGCTGCGCCATTTGCGCCACTGAGGGCCAATCTTGTTTAGCTGCGCCATCCTGCGCCGAACCGCCCCTATTGCGCAGGACTCGTTTATCAGCGCCGTCCTGCGCCGCAGAGCCCGAATTTCGCTGCGAGATACGACCGCCGTAATGTCCCGTGCGCGAAAACTTGGCTGAAACATCGTGTTTTCGGTTTCAATGCGGTTATGGTTTCGGTTTCGGCAAGGCTGTGAGCGGCGATTTTTTTCACGCGAATGGCTTTTGTTAGGTGCAAGGCCGCAGGCACTACGCGCCTTCTCGGCTTCTCATGGGATTTATTTGTGTCGCTTGTGCACAGTTTTCGTTGCCGGTGCCGGCCGCTGCGCCACAATCAGTGGTAAATTACCAAAAGTGAGTGAAACGTTTTTTGTGTCACATCGCAAAAAACACGGTCTTGGACGCTTAATTTGGTTCGCCCTTGCTGTGAGGTAATCACTCATTTTCGCCTGTGGACTTTGGGGTTAGTTTTTCTTATGTGGATGATGGTCAAGCATTAATTATTCCTTCTAACACGTTCTCGTTAGTAGTCTTCTACGGTGTACGTTCGTCGACCCTCGCAACCCCGTGACGGCGAAGGCAAAGCTATGTTCTGTTTCGCACCCACTGAAACCGCCGTTTGATAGAAAAAAAATGCAAGAAAAAGCCTTGTTTTACGGAATGCTGCCGTGAGTTCGCTTAACAACACTGCCGTCTACTGGACACGAAGCGAGCCCTGTTATCTGATCCCCTTCGACTCTGCACGTGAGATTTGCCCCTTGAACGGTGATAACGCGGCGCACTCGCTGGGGGCGAAGGTACATAACTCCGCATATTGTGAATTTCCAGATATAGTACGCATTCCTCGTTCGGAGTGGGTTGTAGTGCACAATAGAAGACCTAGTATAGTAGATAAATAGATTAAACTTAATTGGCAGGGGGCTGCCACGGTAGCCTGTGCCAGCACCCCTGAAAAGCGGCCTTTCCAGCTGCTCCAAGCCTGCTACAAAAGGCAGTTTTGTTTTGCCTGCTTCCAGGACAGATAGATTCCTTGTTAGGAATAGCCAGTGCAAGAAAATACCCTGAAGGTAGTTTGCCTTACCTATACAGGTGGTCCCTGAACTCAGTTGAAAAGTATTTAGGCGTATACAGGGAGGAAAAGAGGGCAAGGGAAGGGGGGGAGGGCTGGCAAGACGATTATCCAATTTTCTTCTTCTGTGACGGGCTAGTTATTATATCAGTCATATTTTCTATGAACCGCTGAGATTAAGGAGCTTCACATACTTCTTTCTTCCGCAAAATGACCCTGATAGTTGTTGCATGGTCACTCTGTAAAGCAGCACCAATCGTTAGGACTTCTGATGCGCAAGCATTCTTTGCCGACCCAATGCAAAAATTCATCTACAACGCAAGACTGAGGGTCCCCCTTTGGATGCGCAAGAAAACGATTTAATAAAAGGCCTTAGGGCCTTCACATTTTCACGCAAGACGACCTGAACTGCACCTGAAAGAACGCCTGCTCCGCAATTTGTTTTCTCGTAGTAATAAAGCTGCATTTAAAGTCGCTCTCTTTATATATTGCTCCATAGGAATACGTGAAGTCTTAAGGAGGTACCTAATAAAAGGCCCTGGGCCTTCACACTTTTAGATCAGACTGCTTATACTGCCCCCCAAAAAACGACATTTAAACAATGGATTTGTGTATTGTAATGAAGCCAATTTTAAAGGAGCACGGTGTATAACTCTTCATCTAGGGTAACACAAGGTCTGATGGAGATATTTAATAAAAGGCCATATTGCCTTAGTACTATGATACCCGACCGCTCATCAATAGCAACCTGAAAAACGTCTCTTCAGCAAAGCATTCGTGTATAGTACTGAAGCCTTCTTTAAAAGGGCCGGGCGTACAGCAGAGCAGCTAGAAAGCATGCTTGCGCATTTTACGGTGGTGCCCATCTTGGAGCTTGTGTAACTTTTTATTTGTGTGTGGAATATAATAATTACTAAGAGATGTCCACTGTACGCGAACATGTTATATTATGTTTATTGTTCTAACACGTCGCGCGGGCTTCTTTCCTCCCCAGAGGCCATCCGTCTGTCGAGATTGTTGCGTCAGCCCTACGATCTGTACAAGCCCGGAGTCGTGGACAGCTTCGCCCTCGGCCTCGTCGACCAGCAGTCCAACCGGATGGACCCCGAAATCACTACTGAGGTAAAAAACATTTCAGCTTACGAAGGTATGTAGTCTACTCAAGAAAAGAGTTATGGGAATAACAACATATCCCAACGGGAAAAAAATGAAGACTGTGTCATGACTGAACTGCTCGGGGGTCAGGTGTCCGCGTGCACTCTGACCAGGGTCGAGGTACTGCTGCAATAGTAGCGCAGCATGTGATTGAAATTACATATCTCGCGCACACACACACGCGTAGAGAGAGAGAGAGAGAGAGAGAGAGAGAGAGAGAGAGAGAGAGAGAACACTTATACGTCTACAATTACAGCATGCCGTGCTCGTAGCTAATTATCTGCTAAGAGGAGGCGTGCGCATTGGTTCAGTGGTGACCGTATTTATACCGAAGGTGCAAGCAATACACAGCTTTGTAGTCACAATTTGCCCCTGACAGTAACCTGACTGACTGTTGACATAAAGTAGCTGTGGTTGATTCCTCTGTCTTAGGAATTTGTAAAACACGAAAGTGAAATGTGCAGCGAAATCTGCAGCTGAGCATGATTTTCGGGTCGGCGGCTGTCTTGTGGGTGTACTTGGCGAGCGACGTCCTGCTGGCTGGTCGCTTCAGCAAAGGTGTACTGGCGTCATTTCCGTGACGGATCTGATGTCAGTGAAATCTTGGTGTATCCCGGCATAAAACCCTTTCGTGTTAAAATATAAAACACGAAAACGAACAACCCTATGTATAAAGTAATCTTTAGTACCAAAGGTTGCTTCCCCGCAAGAAGACCCTGTGTGCAGGGGTGCACGCTTTACAGGCAGCTTGCTTCGTTGCACTGGCGTCATTTCCGCGACGGATATGACGTCAGTGAAATCTTCGTGTATCCCGGAATAAAACACTTTCGTGTTAAAAGCAAACTGCATAATTTCGGCAATATGCTGCACCCGTGACAGTTTGCCGAACCCTTTCGAATACCTTGCGGGGACCGGCTGCGTTACGTTCCGGACACCTGTACGTTACAAAGACCGTCGCGCTGGCTCCCGGAAGCCCGTTTCAAGGCCCAATCCCGTCACAAAATCCTTGTGTGGCGATGCTCTAAACTACGTTCCGTGAACCCGTAAAGTGCACAACACCTTACATAAAATGAACAAGTCAAGCTACATGTAAGGGCTGCGCCCCCTCAAAGCACAGGCTGGCTGCGGGGAAGCATCCCTGTGATTTGCAAGGTCCAATTTTTGTCTCCGGCGGTGCATGCTATGTGACACCGGCTGTAAAACGAGATAAAACCAGAAAAAGAACGATTTACTGGGGCCAGCACTCGCATGCGTTGTACTATAGGCGACGAACGCACGCCAAGTTACTGGAGACGGACACTCGCTCCTGGCAGCGCAACCGAGATAAGAGTACCCACTATAATAAATTATTATCAGCTGACTTTACAAAAAAGAAGAAAAAAAAAGAGGACGCAAACTGACTGCACTGCAGCTGGCAAAGCCTTTGTTCGTTTTCAGTACAAAAATAGAAAGGGAGAGTTGAGAACGTGCAGCTTACCACCACTGCGTGGTCGTCAAGGTTCATGGCGCCTAAAACACGATGGGGCAAGCAACAGCGGCATAGTTTTTTAATCGAAAGCTCCTCACAATTATGCAGTTTTAGAGGGCTTGTAACGTTTCACTATGCGTCCCAAATTTGGTGAGAAAAGTCACGGTGATGGCATATATGCGATAAATGTGGCCACACTTGGTCCAATGCATTACCGCGAATTGAGTATTATGGATAAATGTCGCTAGTTCAGAGCACACTGCTTGAGCTTTCTAGGCAAACTGGCCACGCACTGTACATGTCTATCTTGATCTTTGAGCTTGAACTTTAAGAGTTCCGTTACGTGCTACGAGGCCTTACCTAATAGCTTTGCATGCGATAAAGCGGTGCACCGATAATGCAAGGGCTGGGATGGTGGCACGCACCAACATGCGCCCACTCCGACACATTTTAAGTACACTTCCTCATGCATGGCCTTCTAGCACGGACAAAGTGCCTTCTGGAAAGCTCTGCGATGGACTATGACAACAGCCATGCTCAAGGCCGAAATACTCGGTGGGACCACGCGAAACTTGGGAAGTAGCAGCTGGAAAATATTTTCGCTACTCAAAAAGCCAGCACGGTGGTTTCGTTTTGCATCAGGATATGAATACTCGACACTTTATGATGGTCATGGCGAACTTATGGGCTTTAGTCAATTGGCATTACATGTATAGTTTTATGGTATTTATCAAGAAGTCGACGTTCTTTACAGATATTTTTCTTACAAATTTACCGGGGGCTGTAACGAAACGAGGACACCGTCAGATGATCGCTCCAGCTTGTCGTCTGACATGTGGTATGCAATTTATGCTACAATACGTATGTAGTACATTTTTGTGAAAGTCAGTACGAAGTAGTCCAACAAGACAGTATGTTTGCTTATACCACGACCTGTTTAAAGGAGCGCTACCCAGGAATCGTACATATGGGAGAGGTACATTGAGGCTCCGTATTTCGTTATATTAACACGAACGTGTTTTATTTCGGGATTCACGAAGATTTCACTTAGGTCATATCCGTCACGGAAATGACGCCAGTACAGCGAAGCAAGCAGCCTGTAAAGGGTGCACCCTTGCACACAGGGTCTTCTTGCGGGGAAGCAACCTTTAGTACTAAAGAGTACGCTATACTTAGGGTTTTTCGTTTTCGGGTTTTATATTTTAACACAAAAGTGTTTTATGCCGGGATACATCAAGATTTCAGTGACATCATATCCGTCACGGAAATGACGCCAGTACACCTTTGCTGAAGCGACCAGCCAGCAGGACGTCGCTCGCCAAGCACACCCACAAGACAGCCGCCGACACACAAATCATGCTCAGCTGCAGATTTCGCTGCACATTTCATTTTGGTGTTTTACCGATTCCTATGATAGAGGAATCAACCACAGTTTTTTCAAGATGTACTGCCTCCAGATTAGAGTTTAACTTGCAAACACTCTTAAAATATGGTCTCTTTTCAATGTCTTCGGGCTTCGTGACTATGAGGGTATGGCCTTTGAATGATTCACTCTGAAAACAGTTGCTGGAATGCTCATTACCATAGTGTGGGGCGGGCGCATGGACGTACAGTGAGCAAATGGGTAACGTCACATCTGCAACCAACCCGTTTGCAGGTGACCAACCACCTGTTCGAGATGCCCGGTGACGGCTTCGGTATGGACTTGGTCTCGTTGAACATCCAGCGTGGACGTGAGACAGGTGTTCCCGGTTACAATGATTTCCGCGAGTACTGCGGCCTGCCCCGGGCCAGGGACTTCTCCGACCTGATCGGTTACCTGCCCAACAAGACCATCCATCGATATGCTCAGATCTACAAGTGCGTACACCCGCTCATTTTCTTACGCCTCTGCAAAAGAATTCAAACCGGCTGCAGTGGCCGCGAGATTAGATAAAATTGAGGAAGAACTTCGGAGGTAGTGCCAGGAAATGATATACATTACAATACCTACAGCCCGTGTACACCTCCCTCGCATGCATACCCAGGGGGGGTCGGTACCCGAGCCTGGAAATTTTCGCAAACAGAGCGCGTAAGTGAGCAACAACAAAGGGCTGACATTCAGCCTTGTTCATAGCCGATGATGGGACTTCAGTTCATATCAGCCGTGGCACATGAAAGGGTGGAATGAATGGATGAATGCACGACTCTATTGAAACAGGAGGCCGTAGGTTCTGGTTGGAAATTGGGTCAGGAAAAGACAAAAAAGAAGCGTGAAGTTAACATTGCCTGGATCACTGTTCAACGTTCAAGTCATGGTTCTTGCCTTCCCTTCATATCTGTGTCCGAGTCTACGCAGTTGGAGCACGAAAGTTGAACAGGCCACTGCCTTGAACAGCCTGCCTTGAACAGGCCACTGACAATCGCGTAGTTCGCCCCACACTAGTGTGTAAAAAGGTCCGATTTGACTACGTCGAGGTGACCTTGCTCTGAAGATGGTGGCGACGTGAGTTTCTGAACGAGGGCATCACGTCCCTTTGAGAATGTGGGGCACCCCCAAATAAGGTGACACGAATTTAGAATGGTGTCCGTGTCCCAAAACGGGCAGAAGGCCAGCCAAGTGACGTTAGGAAAGTGCCATTTTATAAGGACGTCCGAAATGTAGGCCACGTTCGCGGGGGCTTTGCTTGCGAAAATTTCAGCTGATGTTGAGAAGTCCGCGCTTATGAGGGATAAAAAGCAAGGTGGAGGCATGTCGTGGAGTGTCTACGACACTGTTGGTGCCAGGGATCGGAGGGTTGCTTTTCGTGCGAGTGTGGACCAGTGCGAGGTGAAGGAGACTGAAGGCTCCTCCGGGCAACGTTGTGGGCCTCCCGCAGCCGCAGCCGAGAAGTGGGAGAGGGAGTGGCATCGGTGCAGCATCAGAGCCAACAGGAAGAGAGGGCGTGGGGTAGAGGAAAGAGTGTCGCTCCTGCCGCCAGCACACCGCTGGCCGGCAAGACGTAGCACTTTCGGGAACTCAAAACCAAAACTTTCGGGAACTCAGTGAAACCAAAACAGCTTTGCTGGCTAATACACTGCCATAGGATTGTATATACGAATGGCTCAACCCACAGACTTGTTTTGTCGTGAAGCATTTGGTGGCTACTAATTCCGGTTTCAAATGCACATCTGGCTTTCTGGCCTCCAAGGAAAAGGAACAAATTTTATTGCTATAGAGTTTATTTTGTGCAAGGATGCAGGAATCTGTGAATGCCTGTGAGGTAATAGCGAGTAATTTTATCAAGAAAATGCTTCTTTTCTAAAAATAATTGTGGTAGGTGAATTCTGCCAGATTCATGTCTCCGGAGGTGCATTATATTAGCCTAAAACAAAGTTGAGAGAAATGCACAGACTTTGTTATACTCCCGTTTGCCAGGAGAGAACAAGAAAGAGAGATGATTTTTCTGCTATCTGCACGTCAGCGCTGTGTGAATTCTCGCGCTGAACCTCGAAATCGATGCAATCGTACTATTCAGTTATTTCCCGAATAGAAGTCTCTAAATATGCCATGAGCACATCATGCATCTTGACCCACTTGCATTTGAACTGGTGTTCAAATTTTAGGCCACGTTAATATTAATGCCCAGTAGTTACTTGTAGCATCAATTGAAAATGCCACTATTTTATTTCGCCTCCACAGGCACGTTGATGACATTGACCTGTGGAGTGCTGGCGTGTCCGAGTTTGGTCTGCCTGGCGCCGTGACTGGACCTGTGTTCGCCTGTCTCATCGGTGAGCAGTTCGCCAACATCCGACGTGGCGACCGGTTCTGGTATGAGAACCCTGGCTGGCCGTCCTCCTTCACGTTAGGTGAGTAGCCGGTGGCGGGTGCTCATAAATATCTTAACTTGGATTGTTTAATTGCAACATTAATATAAGTAAATCCGGGGTCGTTCAAATGCTGCAAAATGGGAGCGATTAAAAGTCTGGGGAAGGAGCCTCCGTCCAGTAGTGCATTAATTTGCATGAGATTGAAAAGCAAAACAAAAAAAAATTGATAGATGGCTTGTCTGCATAAAAGAACACATCTATTCTTTCTTTACATGAGACGGTGGAGAGAATTGAAAAAAGTGAATGCGATGATGAACAAATAACTGTGAATGAATATCCAGAAAGCATGTGAACATGAGAGAAATGACATATAGAAACCAAACTTTGTGCCTACATGTTGCTCAGGCAATGATGCCGGTTCATTTTGTGTATTTTTATCTGCATGCTCAGTTCTCTGTCAACATTACAAAAAGGGTGATCATTAAGAAAAATTATTTAAGTTGATCTCTAGTTACTTCTAAACCAAGATTTTTTTTTTCAGGAAGATATTTTGAGCAGTGCCATTAAAAGATAGCCCCCGTCCAAATTAATAAAAAATACATATATTTCATGATTCAGTTCGGCACGTTCGACCTAATATTTTAAAATGGCAAGTTTTATCTTTAGACATTAAAATGCAAGTTTTATATTTAGGCGTGAAAACAATTTTTCACTAGTTTCGTTTCAAAAGGAAAATTGACAGGATCACTGTTCAACCATTTAGTACATTGCTTGGTGCATCGACAATACATTGGCGGACACAGTAACCTTCATTGCATTATACTCTGTGACAAGGCCAGTGAGTAGTAACAAACAAACGTTTGTTGAGCTAAAAAGAGGAAAGGAGTAAGAGGGGAAGTGGTCAGCCTTCTAACGTCCAGGAGGCCATAAGAATAAAAAAAATTCAATATAAAATATTGAACACAACAGCGCATCAAGAAAACATATATACTGGCAGGAATGACAGAATTTAAGGTTGCCACAACGCATGGCATTCAGCCATAAGATGCTAACGTACACATGCTCCCATGCAGCAACAACAAAGTTTCACACTGTCTCAACAGCACCTCTCTCCAAACACCACGCTTCAGTTTCTGAGCATGTCGTAACTAAACAGGATCTCACTAAACAGCTCGTCTGATCTGCAGCTCTGGCTGTGGTGGGTAGAACTTCACTCACGTGAGACTATTGTTTTCAATTGCAGAGCAACTGGCCGAGATCCGAAGCGTCCGGCTATGTAGGTTCCTCTGCGACAACACCGATGACATGCACGACGTTCAGTTCAACGCACTCTTCAAGGTCGACGAGAATGTGTAAGTGTTTTTCTTTTTTGACATGCCTCCCATGCATTCCTTTCAGTAACACTCAGCTGGATATGATCCACGTGGTATTCATATGGTATACCTTACACATGGGTATCTCACTACCCTTTTTAAGTGCAGAGCACTTTAGGGGCTCGCCTTGTCGTCGTAGCTCGCTCACTGGGCCCAAGTAGAGCCCCACAGCGTTCCGTCATAGTGGCTGTCGTCACGGCGTAACCCGGGGCTTCGAAAGCCAAGCGGCTTATATAGTCATAAACGTTAGAAACTCCTGAACCGCTGGCGCTTGTCATACATCTCCGCGTAGTTTAGCGCAAAGAAAAGTGTAGGGACATTTGAGGCAAAATATACATAATTAATCGGCAGCACCCGCGTTCACTTAGTTAGGAACACTCGTTGGGTTGGTTTTTACGATAGTAAGCGAAAAAAAGTGCCAGTGCAATGCCATCACGTGCGGGAGGAAAAGCAAGCACAAAAAGAACATAACTCCCACTGGCGCAGTTTCAGGCAGTGGGCGTGCGAGCACAGCGAAGGCGGGAAATTTGAATTGCATTGGGTGGTACTAAGTGAGCGGATAACGGCGCTACAGCCCATTATGGCGAATCACTGCTCTGCATTTCCGACAGCTTTCACATTGAGTGGAACGGCTTTAATTTGTATTATATCTCCTTCATAATCTCTGGCACAAGTTTTACTGACTGTGGGGTTTAACTAAATAATTAAATCAGGAGGGCGCAAACCGGTGAACTTACGGTGTGGGCAAGAAGGATGCTACGCACCTGAAACCTAATAAAAATGCTCAACCAGATCACACCGCATGGGAACAAAAAGAGCGACGTATATTTTCTTAGTGAACTGAACCTTAACTCTCCCAAGTAGACATCAGGGAATCGTAGCTGGCCGACCTCTTTATATAAACGTCGCATACTCCGGAACACTAGTGGGTATTTGTGGCGTAACAGATCAAAACGTAATTTTTAAACATTTCACTTCCAGCAACCCGAGGATCAACTGTGCTTCGTACGACGTGATGCCCAAGATGGACTTCAGCAAGTGGAAAGACACGTCGTACCTAAAGAAATAATTGCCGACACTCTAACAAAATGCTTTCCATTCACAACAACCTGCGCGAGAAAACGCAAACGAAGAAAAAAAGACAACGAATTATCTGTCGCATCCTCCGCTGCGAAGGAAAAAAAAAAAGCTCTGTTCAACTTGACGAGCATTAACGCGTAGAACAATCCGATGAACGTATATGCTCATACGCAGTACAGCGTATGGCGAGAGCATCTGCAGCGGTGACGACCGGGGTGTTAATCATAACCATGGGCAAGGACAACTCCTTTACGTGCTGTAAGAGCTCTCGTACTGAGTTACTATACCGAACGGATTGCTCGACGCTCCCCGAATGCAGAGGATGCGACATCTCGCAGCGGATCGTTCGGACAATCATGTGCGGCTTAAGAGCGCCGAAGTATTTCAGCCCGTAATGGATGCAATCATGCAAACTGCGCGCTTTCTTTTGCATCGAAATTTGCATTGAATTCAACAGCAGTCATCGAATTCAGCGTGAGCCTAAAGTGATGGACAGCGTTACGCCTGGCATAAACTGCACGAGATTACCGCGGAAGAAGTATTTTGGAGAAAAGTACATATAAGGGAGTGATGAAAGAAGTGCAGCTGATAAGTGTCTTCCACTAGCGTTTTCTTTTGTGCCATAGCGTCTTTTTTTAAAGCAGAATTACGCATTCTGCGACCAATGCGAACACTCCATTATATGTAAAGAAAGCTATCCCACAGCGAATGGCGGTCTCACACACCAACAGCAATTGCTTGCTTAAGAAACCAACTGCACCCTTTTGGCTTGTCTTGTTGTTGCTTTCATAACATCGCTTAGGCAAGGCTTTTTTTTTCTTAGGCAGGCAGCCTTTTTTCTCTGACATTCACAAATGGTGTACAGTTTATAGACAGCTTTAAGAGCTGTAAGTGCCTAACCGACTTTTACATTTTGTGGTAGAAGTGATAAACTTCAACACTACTTTCATAGAGAAAAGCTTAACTTTCTAGTATTACACCGGCAGCGCTTGCCTTTGGACGATGCAACCATTCCCTTCCACCAATGAATAATCAAAAGTCTGTTTTTCCCAGGCTTTAACTCTGCAATATCTCTGTAGCTTATGCTTAAGGCATTTCACCACACACGTTTTATGCCAGTTTTTGCAGTTATCGTGCTTATCTGAGAACGGGAGCCTAATAAGCAACGGAATTTAGAAAAGGTGGCGTAGTCTGCGGAACCTGTGCTTGGCCATACATGAAGCAAATACAGCTGTCCTTTCACGGGAGTAATACCGCGTGAGTAGTGACCGACCCCAGTGAGATAATGCGTTGCCAGTGAAGCTCAGCCATCAAAACCTCCAAACGGTAACCACAGGGCCGACGTCTACCCCCTCCCTCGTGCTACTTCAGTAACCGTTTCTGCGCCTTTGCTACACGTGTACAGCGGATTACCTCACACACGGCCGCCGGAGGCCCCCCTTTTGTACATACGGTTCGTAGCTGTACACTTATGGTTGACGACAGGGCAGCTCCCATCATGTGTAGGACGTACGCTTCTTGCCTATATCTACGTTCCCGTCGCGCTGGTTACCGCTTCAACCGCCCAGTGCTCCATGAACTGGCCAATTTGTCCTCAGAGGAGGCATTATTGCCTTCTTCTGATCTTTTGCTTTGCCATGTTTGCACGCGCATTTTTCACACATACGCAACCATGTGCTGCGCGCATGCCCTGTGCAGAGCAGAGTTAAGATTTACCTTCGCGTCGCAAAGGCGAAATCACATTCACTTTAAGACGAAATCTTCAGTGACCAAATCGCAACATGGCTAAAAAAGAGCATAGAATAGAAAGAAGTGTTATAGCTCCATTCTATGGCTTCATTGGTCACACTGACCACAGTGAAGCCTTTAGAGGCACTATGCAGCCGAATTCACTGCATTAGGAAGCACCTTGCTCAGAAAACAGCAGCTAAGTGTATGAAAAACAACAAAAAGAAACGTACGCCTGCCATTTAGAGGTGAGGGGGGCACATGCGCTGTCTGTGAGTGAATATACGTCAGTAGAGAAGATATGAGTAAAGAATAACTAAACGCAAGCGACCTTGCATCATGTATTTTCACCAACTGACCATACAGGAAATGATCGATTGCCAAGAAACCTCCTTCTGTTCCCTTTCCTTAAGACTTTCTTTTTTTTTTGATGTTGCACATTTAGAACGAAAGCGTACAAGTTTTGTTTCTCCTTCGGCACAACTGCCTTTGTAAATACTTCCCAGTCTCCTCCTCTGCCCCGTCCTTGATATTTATATGTGACACCCCTTCGGAGGTCCACGGGCTTCACTACGCCTCGGATGTCGCCACCACTGCGGCGACACTGTCACCGACAAGTTGTCTTTTAAGTGATGGTGTACCTTCACTAAATGTGTTTCAATGCTCCATCATTTATTTGGAAGCATAAATGCAACAAACCATGTCCCACACGGCGCATAAACTTTGATTTAAATTGACTTTACCATTGTAAAGTTGTGTTTAAAATTATCCGGCAATAGACAGAAAATCAGCACTGCGCACATCTTAGGCCAGAGCAAGTACCAATGGCGCAGTGAAGTCCCTAGGCCTAAAGGGTCAGTTGTGTTCTCTTTCCTTCCGTCTCTCTATATATTTCTTTTTTACTTTTCGACGCAACAAAGAATCATTGATGTGAGTGAGACAGCGAGCGAGCACCTTGAAATGACGCACGCTTATTATTTTTTTTACATGTATGAGAAGTGTGCAACTTTTGTTAACTAACTTCTGAATAAAAAAATGTTGGTTTTTCATTAAGTTGTGTGCCGTGTGCCTCTCTCTGTCGTGGACGTATGGAAGGTGAGTGGAAGGTTTGTTTATTTTATTGATTTCTCTCACTCTGACACGATTTCATATTCCTTTCGATTACCCATGTCCTCTGCAACTTAAACTCCCCACACCAAGTCTTTTATTCATGTTCTTGATGGGACAGCAGCCTAAATAAATTACCTTACACATAAATAGCCAGGCTTGAATCAGGTAATGCTCCCCTCCACCAAATAAAGGGTACGCATGCAACAATTCCCAATTGGATGTACTATTATAAGTCCGCAAGATTGAATCAGTATCAATGGACCTTTTTCCAGTAGCGATCTGCGCGTGCGCGGGCTGCTGGTCCGCCATTCTTGGCAGTCGCCTTGGGCGAAATAAACAAAAGGGTTTAATAAAAGGATTAAATAAACAAAAGGGCTCCCCTCAGCTTGCTGCTTGGGGAGCGGCTATGCCTCCTAGAGCTGCACGTTTTTATATTCTCTTTTCGGACAGTTCGCAGTGCGTTCGTATGTGCACACAAAAAAGCTTTCAAAGAAAGAGGGCAAATATGTTTGAGGCTGACCACACTGCGAGCACTTGGGTACCAGAGAGGGAGCAACGGAAATGAAGAAAAAAGTGAAGAAAAGGGGGTGCTTCGGCCACTGCAGAATAGTCACGAGAGCGTGCGCCTGCTACCGTGACATTCATGTGAGAGGCGCGGGTGACAGGCAAGTTCAGGAGGGACTGCAGGACCAGGATATTTCTTGCACGGGGATTCCCCGCAAGCCAACATTTTTGGGGACGCGCCTCACTGCCAATTTAGGTTCGCCGTGTCGGCCGCTAGGAAGACCAGTACTGGAAAAAGGTCCAGTACACGGTGAAACATCACTCGTATAAAATTTATTGGTATGTGTGGGATCCAGCATGCGACTGCAGGTTTAACACTGGTGAGAAGTGGAACAATTTACTTGATGAAAAAAAAATATATTGGCCAACAAGGAAAGCTATAGCTGAAGTGTAAACCAGTTCCCCGTTCCTCTAGCCAGGTAATGACAGTGCACAAAGTTTGGGAACTGTGCGTACTACCTGCCCTTGGAAATAGTATATACAAATAGTAATCTTCAAATTTCAGGAAACGTCTGGAATTGCTCAGTAACAACCAGTACACCTTAATTCTTTCATTGAGTCATCTTCAAAGGGAGCTGATGCAAACCACATTGTGCCCCACTGAATGGCTTGTGAGTAATATGTCTTCAAGGTTACCGTATTTACCCAACTCCAACGCGGACCCGATTTACGTGACTGAAAAAAAAGACTGCAAATTTCTACCTGAATCCAATCCGCATGCAATTTTAAGGCCTATTTTTCATGAAAAAAAGGCGCGTGTTAGAATTGGGTAAATACGGTATTACCGCTAGACGTAAGCTGTCGTTCACGACCTTACCAAAGGAAGGTGGCACTGGGATTGATAATCCAGCTAGTTTTTAACTCTCTATTCGTAGTGTGTCCCCACTCATTTGCACAGCCAGCTATTACTACACATGCCTAAAACTGATGTTGAGAATTCACTCATGTTGAATTCCAAAGGCAGATCTGGAGCACTTTCAGAGCAACTTTTTTGCTCCGTTTGGACCAAACAAGTTCCAATGGCAGATTGGGAGCAACCGAATCATGTTCCAATGGCACATCGAGTGTGCCGTCGCAGCCAAGGTCGCTCCGTGGATCAAGAAAATGTGCTTTCCTAAAATCGGTGGAGTAGGCTGGAACTCGCAGGGTGCCGTCTCTTCTTTCGTGACATTCGAACAACGACTGGATGGACGGTGTACATAAATGCACCTTCGGTATTTCGATGTTTCTTCACCTGCCTCCAAAAAGGCCGATGAAGTTTCCATAACAAGCAGCGTTGGCCACCGTCGAGACTAAAGTCCCTTCATCGGCTTCTGGCTAATAAAGGGATTTTAGCTGATAACGGGAAAGCAGAAAATGCTTGCAGAAAAGCAGACACTTGAGGAAAAGCCCGGCATAAAGGCTGCCGGAAAATTCCTCTTCCCGTCACGCCTCGCCATTTGCTCCAGCGGGAGCGGGTGCGCTCTAAAGGCAGTTTTGGAGCAACCTGCTCTTCGAGGAATTGGTGCGTGCTTGGCGGCAGTGTGCAGTTATGCTCCACATCTGCCATTGGAATTCAGCATCACTTACGCCTGTACAAAATACTACTGCCTTACACATACTTCAGAGACAAAATTCAGTGTCATTTGTTTTACAGGGACATCAAAGTATGAGAACATTTTATGTATATATTGTCGCGAAGACAAGAACGATGCAGTTGTCTTGAATGAGAAACACGTTTATTGGAGCGAACTTGTGCTCCTCTAACAACTCAAAAGAATACAGAGGCGGCGAAGCAGCGGTCAACGAAGTGACTTGCACAGGCGAGTGTCGTTGAATCGAATGCTCCGGCGTCCGCACTGCAGGCTTTTTATCTTTCGGCACGCGTGGTTCTCGAAACGTCGATTCACATCGAGAACATAGTAGATCCAAGAAGATTATTCTGGGCTGTTCACGTTAGATCGGAATGCTCTCCCTATCACGACAGATAACACATGCGGCACAGAAAGAAAGAATGGAACACGCGCTTCCCTTGGCGCAGAGATAACACAGACCGGCGCAGCCAGGCGGTAAAAGCAAAACACAAATAAACAAACCCAATGTATGGTTCGCGGAATTACCCCCCCTCTAAGAGTGCATCGACTCGATGCTAACATAAGCGACAGTCCGAAAATAAAAATAAAATTCGTTATCGTCCATAGAAAGGTTTTAAGCGAACCACGTGAACGACTTCGGGCCGCGTGCGTCGTCGTGATGTTCCGGAATCACCATCGGGGATCACCTCGTAGGTAAGTTGGCGACACGTCGTAGAATCTGGTAGGGTCCGAAATACCGTCGCAGGAGCTTCTCACTGAGTCCGCGTCGTTGGATGGGAGTCCAAACCCAAACACGATCCCCTGGTTGGTACTCGGCGTCTCGGCGTCGGAGGTTGTAGCGGCCCGCATCCACCAGCTGCTGGTCCGTTATACGAACTCGAGCGAGCTGGCGGGCCTCCTCCGCACGTTGAAGATATCCGTGGACGTCGGCGTTGAGGTCGTCGTCTTCTACGTGCGGAAGCATGGCGTCGAGCATCGTAGTTGGCCTTCTACCGTAGACAAGCTCGAACGGCGTCAGCTGCGTCGTCTCCTGGATAGCCGTGTTGTACGCAAACGTGACATACGGGAGCACTTCGTCCCAAGTCTTATGTTCAACGTCAACGTACATTGACAGCATATCTGCGATTGTCTTGTTCAGACGTTCTGTTAGTCCGTTCGTTTGGGGGTGGTACGCCGTCGTTCTTCGGTGATCCGTGTTGCTGTAGCGTAATACTCCTTGCATCAGCTCCGCAGTAAATGCCGTTCCGCGGTCGGTGATTAGGACTTCCGGGGCTCCATGTCGCAGCACAACTTGGCTTATAAAGAACTTTGCCACTTCTTGTGCAGTCCCCCTCGGAAGAGCGGCGGTCTCTGCGTAGCGCGTCATGTAGTCTGTCGCTACGACAATCCACTTGTTCTGTGATCGTGACGTAGGGAACGGGCCTAAAAGGTCCATTCCAATCTGTTGAAATGGTCTCGATGGGACGGCGATCGGTTGCAGAAGTCCGGCGGGTCTTGTTAGCGGCGTTTTTCGTCGCTGGCAGTCACGGCAGCTCCGGACGTAGTGGGTGACGTCAGAGGTAAGGCCGGGCCAGTAGTACCTCGCCTTGATTTTTCCAATAGTGCGCGCTGTGCCTAGATGTCCGGAAGACGGGTCGTCGTGGCACGCTTCCAAAATTTCGTCACGAAGGTCCGCGGGGATGACGAGAAGGTAATTCGCTCTTGTTCCGGGGCTGAAATTCTTCTTCACGAGGACGGAGTTTCTCAGGCTGAATGCTGGTAAGCTGCGTTTGAAGGTCCTAGGAACGGCAACGTTGCATCCCTCGAGGTACTCGATTATAACGCGTAAGTCGGGGTCGGCACGCTGCTGGGCGGCTAGGTCGCTCTCCGTCACGATCCCGAAGAACGCACTATCTTCGTCAGCGTCTTGTAGTGGTGGGTCGACGGGGGCGCGGGACAGGCAGTCGGCGTCGGAGTGTTTCCTGCGGATTTATAAACGACTGTAACGTCGAACTCCTGCAGGCGCAAGCTCCACCGCTCAAGACGGCCAGAGGGGTCCTTCAAATTGGCGAGCCAACACAGCGCATGGTGGTCTGTTACAACCTTGAATGGCCGTCCATACACGTATGGGCGAAATTTTGAAATCGCTTATATAATAGCCAGGCACTCTTTCTCAGAGGCAGAATAGTTTTTCTCCTCCTTCGACAGACCACGGCTGGCATAGGCGATTACCCTTTCGCAGCCGCTTTGCTTTTGGACAAGGACGGCACCCAAGCCTATATCACTGGCGTCCGGGTGCATTTCCGTTTCGGCATTTTCGTCGAAATGAGCGAGCACGGGCGGTCTTTGCAGGCGTTTTTGCAGCTCGCAGAATGCTTTTTCTTGGTCGTTTTCCCAGCTGAAAGGGGTGCTATCTTTCGTCAAGCGCGTGAGTGGCTCTGCAATGCGTGCGAAGTTTGCGACGAAGCGTCGGTAGTATGCGCACAGCCCGAGAAATCTTCGCACGCCCTTCTTGTCTTTCGGCCTTGGTTAGTTCGCAATGGCTGAAGTTTTTGCCGGGTCAGGTAGGACTCCCGCGGCGTTGACGACGTGGCCCAAGAACTTGAGTTCCCCGTATGCGAAACGGCACTTTTCAGGCTTCAGCGTCAACCCCGACGTACGAATGGCCTCGAGTGCAGACTCCAACCTTGCAAGGTGTTCGTCGAAAGTCCGGGCGAATACCACTACGTCGTCGAGGTATACGAGGCAGGTGTGCCACTTAAGGCCAGCTAGCACAGTGTCCATGACTCTTTGAAACGTCGCTGGTGCTGTGCACAGCCCAAACGGCATCACCTTGAACTTGTATAGGCCGTCTGGGGTTATAAATGCAGTCTTCTCTCGGTTTCTCTCGTCCACTTCAATTTGCCAGTAGCCGGTCTTCAGGTCCATCGATGAGAAGTACTTCGCGTGGCAGAGGTGGTCGAGGGCGTCGTCGATTCGGGGGAGGGGGTACACGTCCTTTGTCGTGATTTTGTTCAGTCGCCGGTAGTCAACACAAAACCTTAATGTGCCGTCTTTTTTCTTTACGAGTACGACGGGCGCAGCCCAGGGGCTTTTCGAGGGCTGTATAATGTCGTCGCTGAGCATGTCGTCGACTTGAGTCCGGATGGCTTCCCGTTCGTGTGAAGAGACGCGGTACGGTGACTGTCGGGTGGGTCGGGCTCCATCTTCGGTTATTATTCGGTGCTTCGCTAGAGGGGTCTGACGTAGTTTTGCGCTCGACGAAAAACATTCGCTATAGCGAGGCAGAAAAGCCAATAACTTGTTCCGTTGTTCTTGCGGTAGCGCCGGATTCACGTCGAAAGGCTGCGGGAGCTTGAAGGTTTCTACGGGTGTGCGTTCAAAGTCGGCGACCGCGATCACGTCACTTGCTTCTTGCGCTTCTTCGAGGAATGCAACTGCCGCGCCCTTGTTTAAATGCTGGTACTCCTCGGTGAAATTCGTAAGCAAAATGTGGGATTGGTGTTCCTTGAAGCGCGCAATGCCTCTTGCGACCGACACACCACGGTTGAGAAGCACCCTTTGATCGGTGTCTACGATAGCGTCGACGTCAGGAGCAGCATCTTCACAGTAGACTGCGATCATCAAGCTTGCGCGGGGTGGCAGGGTGACATGATCATCGGCAATCCTTACAGCAGCACGTCGTTCGGGGTTCGGTTCCGGCGTCATGGAGTGATTGGGGGAAAAAGTTATTGACTTGGTCTGCAGATCGATTATTGCACCGTTGTCCATCAAAAAGTCCATTCCAAGAATTACGTCGCGGGAGCAGTTAGGCAGAATGACGAACGCCGCAGGGTACGTTGTGCCATCTATGGTGACGCGCGATGTGCACGTTCCACTTGGCGTCACGAGGTGGCCTCCTGCTGTGCGTATGTGCGGACCGTCCCATCTGGTCATAACTTTCTTCAGTTTAGACGCAAATGGTCCGCTCATTACCGAATAGTCAGCTCCCGTGTCTACGAGGGCGACTACGTCAAAGCCGTCGATGGACACCTTGACGTCAGATGCAGTCTTCCTCGAGTTCCGGGTTCGTCGGGGCGTCGTATCTCTGCTTGTACGTGTTGACGGTCGGGCACTGTGCATCGTCGTTGTCGTCGTCTTCTCAACGGACGTCTCGGTCAGGTCGGGTACGCGTCGCGCCGTGTAGCTGTCGTCGTGTTCAGGAGTCTCGTTAGGGCTAGGTCGGGTCGTCGGGTTGAGGGCATGTCGTGAATGAAGGTCTTCAGCGGGTCGCTGCGTCGTTGGAGGATTTTCATTTTTCCGCCGTTGTGCAACTTTACCTCCCGAAGTTGCTGCTTTTAGTTTCCCCCGCGTGGGCTGGGGGACCTTCCACGTGAGAAGTCAGCAGTGCTGCGGCGGTTCGGTGACTGATACGGGTAGGGCGACGGTGAACGGTTGAAGCGGGCTGGTCCTCGGTTGGTGTTGGAGAGGTATTCTTCGATCTCAGCAGGGCGCTGGCCGTATCGGGGGCGTGGGGCGTCGACGGAGAACCCTCGCAAACCGAGCCTCTTGTAGGGACAGCGACGGTAGATGTGGTCGGCCTCTCCGCAGTGGTAGCACAGCGGGCGATTATCGGGCGTTCGCCACACGCCGGTCTTCCTTGGCGTCTGGTATTGGTCTACAAGGCGTCGGGCGGGCGGCATTGGACGGCGGTATGGCTCGGCCTCTTGACGACGGGTTGGAGCAGGGCGGGGTTGACGAACAGCCGAGGAGTAGGTCATGGCTTGTGGTTCGCGGGGTGCTTCCGATGGCGTAGAAGTTCCCAGTGCGTTTTGGACTTCTTCTCGGATTACGTCGGTCAGGGAAGCCACTTGAGGTTGCGGCGTCGTTGGAAAAAGCTTCCGAAGCTCCTCCCGGACCACTGCTCGGATGGTCTCTCGCAATGTATCGAAGCTTCCATTTGCGGCACCGATGGTCTCCGAGAACAGCGCGTTGACAGGGCGATCGTACTGCCTCGTTCGAATTTCTAGCGTCTTCTCCATCGCGGCCGCCTCAGACGCGAATTCCGCCACTGTCTTCGGAGGGTTACGGACTAGACAAGCAAAAAGCTCTTGCTTCGCTCCTCGCATTAGAAACCTGAGCTTCTTTTCCTCGGTCATTTCAGGGTCCGCACGACGAAAAAGTCGCTTCATGTCCTCAACGAAAATCACGACTCCTTCGTTGGGGTGCTGCGTTCGAGTTTCAAGCAAAAGCGCAGCTCACTCTTTTCTCACCACGGTAGTGCAAGTCTTAAGAAACTCCCTTTTGAATTGAGTCCAGTCGGTCAAAGAGCTCTCATGGTTCTCGAACCAAGTTCGAGCAGCATCTTCTAAGTAAAAGAAGACATGCCGGAAAGTTTCTTCGTCGTCCCACCTGTTGAAGATGCGGACGCGCTCCAGCTTCTCCAACCATTCTTCGGGGTCTTCAGCGGGGGCTCCCCGGAACGATGGCGGTTCTCGGGGCTGCTGCAGGATGATTGGCGACGTTGTTTCTTGTACCATGGTGTTGGTTGCAGCGTTCCTTCTCTTGGGCCCTTCTGGCAGAAGACCGAACTCGGGTAGCAATCCTTGCAGTCGGGGGGTCGGGGGCTTTCTCTGGTTGGACTGGCTTGGCGGCTTCGAGATGTCGTAGAGGGCATAAAGACTTAGTACCCAGCACTTCCACCAGATGTCGCGAAGACAAGAACGATGCAGTTGTCTTGAATGAGAAACACGTTTATTGGAGCGAACTTGTGCTCCCCTAACAACTCAAAAGAATACAGAGGCGGCGAAGCAGCGGTCAACGAAGTGACTTGCACAGGCGAGTGTCGTTGAATCGAATGCTCCGGCGTCCGCACTGCAGGCTTTTTATCTTTCGGCGCGCGTGGTTCTCGAAACGTCGATTCACATCGAGAACATAGTAGATCCAAGAAGATTATTAAGTGCGAATGCACTTTATAAGCGACCCCAAACCATCCACCGCCGGCGGCGGCGGCGTTGGCGTCCGCAGTGCTCCTCTATATTTAAAAAAGAAACAGCATCCGGCACCAGGTTTCGATCCCAGGACTTTGCGGCCGCAGCGCGACGCGCTACCGACTAAGCCACGGACGCCACGCTAATATCAGTGTGAGTAACGCGCCTTATATCTTTAACGCATTCAAACTACGTCGTCAGCGGCGTGCGTTGGCGACTCAGCGGCGTTATAGCGCCTTGATAACTGCGTGGTGTACACGTGATACTACAAACCCGATGGAAGAGATGGAAGAGAAGGCGGCGAGGCGGTGGGCTGCGGGGGCCGAGCGCAAGCGCCGCAAGCGGGCCGACAACCGTGCATTCGCACTTTCACATTCTCCCCCTCGGGGAAATGCGGGGGAATTTTTTCTGGGCTGTTCACGTTAGATCGGAATGCTCTCCCTATCACGACAGATAACACATGCGGCACAGAAAGAAAGAATGGAACATGCGCTTCCCTTGGCGCAGAGATAACACAGACCGGCGCAGCCGGGCGGTAAAAGCAAAACACAAATAAACAAACCCAATGTATGGTTCGCGGCAATATGTAGGCTACAGTGACAAGATCATGGATAACCCTTTATGTCAGCAGTAGTTACCACATACGTTTTTTAATACGAATATTTTGTCGTCTCAAATCATAAACGGTGTAATGAAATCGACGAAGCTGCTGATCGATGAAAGGGACAGCAAGGAAAGGGCATGTAAATATAAAATAAATAAATCTGGCAGCCATTATAGATTACATGTCTGTCGAACATATGCAAAAATTCATGAGCATTAATGAAAAGGCTACCAAAGCCAGCAAACATGAGCCTCCATTTAAAGGGCCGGTGAAGAGCTTTTCAAAAAAAATTTTGTTGGGGGCATTACATTAAGGTTTTCCTGACGCTGAATTCGAAAAACATGTTTATTTTATGTGTAAATACCCCCAAACCATCTTTTTTCGTCAAAACAAACGACCCCTTCCCGCGGGCGCGGTGAGAGCCTCAGCCCTGGCTGCCTTTCGCGATTGGCTGGCGGCAGATGACGTCATATTCGGAAGTGCCGGCGCTGCGGGGACCGCTCGGCCTTAAGATCTCATTCTGTTCCCGTTCAGATACGGGCTAGAAGGTCCTCTGGTGAATGGAGGGCTCACACAACCTTACCTTAGAATAGGAGAGCCTGAGGGAAGTATAAACACAACAGGTTCGCTCGCGGCAAGCTTTAGAAAGGGGTTCACCCCCGACGACTCATGGCCGACATGTTTCTCGGGTGCAGGGAGTTGCGCAGATATTGGTTCGCCGCTTTCACTACCAGCGCTAGCCACAATTCCTAGCACAATTTTTCAATCCACCATGATCCCCATCCTCGAATGTAGAACTTTGTTTTTACATTTGGACAGGCGGCAACAAGTTCTGAGCAGCGGCCTGCGATGCGCACAGGCAGCGCGGCCGCCGCCGGTCGCCGCGTCGCACAGAGGTGCTGGTGCCGGGTCGCTGCTCGGCCGGTCAGCGGAACGTGGCATTACTGCACATACGCATGTTTTAGAATAGGGGAGCCGAACGTTGGTCGCCCCCCAAAAGGTAGAGGAACCCAAGCGCAGCACGCTGGTCCCCGACGAGCTTTAGAACGCCTTCCCCAACAGCTCCAGCCGACTCAGGTTGCTCGGATCGCCGCTGATATTGGGAACTTTAGGCTTAGCACCAAGGGAGCTAGTTGGTCGCCGCTATCTCTACAGTTGCGAATGACTATCCTTAACGCAGTTTTTCACCACGCTATCATCCCCTTTCTCGCATGTGGAACCTTATTCCTACGTTGATAGTCATTCTAGCGATCGGTGCTGTGCTCATTCTTGCGCGCAGGTAACGCCATTCATTGGCCTCTCGCCGCGTCTCGTGCTCGGGCAGGTTGGTTTGCGGCCGTCGACGAGCCTCCGCGGCCTCCGCGACCGGTCGGCGCCCCGCATCGCGATACAAATTAGATCACCTCTTTCGAAATCACCTTGTATGACAATCCCTAGCACAATTTTTCACCACACTATCATCCTCTCTTGCACGTTTACCTTTCTTTTCGCGACGGCCGTGTTTCTGGACGGCAGCGAAGGGCGGTCGCTGCCGCGGCATGTGTGGTGCGAGCCGTTACGTGCGCCGTACGGGCAAGCACGACCGGCGAGTGTGCGGAGCGCTTCCGCGCGCAGAAAACGCTTCATGCTTTCAGCTTGCTTGATTTCTTCTTAAAATCTAGCTATTCAGCTAAGCTGTCGTCACAGCCAACAACGTTGATCGGGAAAACGAAAGCCCAGAGCGCTGTGGTCCCACAAATTTTCTAATTCCCTTATAATAATGGATCAGGAACTTGGAGTACCTCCGTATTTGTTTGAGCCCGTCGCTTCGCGTACAAAGCACAGAGCACCCGACGACACGGCCTGCCCCGCGACTACTCGTGAAGGCAATGTAGTAGCCACGGGTGCTCGGGTAGGAAATCTTTGGTATCTAGGAGTCGCTTTAGAGAATCACGCAGTAGCATTAAGGTTAAAAATCGACGCGGAAGCAACTCTAGACAATGATGATTAATAAAGTGCAGACCCAGAACAGCTATTTAATTCGGAACTTCGCCCAGAAAACTGGGACACAGCGCGAAGCGGCGGCGCACGTCGCTGGCCGTCTTCCGAATATGACGCTACTTCCGGTCGCTGCCGCTCAGTTTCTCGCTCTTCCAGCGATGCGGCAGGGAGCGGCGGGCTTTGTAGATTCCGCGCGTTTGTACGCAAGAAATTGATAACGCAGGCAATCGTGAAGCGTTTTCTGCATCGGAAACAGTTCGCGCACACGCCGGCCGCGCCTGCCAGCTCGGCACACACAGCGGCTCGAACAGGCGCAGACGACGGTGTGCGCCGGCTAGCAGACCACGGTAGCAACCGCTTGTCGCTGCTCTTCCGAATCAATCGCTAAAACGAAGTTACACATGCGAGAAAGTAGGTGTTAGTGTGGTGAAAAATTGTGCTAGGGATTGTTCTCAGGGCTTATTTTAAAAGCAGCGATCAGATATCTGCCGCGATGCAAGCCTATGCTGACCGGACGTAGATGCCGCGGCGCGCGGTGCGCCGAGCGGCCGAGAGATGGCGATACCTGCGCGGAAGCATCGAAACAGGCTACGCAGAGCATATGTCTCGGTCACCGATCGCTCAAACGGCAGTTGTAGCACAAATAAAGTTTCACATGCGAGAAAGGGGATGCTAGTGTGGTGCAAAATTGTGTAACGGATTGTCATTCGCAGTTGCACAGGTAGCGGCGATCAAATATTCGCCAGGATGCTAAGCCTAAAGTTCTCAACACCCGAGCCGACCAGAGCAACGCAAGCCGGTTGCGGGCTCAGCGGGCTCTCATTGGCTGTGGCCTCACGACGACGGCGACGATGGCACGACCACGACCGGCTATGGGTCTATTCGTTTCACATGCACCACGTGAACCAGTTCAGGCGGTGCAGCACTTCGCCGTTCGTTCCAGTGGTGCAGCTCGCGGCACCTGAACCGCGCCGTTCGATTCACCGGTGGTGCCGACGGGTGCAGGACGAGTTCACGGCTTTGCCTGCACTCCCTGCCGAGGAGGTGCAGAAGCAGACGACAAAAGTGCAGGGCTGGTTCCGCCAATGGCGGAACCCACTTTGCACCGCTGTGAACTGGTTCAAGAGGTGCAGGCTTAATCGAATAGACCCTATATTTTGCACGACCTGCGCACGCCGCCGCTCCCAAGCGCGCGCAATTTGCTTTTGCTTGTCTTGTTCTTTTTAGTTCGCTGGAGCGCCACTGCAAGCCACGGCGCTGCGTTTGATCCTCAAGTCGTGGCACGGTCGCATTGACTTGCATAGGAATTGTGCGAGGAAACTGCGCGGGCCCGGGACTGCCGAATGCTCGAGCCCGGCTCTGAGCGCATGCCGGGTTCGGACGTTGTAGCACGCATTTTGTCGGGCTCGGGCCGGACTCGAGCTTGAACAAATTTTTTTTTTTTTTTTTCTGGCCGTGCCGGCGCGCGCCGCGGCGCGCGCCGGCCCTCAGTGCCTGAGGCCCGGCAGTCGCGTGCCGCAAATTTTAAATTGTTGATAACAAAAAGTTTGCTCATTTACCCTTTAGGTTAAGTGAACACATAGAAAAGCGAATGAAAACAAAATCGAACGGAACTTTAGCATGGCGGGCTACATAATGCAAGCAAGACGTCCAGTCTGAAGAACTATAAATAACTTTTCGGACAACTTTTTTTTTCTCCTCAAAAGCATATTGAAGGAGAGTTTTTCTGTGAAGCGAATTCAATGGATCAACGGAAGCTGGAATATCTGTTCAATAAATGTGTAAATTAAGAAGATTACCCCCTTTCTCAAAATCCTTTTAATGATCCCCGGTGTGCGTCGCAAGTGCAGCACATTCGCCGAGATTCTTGAAAATACATACTCTAAGTCAAGGAATTTTGGTTGCACAAAGCTCAGTCAAAGTTTAATAAAAATTTAAATCCAATATACTTGCAGTATGCTGTATACATACGTTTCTAGGTTGAAGGCCGCAAATTTTTTTTCGAGCTCATGAATTCCGACTAGGGCTGATATTTAAAAAATGACTGGTTGGCACAGGCTTATTTTATTACATTCTGTCAAGATCGGGCCAGACCAGGGTCATATTATAAATTTGTCGGGCTCGGGCCGTGTCTCCCTCGTCGCGCCGGGCAAATTGCAATTGCAACACGCGCATGCACTGCTCGAAATGAATTGTGCGTGGTCGTACAGTCAAACCTCGTTATATCGAACAGTGCGCGAACCGTGAAATAGTTCGATATAACCGAAATTCGATATATAAAATTTGATCAAAAACGCGTCAAAATGCAACGCGATTCAATCACTAAAAAGGCAACGACAAGAATGACTACTCACATGAAGCGTTAAAGTGAACTATTTATTCCCAAGGGAAAAAAACTGCAGCAGCGTTGACTGTTTCTTCGAGTTGACGGCATGTCGTACCACAGCCTGCTCCATGGTTTCCAAAGAGTCCACGAACGCGAGACCACTAACTTCCATTCCGCCGAAGTAGCGGCGTAAAAGTTCCACAGCGGCCATAGCTTCGCCCGCAGTTGGGAGCGGAGCGGGGTCCTCGGTGATCGAAGGGCCAGGTTCGCCATCCACCGCCTCTGAAGTCAGCTCGCAGGTGACCTCCGCGGATATTTCCACGTCGGTTAGGCTGACTCGGCTGAGCCTGAGTCAGCCTCAGAATGGAGTCCGCCAACTGCGTATGCCGCCTAGCCTGAATGGCGCTACCGGCGCCTGAGGCATTTGAGTCGCAAACGCCTGCTGCGCTACCGCTATTCTCCCCTGCGTTGCGGGAAAGCCTGCCGCCTGTCTCCGGAGTGCGTGCTTTCGGCCGGCGCTGAGTTCGATATATCCATTTCTTAACCGACCGAGTTCGATACAGAAAATTAAAAATGCATGTAATTCTTTTAAAAAACTGACAATGGTTCGATATAAGCAATAATTCGATATACCCGTGTTCGATATAACGAGGTTCGACTGTAATCGTTATTTCACCTTTTTTTTTACAACACCTTTACAACACTTTTTTTTACAATGATTTTTGAAAAACCGCAGCACGTCATCGCGCTTGTTGTCAACAATGGTACACTGCTGCGTTCCGTAATGCCAGGGGTCGGCCACCCGCGGCCCTCGGGCCACCTGCGCAGGCGCGTAGCCAGGATTTTTGTTCGGGGGGGGCTAAGATTGTTCTCGTCCCCCCCCCCCTCCCCCCCCTCCCCCCCCCTCCCTTCCCGAACAAAAAATGTGCGGTAGTTTGCAAGCGCCCTTAAAGGCTATTAAGATAAAATACATGTTTGGTTCATTCAAAAGTCTGCCTTGTCCCGATATCAATGATACCAGTTTTATCGCAATCTTCAAAGGAATAATCAAAATATTAAATTAAACGTTTGAAGCAATGGCGAATCCCCGCCCACTTTCCGGCGGCGATTTCACTATGACAGTTCAGGATCTTGTTGGTACGATTGGCGCCTAACGACTTAAGTCACCGCCAAGGAACATGATTGCGCGATTGTAGACGGGCCTCCATTGATCTTATCATTTGAATTCTAACGTGCAGTTAACACACTCATAACTACGCGTTAGTGCTAGCCTATATATATACCACTCCTGCCGATATCACTTCACTGCAGCGCTAAATTTAAAAAATTTTGACATTTGTTGCATTGCTTCGGTTTAAAAAACGCCTGTGATTGGAATGGAGCTGTGCGAGTTACCAAAGGCTAGTTGCTATTCAATTGAACAAGGTTGTATTTTGTCTTTAAAAGGCTCTTTAAGGTTCTCTCATGATATTGGTGTTGATTATGATTGTATTAGTGCCAGCTGAAGTTGTAAACTGGGCGGAAATCCGCAGACCGCGTGGTGCAAATCTGCGCCCGTGATACGGGACGTACATTGCACGCACAGGAACCTTGTGCAGGCATTGCATTAAACGGCCATAGTTTCATGCAATTACTTGCTTTATCTCAACGTGTGGAGTATGATAGGTGTGACAACCGCAATAAAATGACGTAGGCCGTAAGAATTAGATTTTTTTATTTAGTTGTCCTTGTCCAAAATGCAAAATAAAATATTTTGCGTACGCCTGCACAGTAGCGGCCAGTGTCAGGCCAATGGAGCTCATTCTGTGCAGTATACATCGATTCTATGCACTTGCGTTATCTGTAGCGCAGATCTTATCTTTAAAAAATGAGAGGCTATGAATTATACATACAAGAAGCGTTATATCTCTAGCAATAATTTTAACAAATATCAACCCTAAACACACAGACATCATGCGCAATAACAGCGCTGTTAAGCACGAAAATTACATGAACATGGCAAGATTAGTCCACACCAAAGCGTAATAATTCAGCCATTGGTATTTGTTAAGTCATGCCAGTTTAAATTTGCGCTTCTGTTTTGAGTCTCAACACAGTCCATTTCGTAGCTTCTATCAGGTCTCCGGGCGGACATGAGAAGCTTGTGCTTTGTAACATAATGGATCTGGTTTACATTTCGGCACAGCCTAAATGTAGAGTCTGCTGTAATGAGCTTGGTGTTCTCAAATAGTTGCATTATTACCTGTCAAGTTTTCAATGCTTCGTGCATAAATGCCCTATAGTCTGCCTGAAGGATTGTACTATCCAGTAACTTTTCTGGAGCAGCCACCCCATTTAGCTACCACTCCTAGATGAGGTAGAGCAAGTCACTGCAAAGTTCACCATTCGATGCTGTATCGAACTTTATATTTAGCAAGAAAAAATAGGAACGCAAAGACGACGATGCCTGACCGTACTCTTGCGGTTAGGCGTGTTCTGTGCAATCTGAGCAAAATATTGCTGTTTTGAATTTTGTCGTGAGATCTGAGGAAAGAGTTATAATGCGGTCCTACCATTTTGGTTTCAAACTTTAATGAAAGGACATACTTTTTTAGCTGACGCGTGCACTGCCATTTTTCAGCCGAGTACACACTGCCGGTTTTAAAGCTAAACGGTAAAAAAATATCAGTGCATAAGCATGGGTGGCTCTGGAATGTATAGGGCGCACATGAGTTTTGTAGTTTTTGTTAGAGACGCGGGAAATGGAAATTATGTTGGGAATCTCCTTGGCCCACCAGAAAACGGAGGATTGGGCAGCTGTGCAGAGCCAGCATGACCTTCGGGCGTGGTGCGATGCGCGAAACAAGTCAGCATTTTGTTTTCCGGAGTGCACCAAGAAACCATGCGCATTGGCATGGCCCCGTATACAGAAAGACCAAAGACTACCATGCTTCAGCATAAAGCGGACAGTAATGACATAGTTAAACTATTTCCTTGGTTGACAGCGAGCATGATGTTGAAACTCAAGCATGGTTTCAGGCTATACGACAGGATAGATTGGCTAAAAGTTGCAAAGTTGTTTACCGTGATAATTCCTCGGTCATTTCGGTTACTTAGGAAATGCTGACGATTGCTCAAAATGTCCTTCATGCAACATTTTAGAATGTATAAGTAGCAGTTGTGGATTCAGGAAGAAAGACAACAGCGCGCACCCGTATGTGTGTGTGCGGGGGGGGGGGGGGGTGAGGTGAGCGGAGGAGGAGGGCAGAGGTGTGCTGGTGCTCTTGAGGGGGCCTGCTGTCTGTAGCCCGTTTATTTAATTAGGAAATTATGTTGTCTTGCACGACCGATTGAGCCTTGAAAGAACGATACTCCTGCGTCCACAGAACTTCAAAGAAGGCCAGGAAGAGTTAAAGGAAAATTCTACCAGAAAGGCACGTTCGTTTCTTCGCCACCAGTACGAAGGTCCTTCACTTGCGCTGTGCACGTACGCTGCTATGGGTTTAAAATTTGGTGTAGCAGTCGATGCACGCGTAGATAATAAACGTGGTAACAAAAGTCCCGATAACGCGCACACAATGCAACAGCGGCTACATCACATGGAGTTTCGTTCCAGTAAAAGCAAACTATTAAAACTGCAGCCAGAACAAATATATTTTTCACTCTTCATGTACTGATACTCACGCTGTCCCGATACACTCTGAGTAACCCTCTCCAACTTCGTGCATAATAAAATATTTAGGCGTTACAGGAGTTGAATTTACGTTTTCCCTCATTAAAAATCACCTATCCGCTCCACCGTGGGCGCTTTTAACAACCAATTCAAACGCAAATACTGCATTCGGAATAAAACGAAATACACAATTTTAGCTCGCAGACGCAAGATACTGGGGCATCGTATAAATATAAAGAAATTATTATTTAAATATCAGAGAATGCATAACTGATCTGCACTGCACAACTTAACGTACAATGCAACCTCCATCGTCAAAAGACATCAGTGATCATGGAAGGATTAATCACTGGAAGGAAATGACTTACAATTCGAGGCCTCTTTTGGGTGTTGGCACTTGGAACATGAGCTTCTCAAAACCAGGGGCGCTTCTATCCTCGCGACATATTGCCGTTGAGTTTCAGGCCCTTAATATACACTGCTCTGGGCAGCCGCCGTCCAGAGAAAAAGCGGCCGTGGACACATTGGAGGGGCTTTAGTTGTGATCGAGGTAGAATATGGCCACCTGATCGTTGTTACTCTCGCGACGTCGTCTGCCTGTGGCAGGGCTGGTGACCGCGGTGCCTTCACATTTAGGATAAAGTCTGGGACTGGCTCGGGGAGCTGCAGCGCGCCTTTTTTGTCGAACCGCTGTTCTCCAGTTTCCTAGGTTAGGGGAGAATACTTCCGAACAAAGCTGCCTAATCGCATGGGTGAAATTTATTGTCGCAACAGCGCCGTCGGAAGGGGACACTCAGTGCGCGCAGTCTGAGCCCACTCCAACAAAACCCTCCCGGGCTCGCAGAAACGTGAAAAAGGAAGAATGAAGGGCTGACGCGAGGAAGAGGGGCGTACCTTGCTGTGTGTCTCATTCGCAAAGGCCCTTTGCCCGCGCACGACATTCATCCAGCTAAACTGCATGTTTCATCCATTACGTAGCCCCATCGCATTCTTCAGTTACCTTGCACGAGTCTTGAATGTGCACGTGCCCACGGCCGCTTGATCTCCCCTTTTCTAGGAGATGGAGCGGCCGTGGTCAGCCACCGCCGCGTGCACGTTGTTCTGCTTAACATACAAAGATCGTCTGTTCCCTTACGGGCCTGCATCGTACCAGTCTTAAACCATCAATGACCGGCGGTCCCTCTTTTTTTTTTCCCGCGAGTTAGTGCGGACCAATCCTTGCTTCCCCGGCCGAGTCAATCTCCTCTGCTGAGAAGTACTCAGCCGGCCTATTATTCTCTGTGTTGCCACATGTCTCGCACAAAGGGACACAACGCATGCCTGTGTCGTCCCGTGCGCTGAGCTTACCTGAAGGCGCCGTGGCTTTCAGGGCTGCCCCCCTCCGCAATCATCCCTCAGCGGTTCGCACCCTTCAGGGGCTTCATTTTGTCACGGCCGGACTCGACTCCCTTTCCGCAGCGCGGAAAAAGAGTCGAGTCCGGCCGTGGTTTTGTGTAAACACCCTTGCGTAGGGAAGACATTGAGTCGTGAATGCTATAGTGGCACTTTCAAAGGATATGCAGCTTTGTTCGCAGGCGACGTACCAGGCATACAGGCAGACCGGCGACGGCCGGAAAAATTTCGGGGGGGGCTCAAGCCCGGTCAGCCCCCCCCTGGCTACGCCACTGCACCTGCGGCCCTCGATCGGGCCGCATGCGGCTCGGTTGTCAGAACCGTACGCCCCTGCCCCTGTTCTTAACTCTTATCTGAAGGCCGACGCGTCAGTTTGACCTCAAAGGGCCCGGGTGATAGGCGGGAGACAGCAGCAGAGAATTGATCGCTCCCCGTCTTCACATTTAGCCAGATTATTGTCAAGTAGTATCGTCAATTCGCTCATTTTTTTCTCTTTGCCTGCAAAGCCCCCCCCCCCCCCCCCCCCCCCCCCCCCCGCGCGCCTCCTCTCCGATTTGCGTGCGGCGCTCCACAGTGTCGGATTTATACAACTCGGCCCTCCACCTCAAAAGATGGCGATCCTCGAGCAGCCGTTCCGCCAAAGGAATTTCCTTTCACGAGTTTCCGTTGACCAACAATTTATCAACCAAATGCCAAATAATGACCACTTTCCCGAAGACCATTTTAATCTTTGTAATATGTTAATGTTGCGAGTCGTTTTTTTTTTCCTTTCTTTAAGACAACATTTTACTTCACAAGGCACTACGTTTCGTAACGTAAACTTACGATGTAATTATTTTCACTGATATCTAAAACGTTTTTCTGGAAAGAGACTAGCCGAGCGTAAACTGATTGATTGATTGTGGGGTTTAACGCGCCGACGCAACGCAGGCGATGAGGCGCGCCGTAGTGGAGGGCTCCGGATTAATTTTGACCACCTGGGGATCTTTAACGTGCGCCGAAATCTCGTACACACGGGCGTTTTTGCTTTTCGCCTCCATCAGAAAAGCGGCCGCCGCGGCCGGGAATCGAACCCGCGACCTCGTGCTCAGCCGAGCGTAAACTTATAATTGAGCCGAATATTCGTATATGCATGCGACGATTTTACGCGCACCAAGTAAACCCATCAACAAGCGACCTAAATGTATATCAATAAGTGGTTTATAAGATAAAAGTATACTATCGTACTCCTTCTTCATTATCGATGCGTGTCTTGTCTTATCTAGAACTGTTCCTTTGCCAGGATTTTCAAGTACTAGCCGCTTTGACACAATGTAAGCCCGGTTTCACGCACACGCCGTGTGTCCAAAGATCTCACCAAAGTTGTTCGGTAAACTAAGCGGTTAATGGGGAAATGCACTAGTTTTTTGACAGGAAGCCAGCGGTCTTACTAAGGAAGGTTTAGCTTTAGAATTTCATCGGCACCGGCAACACCACGTCTAACGCAGCACGCGTAGTCATGAGGTGTGGCGGCTTTGCCGCAATATGCGTATATTTGTGGTGGTGCACCTTTTACAGGCGTAGAAATGTACTAGTTGGGAATACTACGAATTGTCCGAAGAAAGGCTTGCTGGCTGGACTCATGGAGGAAGGAAAGCTCAGTACAGGCCCCACCGGCACATTGAGGAAAGTGATTGATTGATTTTTGGGGCTTAACGCGCCGACGCAACGCAAGCGATGAGGCGCGCCGTAGTGGAGGGCTCCGGATTAATTTTGACCACCTGGGGATCTTTATCGTGCGCCGAAATCTCGCACACACGGGCGTTTTTGCTTTTCGCCTCCATCAGAAAAGCGGCCGCCGCGGCCGGGAATCGAACCCGCGACCTCATTGAGGGAAGTGTGGAGGAAGTCCCGCGCATGTGGAGGAAATCCCGCAGTCCGGTTCAAGTTTTCCATGTTCAGTTTACACGTTGGAGAAGCAAAAGTGACAGCCCCTCCCCCCTCTCTACCATCCAAGCCCAGCGACCCCCCCCCCTCCCTCCCCCCCCCCCCCCCTTAGCGACGCCACTGTAAGTGCGATTGTTGTTTAGGGAAGCAGAAATAAATAATCAACTGCTCGGACAACACAGCGTATGTTCGCATTAGAGTGTTCTATTTCACTGTAGTTCGCATGCACATTGCGACATTTTAAGTTGCAGCCACCCTGCGCGTGTCACTGCAAGAGTTGAAAGATGACTCGAGACTCGCTGGCTGAAAAGGTTGACGTTGCCCGTTCGTGTGACACATGTAATGGCAGCACATTTAGTTTGGAGGTACAACCCCACGCTCTACGTAGTACGATCAAGTCACAGAAGTTTAGGGTTACTACCTTTGAAGAGCAGATACAGTGAGATACTCTACAACGACCTGTGTCCACACAGGCACGTGTACTATATGTAAAAAAAAAAGGGGGGGGGGGGGGGACCAGGTAATAAACAAAACAACGTATTGGACGACGCCAAAACACTCATGTGTGCGACTATTGCAGGGGTGTACCGCCCCATCTGTCCCTTACGTTTAGCTTGCTTTCCTACTCCTCAATCAGGCAAAAGCAAGAAAACTGCGCCAACAGCACTAACCGCAACTACGCTGACCGGCGGGAACGGGCGCGGCACAGTCGTACTACACACCGGCGAGGTCACATTTCCGACAGCTGAGGAACAGCTCCACCTCATTCCTTGAAAGCCCGCCGTAACTTTTGGCTACCAAAACACCTTTTTTGTGCGTATTGGTAGCGCCGCCGTTAGCTGATAGGACTTTTTTTATTTCGACAGCACACGTACGACCGCCGAAACCTCGAGCAGACGGCGTTGCCTCGAGCTTGCGAGGTAGCGGATGAGAGCCAGAGTTTATAGTCAGTTTCGTATCTAGGAACATCAAAGTTACAGTGTTACGGTAACTTCATGGTTATGGTTGTAAAATATCATAAACAGAGAGAAATTTTTGTTAGAAGTTTTTCCTAACACTGTTAGTACGTAGTATCAGACGCAACGTTTACGCTGCCCCATGAAGTGATGTTGACAGGGCAGCGGCCCTGTCAACATCACGTGTGTTCCGCTCCGTTATTCCGGAAGTAAGCCCAAATAATTTTGACCCGACTTGAGACAACGAAGAGCGAGTTGCGCAATCCTCCCTGCTCCGTGGCTGAGTCGGCTGAGCTGCGGACCCTGGCGCGCGCCTTCCCATTGCGAAGTTTGCGTGCTCACGAGGATAAGTCGGTGTTCACAACGGGTGCTGCGTGTGCGACACTCTTTGCCACCTGACAACGAAGTTGCGAGTACCCATGAGGCTGAAGACATATCATTGGTGGACTTGGAAGCTGTACACGCCAATATAGTTGGCCGAGTAGTACAGGGCTACTGTGTCAGACTGTGTGCGGTGTTCCACAAGTGAGCTTTGTTAAGTTTCCGTGTAAAACCCGCATTCATTCTAGAAGTTGCTGGAATACTAGGACCTCACAAAAATGCCTATATCCTCTTAATTCAAGGAGTAATTTCTCCTCGAGACCTCCAATCCCCAGTCACCTTGTCTTCAAAGGGGGGCGGGTGAGGTTTGATTATTGATGTGTTGAAGGCTGCTTCTCCGAGAGAGATTACTTCGAAATGCACACAGCTACAGTTCGTGTGAAAAGTTTGGCCTGTTGACGTGTGATAACAATTAAGCGTTTATTTAAAAAAAAATGGCTCCAATCAACGCTGTGAAGGTGGTTGGACTGCGAAGCTGTAAACGACACCCACACCGATACATTTGCACGAATATATACCAATACGTTTGCATGAGACAGATGCATATCTAATTAACTTCGAAAATCGCGTGCGACATCTGCGATGTTTACGATCTCTGTTAGCCGTGAAACTTCGCACACCGTATGGAAACCCATGGCGGGCCGTGCGTAAACAAGCGAAGTTGAGGATGAATTACAGAGCCAACTGACGGGGGCGCCGGACGTGAGAGCGAGCCCACGTGACATTTCTGGGGACGCGCGCTCCCGTAGGAGACGGCGGCGTGAGCAGGTCGTACAAAATATAGCCGGTCGTGGGCACGACTGCATCTGGCTTGCCAGTCGCACGTCGTGAGCCTCCTCCGACCAGCGAACGAGGCCAAAACAGGTCCTAACGATCAATCGTAACGGTCAGTCGCATGTGAATCGCGTGCACCAGTCGTAAATGTGTCCAGCGCTTTCAGCTCAGCGATCGTCGTAGTTGACCATGGAGCAAAAACAGTGGGCGGAGCGGCGCCGACGACGCATCGCACACGCGCATCGGGCCATGTGTCTCAAATTCACGCGTACGACTATAGTCGTGGTGACAGTCGTAACGATCAGTCGCATGCGAATCGCGTGTACCAATCGTACATGTGTCCAGCGCTTTAGGGGGCAGACTGATATTAGAGCTATTTTTTTTATTTACCAATCAATTTTAATGAAACTGCACCGTGTTATAGAGTTTTTTGTGCTGATTTCAAATCTGCCGTTAGATTTTTTGTAAGTTGATTATATTTTGTGTTAATTAATGATTAATTGCCATTATTTTGGGTCACAGTTACAAAATAACCACTCCATACAGAATGGCAATTACCACGTGGCTAGGTGGACAAATGACTGAAGAATACAACATAGGAAGAACTTTTTTGATTCAGCTATTTTTGGTCGTTTTATAACTCAGTGAACTTCGCTTCTCCTGCGCTCTGCCAGAAATGGCTCGCAGTTGGTGCCAATTGAACACAATAATAATAATTTTCCAAAGCCTCCGTTTGAAAAATTTGTTTCCAACATTGTATTCTCCACACATTTCGGTATCAGAAACAAAAAGAATTAAAGTTGTACCTGCTCTGGGTGCCAAGATATCTGAGGATGAAATGCTAACTTTGCATTGCAAGAAAAGTGTCGTTTCACCATCGAATTCTGTGCCAGCTGAGCTGTAGGGTGCACTTTAAAATGCTATTATAATATAATAACAACAAAATATGGTGCCTCTTGATGAGGAAATTTACAGACTGATAGAAAAATGGCCGTGGAGGCCAAAAATGCCATTTTTGAGAAAACACTTTTTTTGACCGTTTTTCGGCCCCAAAGACCCAACTGCCCCCTTAACGACGAATACCGCTGTCCCCAAGCTAAAAATGACGAAAAAAGCTTAACAGGCATAAACTGACCAATCTAATAATTGTAAAAAGTAGAGTTTTGCCGGGTTTTAAAAGCACTTCAGTGGCCCTTTAAGTGAATAGTTTGCCCTGGTAGACAGAAACAGTGAAAAAGATTCGCACAGGTAAATATGAGAACTACCGCCACTTCTTGCTACCAGTGTACACAATGGCCATGAGAGCCACCATTGGAGGGACTGGTGCTGTGATTGTTTTGATGTCACAGGTGGAATACGAAATCCTACCCTTCTGTGGCGCTTTCTACTGGCACACTATGTTCGATTTAATTGTGCTTTGCCTGCACAATTTCATGTTCAAAACACAATTAGAGGTACTCACGGCAGTACCTAAGGAGCCACATTACACTTGCTCCCGGCACTTCTAGGCATATGTGGCAATGTAGTCTGCTCGAGTTAGTCACTTCGGATGCTGCATCAGCTCCTCACGGGTGGCAAGAATAAAATCCAAAGGCACCCTTCTATTAAGTGCAGGGCACTTCAGGGCCTCACCTTGTCGTCGTAGCTCACTCACTGGACCCCAGCAGAGCCACACGGCGTTCCACCGTAGCGGCCGTCGTCGCGGCGTAACCCAGAGGCTTCGAAAGCCAAGCGGTTTATATAGTCATAAGCGTTCGAAACTCGTGAACCGCTGGCGCTTGTCATACATCTCCCGATTGTTTAGCGCAAAGAAAACTGCAGGTACATTTGAGGCCAAATATATGGAATTAACTGGCAGTGCCAACATTCATTTAGTTGGGAACACTCATTGGGTTGGTTTTTATGACATTAAGAGAAAAAAAGTGGCAGTGCAACGTTGGCACGTGCGGGAGGAACAGAACTCCCGCTAAAGCAGTTTCAGGCAGGAGGCGCATGAGCACTGAGAAGGCAGAAAATTTGAATTGTATTGTGTGGTTGCAGTGAGCGGATAACAGTGCTACAGCCCTTTACAGCGAATCACTGCTCTGCACTTCTGACAGCTTTCACATCAAGTGGAACAGCGCTCATTTTTTTACTTGGCCAGCAGACTACTGTCTCGTCTCGTGTGCATTAAAACCACGTGGAGAGCAGACATGGAGGCAACAACCCAACCATGGGGTCACGCAAGCACAGGAAATGTGGGGGTTGCCTTAATCGGGCATCCTACTGATGATGTCTCACATAGGTAGTGTTATCTCCTCGAGGCCAATATATATATATATACTTGACAGCCAGCAATAAAAGCAATTTATGTGCGCAACTGGCTATGCAACGAAGTCGTCAGCACCACTGATAAACGTGCTTTCCAAAAATACGGTATTTTCTATGCCTTACGCTTAGTGTCAGCACTACATGGCCTCAGTGAGGCTTGGTTTGAAGCCCACTCTCCAAGTAGCAATAAAATGAAAGACCGAATCACTGGAAGAAGAAAGTGCCAGCTTCAATTTCAATTATTTGTAATCAATGTGCAATGTTAAGTTGTCGAACAAGAGCCAAAAGACATGTAAAAGGAACAATTTTAGTTCAGGAACATCTCAGGACGGCATCTTTAAAATTATGTCAAGCTGCGTCAACTCCAGGCCTAAAAGATGTAGAATTAAAATTTCGAAATTCTAAAATTTCTCAATACGATCTTTCAAGAAGAAAAAACAGAGTACAGTAAGACTGGCCACAGCAGCAGGCAAACTATGAGTTATACATATACGTACCAAACAAGAATGTATTTATTCAAGCTCATTTGTTCCCAGGCTTCAGCATGCCAAAGACCTTGTTTCCTCTAATCTGTGCCGCTATGTCCTGCATAAACGACACGATGTAGGTGTCCCGCTCGGACTTCCGTGACGCATAGATGGCCACCATTGTCACCCGTGGATCCAGCTTGACCAGGAAGTAGCTCTTCTCCATTCTCTGCCAGGGAAAAGAAGAGAACTTCACTGAACAAATGCGGAAAGTTGCTTCATCACCACTTTAAAGGGGCCCTAAACAGGGTTCCAAAGCTTGCGATTTTACGTGTGCAATCGCTGGAGTACTATCTAAGTAACGTCCTGCTGCAAAAATGGTTTAAAAGCGTTGAGTGTTAGCTGACTTAGCGTTTATTAAAAAGGGCCAGAAATAAGGCCAGGAGCTTTCAACCTCTCATCACATCTCTAAAGCAAAGCTATGACGTCACCGACCTGGTGCAAGACAACCCAGAGAAACAGGGCAAGGCCTTTGCGGGTACGAAATATGCACAGCCATTAGCTCGCTCGACAGTACGTCACGCTTTTTTTTTTTTTTTTTTTTAGCAGCCGACATGCAGGTTTTTCCTAATAGTGCCGAGCGGGCCCGGCTGGCGGTCGGCCCACTTGGACTGCCAGGCGGCCAAGCTCCTCGCGCTGGCCGTGCTCTCATCGGCACGTCACTTTTAGAATAGGGGAAATGAGTGTTCGAACGCCAGATAGGGGGGTCCCTAACACAACATGCTAACTCACAACAGTAATTCAAGACTTCCATCAACAACTAGCGGCCCGCCAGCATTCCGGCATGCAGCGCTGTCACAATGAACAGGTCCCCTCGAGGCCGCAGGTCGCTCAGAAAAGGCTAAGCATTGCCGCAGTCACCGCTTTACAAGCAGCACTGACGATGATCATCAGGGCAATTTTTCACTGCACAATCGCCCCCTTTCACGCATTTATAAACTAATTTTCAACAATAGTCCCGCTCTGGCGGACGGTTACGAGTTTTAGATGCTGCGGTGTATACTGTATCGCACACACACACCGCACAGTGGACTCCTCGTCGACCATGCAGGCAGATGCTTGCCGCGGTTGCGCGTGTAGCGGCTCACGACATGCTATATCTACACGCTATACCTACAAACGACACGCTATATATCTACATACTCAGCTAAGCTCGTGTGACAGACGGTGACAATCAACATTCGTCCCTACTAAGACATGCCTTGCTGCTGGTGCCGGAGTGCCACTCGCCGGAACCGCCAAAACATGCGCCCGCGTTTTCCTAGAGCCGGGAGAGCTGATTGGCTACAGCATTTAAAGGGGCCCACCAATAGCGGCGCTGTACTGTTCAGTGCTTCGTGCATCATAGAGGTTGCACCACGGCCAAAACAGTAACTCAAAGTGCGGCAGAGTTGTGAGGAGGACCGGCAGGTAAACAAGGAAAGAAAGGAAGATCTTTTTTGCATGTTCGTGCGGCCCCTGCTTTATGCAGAGGTGTAATATTTGGTATACGTTGTCATGAAGGGCTACTCTAGTGGTCGCGCGGTTGAAATGGCGACCTTCGGAAGCCTATTTAGGGTTCCTTTAAGGCTGCAATGGCTTTAAAGGGGTCCTGAAATACCTTCCGCCGATGCATGGATGTACATGTAACCAAATAAGACAATGTATTAGCAATCTCCTCCCGCAAGAATTTTGTTAACGCGATGAGTATTAGCTGAGAAATCGTAAATCAAAAACCGCGCATTATCGTCGCGCCGCGTTTCCTCCTCTTTTCAACTGTTGACGGCGCGCGAGCACTCCCTCCCATGATGCTGCGCTAGTCAGCGGTGACGTACTTCCGCATTACGCTCCTCCGACTGCCGTCTGCTACGGGCAAGTTTTGTTGACACCATGGATTCCGCCCTCCGCTCAAGGATGGATAAGCGAAAGAAAAATCTGGCCGCATGTGTGCGGTGGCCTGGCCTTGCCCTTTCGCGGTGTGCGTTGCTGCAGTGCAGCACATGACTTTTAATCGGCGGCGAACTCCCAGCCGCTGGGGAGGATTTGCGCTCGGTCCCTTTCATGCACCGCGCACTGTTTATCCAGAAAGCGCCGTATCAGATGTGGCCCCGCTGGTGCCGGGTCTTATTTTGCGGTGGTGGTAATTCCTGCCGGTGCCATGTGAAAAAGACAATTTAAACCGGTACAGAACCCATGCACAAAACGCTTCAATCATATGACCAGTTCAGCTTGGGGCGACGCGTGGTGGAGAGCGGCAACGTTGGCAAAACATGCTCCGGTGCGGCTCTGAGCTTTCTAGCACTGGAGCGAGCGCCTTTCTTTGACGATCTCAAACATCGGTTGCCTTGGCAATAAGGCACAAACCGCCCCAGGAGTCAGTTACGGTTGCGTGATCCCGGTTCAGCTCGGGGCCCCACCTCGCGACATGTGGGCACTGCAGGCGTACCACTCACTCTCATTAGGAAGTGTGAGATGCGTTTGGCATTACAGGAGGCGATGGTGTGTGTGTTGTGGACGCCTTTGTTTCGCGATAAAATGCGACGTTGTGCTTCTGCGGGTGGATAGTGCTTCCCATGATCTGGATTATCTTTCTCGAGCGACGTACGACTCAACCTCGCATGGGGTATATGCAGTGTGCGTGGATAAAAGCCATCTCGGCTTGCGCGTCAGAGTTAAGTGACTTGCTGATCGTCCCCGCAAACCGCGCGCGAGGTGAGTGCCGAATTTACGACGGGCAGGAGAAGGCAACCCATCGTCTGTCAATCGCGGTTCAGACTTGCAACGCATGTTGTGACGTTGTGTTCGTTCGAAACGCATCTCTGGATTGTTTTTAAGTGGAAAAAAATGTATCCGTCAAACCCGGGCATTCGGCTCAGGGCGTTCTCTGCGATTGCACGAAAGAAGTGCCACGGGGCTTCAACGCTTTCTTTATGGAACGTACTCCGGTAAGAAAATATCCATGTCGTGTTATGGCCGTGTTGCATTCAATACGAACGGTTAAGCGTTTGTTTACACTTGTTTCGTTTTTCATAAAATGTTCAAGCACTCCGACACTCCCCTGGCAGATCAGCCGGCAAGTCGACGCTGAGCAGACGACTCATCTCTTTGCCGGAAGTGCGTGAAAAAGCCGCCCAATAGCAGGATGTCTAGCTCATGACGAACATCTGGGAATCGATGATGTAGACATGTGAAGATGGCGGCGTCCAAAAACACGAAGGAAAGGGTGAGAAAAAAGCGACAAACTTTGCAACAAAAGTGTGAGCTTTCCGCTGCGCGTAAAAGAGTAATACTTGGCCCAGATGACCTTGACGACCCAATCTAACGATTGCGCCACTTCATTTAGTGTGCTCAAAATGCCTTTCAGGGCCCCTTTAAACTCGTGGGCTACCCTTCTACTAAGAATTACTAGCAGAATTTCAGTGACTGAAAATGTATGTAGGTAGCAGTATCGCAGCAAAATACATGATATACAATTACTGTAGTGCGGAAGAATATGTTGTTGGGAAAGTCGGAGCTCAGCTCTGGAACACATTACGGAACGAAGGTAGGCGAAGACTAGAGGAAGCATGGAACAAGCACCGACTACCACCTGTTTTATTTGACGAGCAACGCACATTTATCCTCCAAGTACGCGCAAGCGTGGAAGGAAACATAGCTACCAATGTTAGCCATCTCGCCTGCGCGTACTTGTAGAATAAATGTGTTACCCGTCAAATAAAACGTCAAATTAAACAGTTGGTAGTCAGCGCTTGTCCCATGTTCTATCTTAGTCTTTATCTACCCTTGCACAATAGTATGTTTCACAAATCACTCATATTTTACACATCTAGTATGGAAGGAATAAAAAGTGAATATTCGAGCCACCTTTGAAGAGAACAAAAAACTTTTGTACTCCCCCAAGAGTTTAACAATACATCTTCAGTAGGAGAATGAACACTTTGGCTCTGAAAGGCCAGTACTACATTTCACTTCACCTAGTTCCCACACTTCCACCATACGGAGGTTCCACTCAAGAAGTTCTTTGCACAGTGGGAGCAAGAAATACGCATTGGCGTCAATTTTAAAGCAAAGCTTTCTAGCTCTACCAGCCAACGGTTCTTTCGTGGCGTGCGGACAACAAACTCCCAACGCGGCGAAGGCGGCAGCGGTGGGGGGGGGGAGAGGGTTTCACTCACGGAGTACACTAGAGATGACGCCTCAAATTTACCCAGCATTCCCCGCGCGGAAGTGCCTGCTCACCGGCAGCGGTACAGTTTTAGTGAGCCTGTTTTGGCACGGCTTCGCGTCCATTGCACGCTGCCTTTGCACAGATTGATTAACTTGTTCGACAGCACCTCCAGCGTAACCCACACCCGACGGAATTAAGTGGCCGTATGGCAAACATACGTTAAGGATTGATTTGCAGGGCGGGAAAACAAAATGTACAAACCACATACAGACATCTGGCTGCTAAAGAAACGTTACTCTTTGCGCACTGTTTGCCACGAATGGGACTCCGTTTTCTAAATTGGTGAATACCAATACGGTTGTGTTTTCAGAGGCATTACAACAGGCGAAAGTAGCAACTAGTTCTGATAAATATTGATAATAAAAGTTCTCTCAGCTTTCTCGCAATTCTCAAACTTACCAAACTAACTAGTTTAAATCGGTATAAATGGGAATCGCTATGCTCACAGACCGAATTGTTTCTGTGTCTGCGCTTGTGTTGCGCAGTGGTGCAGCCCCAAGCTAGCACATCAGGATGGCTAGGTTCCACTGTCTCACCCTTCGAAAGACGCTCCTCTCTGTTTTCTTACTCCCGACTCACGGACGGGCTACAGCGGCGGCGTCCGCTGCTCTAGCCCGGCCATGGCCGACACTTCTGCGTTCGGGACGCCACCCCTGCGAGTTCTAGTAACGGCAGGCAGAATCTCTGGTTTCACTCTTTGTAGACCAACGTGTGTGAATTCAAATGATGTCACATGGGCAATTGTTGTGGGTGTCGTTTAAAGTTTTGCTTTCCAACCACCTTCACAGTGTGGACTGCAGCCAATTTTTTCTGCTGCCTTTCTTACCACTATAAGTATTAAGTACCACAATCATGAAGTCAAGGTCCTGCATAGAAGCAACCCATTGTGGGCACAAGCCCCTCCTCCAAAACTGCAAATGGCACTACATTGGACCTGCTAAGTCCATAAGGTTTTGCTGATTGCTCACATTTTGCAGAAAAATCAAAAAAGCGATAATGTCACTTGCATGTCATTTTTTAACGTCAAATAATGATGATCATGCAACAGAAATGCCATTGTTGAATCGTACTAATCTGGCCAATACAACATTCTCGCTATGGTACTATCGGTGTCAAATGAAGCACGAACACGAAAATATGAGCCAATACGTGCAAAAATGAAGAATACTGTTCGTAGAATTCATATAATGGCTTGCTATTGGTATGTTTGGAAATCCACTTTTCCCAACTTTGTTAGTTTACGTTTCATTTGACGCTGATAGTACCTCTCTGCTCAGCCAGATAAAGGGAAATGGTAGCATTAGCAAAGAAATGCGATGACCTGACCCTAAAACCAGAAGGTTGTCAATTTTGAGTGCTCTGCTAGCTTGCCAACCACTAAAACCTGCTTTTGTTTTCACTTCTCCTGACATCACGCCCCGAGAGAATGGTGCTACAGTACTTTCTTTTGGTTTCATCAAAAATGTTTCTTTTCTTTTTCCAAAAAAAGGCATGGGCAAAGAAAGTGGCCTTTGTGAGCTTGTTTCCTAACAGTGAAATTGAAGTGATGCGACGCTATGCTGCAATAAAGTGAAAGTGAAGTGGTGCGCAATGAATTGTGTACATAGGAAATAAGACTATTGCAGGGGTGAGTAGGCTTGATAAGGTGTCGGCAACCTACGCCAGACAGTTTCGAGCCTTTTCCTCCTACCTCCCCCCCCCCCCCAAAGCCTCATCGCATCGCATCGCAGGGGTGAGACAGCTGAAACAGACTTGGGAGCAGTTTTTGGAGCAGCAAAATCTTGATTTTGGATCAGAAGAACCTTAATTTGGAGCAGTTAAGGACATTTAAATGTGTCATCTTGGGAGCTTCAAAAATCAAATTTACAGCATCTGGGGGGGGGGGGGATAAGGAGGGGCAAGCACACTTTTTAATCAGTATAAAGTACAAACAAGATTGAAAGAACCTTTGGAGAAAGTTTTTGAACAATGTAACACAAGGTGTGAACTGCACTACCTTCGTACAAGCTCCTAAAATTTGATATCGGTAGGCTGTATGCATACACGACGTAGAGGGTCACTAAAAATATCAAATAAAGAAATGCTGCAATCGCAAGGTGTTTTTATCATCATCTGAACCCTGAAAATACTGAACACTGAAGTTTGTAATCCAAGACTGCATTGTACAAATGAGTGCAGAGCTAAGGCAACACCCCACCGGCCCTCCCATTTCTATGGCCGAGGTGCATATTCACCACAATGATAATTTGCCATGTTCAGCCATTTCGCCTTCGGCATTAGATTTCACTTCAGATACGTTCATTATTATTACTCGCTTATGAAACAGTTCGCGGCCATGCAGCCTGCGCCGCAACTTTTTGGTGTGCCAACTGTCCCGTTTCCGCGGCTCGCAAGCTCACTGTCATACACAGCAATAACAATAAATGTCAGTATGACTCTAACGAGGCAATCTTTCGACTGAACCAAACTTGTGTTTTGTCTGCATGGCCCCTTTAGCTGTAGCAGGCAAGCTCACACGATTAGGACAATAAATAAAAGAAAGCCAACACACACAATGTACACCCAGCCCCAAGAAAGACAAGAACGTGCGGTTCTTCTTGTCAGAAGGAATGACTAATTGCATCTACAGACGCGCTGGACGTAGTGACTCGGATGGATGTACTAAGTCATTGAATATACTGACATGTTGGATCTAATGACTCGGGTGGATGTGTTGACTCGTTAGATCTTCTAACTCGGGGATCATGTAACCTAGTGAATGTCCTGACTCGGATGTGACGACTCTTTGGATGTACTGATCATAAGCTGTTCTAGAGATACAGCACTCCAAACACTGCTGTTTCTTTTGTCAACTTGTGCAAACAGTTTGTCACCTCAGCTGACATAAGTATCTTTCTATGGTGCTTTGCAATGGTTTTCGACGAGGAAACCTTAGAAACATACGGAATATAAAACAAGCAATCCGAAAACGTGGCTTCTCAAAAAAACGGCCTTTGGGACATTTTTCAGTTTTCGATTTATTAATTGGTCAGTCGATCAAACCGCTAGAAACAGCGTCACCTTGGGGCTGCCTATAAAATCAAATTTTCAAGTTGGCATGTTTCCTACTGAAATAAGATGAGAGTCAAAATCCTTGCTTTCCAGACTGTCTAGGAGCAGTTGGGTACAATTTTCGCAATTGTCATTCTTCTGGAGCAGCTTAGTGCAGGAAAAAAGATTTGTATCAAAACTGCGCAATACGCACAGCTGTCCCACCCCTGCTATTGGCCCACGCGATGTCAAGGACCGTTTTTTTTCCAACCAAGCATAAACTTGGGAAAATATGCACATCCCCAAAACATGACAACACGACGAAATACTTTAAGCTTCAAAATGTGCGCCACAAGGCACAATAGCCAAGTTTGTGCAATGTTCAAGGTAGACTGTATGCTGAATTCTATTCACATGTTATTTATATATATTTCTTAATTTCTTTATTTATTTGTTGCTGGTGAAGGGAACACAATCTTACACTGTGTGTGTGGGGAAAGGTAGCCACATGAACATAGGTCGATAAGGCAGCAAGGCACCATTCAGGCACTCATTGGTGCGTAAAATCTAGCTTCATATTGCCAGCAATGTAGTTGCAGCAACCAATGGTACGACGGAGCTAACTTAGCATAGGCACAATGTCCTGGCTGGAAGTCGTACACCTTCTGCGTTTCAAAAAACAAACACTCAATACAGAGGCAACACTCAGTCTTAATGCTTTCTTGCTCTAGCTACATTTTCTTTTCTTTTTTTCCGTAGCATGCTGAACTGAAAGCACCTTGCCTCAATCTCCACCTTCATGAGACGTTAATTTCTCTAATTAAGCAGGATTCCCAAAGCTTTAGAACCACACGAGGCGACCTGAGCTGCCGTAACTCACCGAATCGTAAAAGTAGACAATGCCTTCTGAGTTGAGGTCGTCGCACTTTTTGGTGATGATCATAATGATGTTAGGCCTGTGTTGCTTGTCTTGATATGTCTGCACCAAAGAAAAAGAAGTGCCACTTTGTTAACCCAAACTCGAAGCGAGTAGCTTCCCACACTTCTGTAGAAAAATTCAAACCCTTCAGTTCTGGTAAAATGCCACCGGTTGTTGCATAAAACTGAAGATTCTTTTGTCCTGGATTAGTTCTAGTTTATTTAAATTTGTTCCTGGGACAAATATCATTTCAAAGTTGATATTATTACTCAAATGTGGAATTAAAAAGTAATCATAAATTCTTGGAAGAAAAAAAAATCAGTGAACGGACACCGAACTATAGTAACACATTTCAGGTAGCCCCTTAAATACAAACACAGACCAATAATAAGAAAAGAAAATAAAGAAGCGAGAAATGAAGCACGTGCCGAAGCAGCACACGCTTGAAAGTGCACGATTTTAAGCAAGACAGAAATGTTAACTAGAACGACGTAAAAAACCGTTGAAAAGCAATCTTGCGTACAGTAGAAGCCTAAACCTAGGAAAAATGACGTAGATATAATGGTGACAAATGTACCCTTCTGTTCAAACAAATTTTACAGAACGGTCGCAACAAAGTCATTCACACATTTACAGCTGTGAATCCAATGAACAGCAACTATCAACATAAAAAGTTACATAAAAAAAGGCTCCGAAATGGTTTCAGCAGCGAGAGCTTGAAATTATTGTCGCCTTTAAAAGAAAGCAGTTTTAGGACATGTAGTAAAATTTTACTTAGGAAACATAGTTGGAAATGTGGCCATGACTGACGCCTCTGACAGAAGAACACCATGAAACATGAAGACAGTAAACAAAATATGGCAGACGTGGCATTGTTGAGCCTGACAACCACTACAATGCGCCGGTAATCACCTGATGTCATTGTCATGCTTCTACAAGTTTTGATTGTCTTATTCACTCATAGCAGTGGAAAGATAACTAAGAAAAAGAGGGGCACATTATTTTAGCACCAAGAAGGTGACAAGAGGCTGTTTTAAGTAGCATGTGGTTCTTACATACGCGTCTCCAACAACTGGATTTCAAAGTAGAGCTCAATTTTACACGTACCTTCGTTTCTGAAACCTAATGCAGTTAAATCACGTTTTGATGATGACGGTGGTTAGATTTTATTGGCACAAGACCAACTGGGGCAAAGAGTGCCACAAGAAATTCGTCAATCACGATTTGATAGAGCCATAAAGAACAGCAATTTGCTCCATTATATTTGAATTTCGTTACATCAACATTCCGCACTTACAATGCAGAAACATTACCAATGTACCTGCCACTTATAAGGACTTGTGCAAAAAGCCCTTCATTATTTCTGGTACTCATCTTCATCTTACCAGTACTCGCCTAAGGGGCAGAAACCTGGAGGCTCACTAAGAGGGTTCAACTTAAATTGAGAACGACTCAGCGTGCAATGGTTAGGAAAATGATAGGTGTAACACTAATGGACAAGAAGAGAGTGGAGTGGGTCAGGGAGCAAACATGTGTTAAGGACATATTAGTAGAGATTAAGAAAAAGAAATGGACGTGGGCAGGGCATGTAATGCGAAGGCAAGATAACCGCTGGTCATTAAGGGTAACAGAGTGGATCCCTAGAGAAGGGAAGCGTTGCAGGGGGCAGCAGAAAGTTAGATGGGCAGATGAGATCAAGAAGTTCGCGGGGATAAATTGGTCACAGTTGGCACAGGACCGACGTAATTGGAGAATTATGGGAGAGGCCTTTGCCCTGCAGTGGGCATAGATAGGCTGATGATGATGATGATGATTACTGAAAGTACGCTCTGACCTTATTCTGCACCTGTTTCATTGTCAGAGATGGCCCCACAGTGCAATCTCGTGGAGTGGGCAGAGTAAGGTTTCTTGCGGTTTTGTCCTTGGCATCACAGTCACTGCCTTGGTCCCCCTTCAAAGTTCTCAAATGCGTCCTGCACTATGGAGCTGTTTGTCACTTCCCGAGTACCATGACGCAAGAGTCGGTGGAAACTAAGCACCGACTCCTCCAAAAAGACACCAACGCAACGACCCTGCCATTTGCAGGCACCATGCTTCTTCATGGCCGGCCTGATCGCCTTCCTCGCCATAACTGAGTGCATGCACAGTAAACAGATTCTTTATTGTACTCTGTGTTGCCATGTTCTTCATGTGCACTCCCTGTTACAGCCACATAGTTCTCAACACCCGTGGTTTCAGAGCATTTGGATAAGCCAAATCTTTCACAGCTGGTCACAATGAAGAGAACCATAGCCTTAGCATCGAGGCATATATTGGATCGCCGCTTTCATTAGCAGCGTGGACGACAATCTCTGCATCAGCATCCACACTATCGTCCCCTCTCTTTTATGTGGAAATTCATTTTCGCCACAAGTTCCATTCTGGCAAGCGGCAACAAATGCCGTGACGCTGCCGCGGCGTGCTACCATGCAACCTCACACGGCACACGGTTGCACAGGCGCTGTGCACGTGAACGTTTCACTGCGCACATGAATGCTCAGTGTTATCGATTTCCTCGGAATCGCATAGAATTCAGCTAAGCTACTGCTGCAGCCCGCGACATTGATGGGGAAAAGGAGCAGCAACCCTCACTCCAGCACGGGGCAGAGGCAATAGAGAAAGATAGTGGAAGGGCAAGGGGAGGGGGGAGTGCTCGTTCTCTAGCCACAGCAGCAATCTGCACTCGTGGCGCCTGCATCACGTCCACGGTGGCTTTTTAATTAAGTGGCTGACAAGATCAGCATGTAGGGGCATTAGCAGAAACTGCTGTCGACGGGGAATCGACAGTGCTACGGCAGCTTTGTTTATGCCAAATCCAGCCTTTCGCGGCACCTGCTGAAACCGAAACTGCTAATGGCTGCATTAAAAACATCTTTAATTAAACAACCATGGTGCACTGAAGCAAATGAGGTTTCTGCATGTGATAAATAGGTCATTAGCTACTTATTGCAACAAAAAAAAAATGCAAAATTTCGGTGTCAGTGCCCCTTTAAAGTCGAAAAATCTGTTGCACTGAACTTGCAGCAACAGTTAGTACGTTATATCGAGATTAAATATGCATGGTTTCCAATGGGGCGTTAAGTTACTCATTCTATTTAACTTCATTTTATCGATGATATCATCATATTTAGGTTTGCTATATCGACGTTTCACTAGCACTGATCCCTAAAATTTGTGTTTTCCATTAAACCCAAATCTTAGCATAATTTTTGCCTGCCGCAGTTTGTTAGTAGAGGTTCCCATTATACAAGCTAAATTTTCGCTATCCTCGTGGCTTTGCAAGGCTAAGCCTGAAATCAGCCCCTCTATATACTAAGACAATTCACAGCCACTGTCGACAGAACTCGATTGATTGATCGCGCTGCACTTGGGCTACGAGGGATGCCGTACTGGAAAGCTTCGAATTAATTTCGACCCGCGGGGTGATCTTTAACATGAACCGAAATCTCGAACACACTGTTGTTTTCACTTTTTGCCTACATCAGAAAAGCAGCCGCCACAGCTAGGATTGAACCCTCAGCAGCACAACGCCTCAGCCGCTGAGCCACCGTGGTGGGTCTTGTCGTCAGAACCCACCGGGGGGTACGAGTAGATGACTGGGTAGGAGTCGATGCCCTTGGGGGGTTCCACGACATGGTCAGGGTGGCGGTAGCCGTGTTCGTAGTAGCCCTCCACACCGAGGGCTTCAAACAGCAGTTGGACACACAGCGCGTCCGACTTCTTGCACAGGCTGGCTATCCTGAAACACGAGTGAGAGAGAGAGGACTTTATTTGAGTACACACTTAAAGGGACAGACAACTGATTTTTGAGGTGTACATGCTCTCTACACCAAATTAAAGGGCATCACTTAAAACACATTAAACCAAAACATTTTCCCTGATAGGGCTCTACAAGGTTTAAAAGCAGAATTTTTATGTAGTCGACGCTCGTTACAGAGGATCTGGCAACAACCGACTTCCAGTTACAACAGACAATTCCTGCAGGTTTGTTTGGTCCCCAGGCATTTTAAGCGGAATCCACTCCACTCATAACGGATTTGGCTATAGCAGACTAGTGGCTACAATAGACTAAATTTTGGGTGAAAATTGTTTTGACTGAATGTTAATAGGCGACTTTTGCGGTGCCGGCAACCAATGTCTTTTTTTTGTCTTATTTTTGTGAGGAAACTACTAAGTCTGGCAACACTGTCGGCGTAGAACAGGTCCCAGGAGCAGCCAAGACAAGCCAGTACCGGCGGCCTTTTTTTTTTTGTGTGTGCAACCAGCAGCAGTGTAGCTTATTTCACTGTCGGATAAACTAAGCATATGTTTACGCTGTCAAACATGGCGATAAACAGGACGAAATCATCACAAATACTGGCCTGTTTAAGCAGACACTCCACTTGACCATTAAGAACAAGGAGGCTGCTGAAAAACTCGACTCCAGTGAGATTGAAGAACAACGCTTTCAAATACGCTAAGTGGCGAACGCAGAGGTTGAGTGTGCCTTCGTCAAAGTTTTTTATGTAATAAAGAACTCAGGCTCAGTGAAGTTCAGCCTTTACTATTCCCACACATGCACCGTTCCCGCTCTGTTCGATGAAAAAGGTCAGAAATGCCTCAAGCAGGGGGATGCCTCCCATCCATTTTGTGCCACTCCCCCTGCCACTGGTCGTGCAGTGTTTCACAGCTGTGATTCACAGCTGTGATTTTACAGCTGTGCTTCATCAGATTATTTTGTATCAGCTGTTTTACTGACTAGACTAAGATTATTAAAAATAAGGAAGCTGCCTTGGAGAAACGTCAGGCAGCGATCCAAATTGCTTCCTGAGCGGTTTTGGGTAAACCTGCCTCGTCACGAAGTGTTTGAAAAGAGCCTCATTAATTCTGCTGGCCATGACTGAATTTTATAGCTGGTTAGTAATACACTGTTACCCACCATGGTGGCTCAGTGGCTAAGGCGATGTGCTGCTGAGCACGAAATCACGGTTTTGATTCCCGGCTGCGGCAGCCGCTTTTCTGATGGAGGCAAAAAGCAAAAATGCCCATGAGTACAATATGTCGGCGCACATTAAGACCTCCAGGTGGTCAAAATTAATCCGGAGCCCTCCACTACGGCACACCTCATCACCTGCATTGCGTCGGCACGTTAAACCCTACAATAAAATAAAATAAAACACATTGTTGCTTTATTTGCTCAGTTTAGCGTGCAGTTCCAGTGCATCTCTATGCACTCGACCGCATGTGCTAGGCCTTTTCCCAGTGCTGGTGCTAAGCTTTGAAAACAGTGTTGGGCGATTCTTTTTCCCCATGAACATTGCGCCGAGATGCTGCAAATGTGTAGGAAGAACAACATGTATGTAGCATGTATACGCAATACTGGTCAAAGTTCCCACTTTACGCTTATATCCCCCCCCCCCTGGGTTTAGATACTGTATACTTCGAATATAGCTGACATTTTTTTTCCACACCAAGAGGGTTCGTTGTAACGGGCGCAGACTGTATCTACCAGCCATAGGCATGCTACCAAAACGACTGCTGGCAACCACAACACTGAGCCTCGCAGCAACATACTTTTAGCTGTACGCGAGATGAAAAGAGGTATTTAAAAACTTCTCCCCAGCTAATACAACAATAAAATGCAGCCTTTCCTAATGCTTTGTGCCTCTTTCGAATCACACATTGAAACCAATATAGCCTTTAGTATGCGTACGGTAGATTCACATTTAGAAACTATGTGGCACTACCTTCCAGACTTCAAAAAGTTTATACAGTCAAACCTGGTTATACCTAACTCGCAAAAAAAAAAAAAAAAAGACACCTATAGGTTCAATATAAGGGATAATTCGATATAAGCATGCTAAAGAATTGGACGTCATAAAAGCACATACCATTTATAAGAACACTTTATTGATGGAACTGTCTCCCTTTCACACGAAATAGTGCTGTATCTTGTTCTGCTGGAACAACCCCGCTGCCTGAGACAGTGTGCTCTTCTGCACACTGTTTGAAGAGACGGAGCAGCCGAAGCCGCAACCTTTTACATTCGCAAAGTGCTGGACTAGTGCGAGTGCACCCATCACTGTGGAGGTTGTGAGGAAAAGATCGTCATTGCTTTTCTTGTGTCACCTGCTTTCGCTTGTGTTCGGTACGATGTCGGCAATGTAGTCTTACAAACTCTCCCATAATCATGACACCATCACCCACACACACAAACCCGCCACCATTGATACTGCATTGGCATCCGGAAATTCCGACAGCTCGCTTCACACTTTGGCAACACCGGCGCTGGCTTTGTTGCACTCCTCAGGATTTTCAGTCATCACTGGCACGTACAAGTGGCAAATTTGAAGCAATTACAAGGGGAAATTTTTTCAGGAACAACTGCCCAGAACCTATTTTGAGGCGGTAAATCCAAGCTCCCGGCCGATCCAGCTGAGGGTGCTCTTGGGAATCTCGTGTGCCGCTGGGATGCCCGACTTCTCACGGCGTTCGACTCAATTTATGATTGCCAGCTGCACAGAGAAAAGCAAATTCAGCCGCTTCCTGCTAGCGAGAGCCGTCAAATAAGCCCTCATTTAGTGACGCTAGCGCTAGCTGCCACCGCTACACTTTGGAAGGGAGCCCACAAAGTGCAAAGGATGAAAACGCAACGGAATAAAAAGAAGCCGGCGGGCCAGGATAATTTTTTGCACGAAGGGGGGGGGGGGGGGGGGGGGGTTCGCCCTACACAGTGCGGCGACGCAGTCATAATAGAAAGAGCGAGGGGAAAGAGCCACCTGGTGCCAGTGAGAGAACAGGTGAGCTAAACACCTTTTAGAGGTGTGCCGGCGGAATTTCTCTTCCGCCGCGAGGAAAAGCCAACTTTGGCGGCATCAGACGTTCGATATAGCGACAGTCGGTGGTATTTTCGTTTGATATAGGCATAATTTTTCCTATACATTCTCACTGCAAATATACCGTGACCCCAAATAGTTCGATATACAGAATAATTCGATGTACACAGGTTCGATTTGACTGTACTGCAAAATTAAAATTGTTCTGCCAATTTATTTTGAAATTCCTCGTGGTCACCACACTATATAAAATGCAGGCTCTCACATGAGCTAGAGGACATTCCCTCCACAAAAATGAGCTGTCTGTCCCTTTAACTAAGCTATAACAATAATATTCCAGGGGCTCAACTTGTAGGGACGCAGCTACTACGCATGGTGCGCGTTGTGGCGACAGCGCAGTGAATGCACGACGAACATTGATACGGCCGTCAGTCCCTATGCATCATGAGCCCTGTGCGTGTTCGTACGATAAACAGTGAGCGGACAAGGAACACATGTGGTGTGTACCAAGCCCGGAACAAGCGCACAATGGCCCCATCTGGTATAACCACTGCTCTCATGGGTGCAGTAGGGAAAAGTTTGATGGAACAGCTCGGCGGCAGCGGAACCAGGATGGGAGCGGCAAGGGGCAGACAACCGGACCGACAACCCCTGGCCAGCTCGGACTAACCAGCACATGTGGGGGGTGCACACGGAGTGACTTGGTACAAGGACTCGAACGGTGTCGTGAGTGTAGAGCGAAGCGACGTATTATTTTTCTGCACAATCGGTGCAGTGCGTTTTTTCAGTGTCACGTTGTTTATGTGACCGTATGTGTTACGAGCTGCTGTTTCTACTGATGTTATTTTTGTTTTGCTGTCCCGGAATAAACCAGTGATTTCAGTTTCTTTTGTGTCGGCATCACTTCGTAGGGCGGGGTCGGGCTCGCGAACCCTTCACACATGAAGGAGGTTCCTTCAAACTTTACTAAACCAACCACTACAGCGCGGAGTGAGGTTAAAAATGGACAGACAAGGGATGCCTCCAGCTGGTTTGCTTGTAGGTAAAACACTAGATCATGTATTCTGAATCCCTCCTCGACTTCAGCCTCCAGTCGAGGAGATCCTTGAAAACTATTTCCACATGTGAAAGCATTGCCGTATCCTCTACTGGGCCGAGTCGAGGAAACACGTGGAGTAAAGGACAGACCCAGAACACAGCCATAGGTCTCTACTGAATTATAAGTCTCTAAGGCCTTCAGTAAGAGTCAAAAGTGGCCAGCCACTTTGCAGCAAAGAGGGTCTACTCTGAATAGGATGCAGCCTACCACTAAATTTCACAGACGTTCTTTGCAATCCGCTGTTAACATAATTTTGCAAAGGCCTCCATGCTTCGGGCAGACAATGATTTGCTGAGCAAGAGGGCTTGAATTCCCGGGCAGGGAAGTATTCTGTTTAAAAACCACATTACTACAGTGGTTACAACAGTGCTACAACAACACTGAAGACCCAAAGGAAAAATGTGAAGTCCATGCGGCTTACCCAACAACAGTATGGGCTGCTACACCATTCACCACAAGCTAACAGTAGACGCTTAAATCTTTTCCTAAAATGTTTATTAGGCTTCATTAGGCCATGAATGTGTCCCGAAACTCGGGCCCCTCTTTTGCTTTTTTTTTTCCACTCGCCATTTTGGGGGGAGCAAGGGCATGCCATCGAAGCGAGAGTGTTCCTTGCTGCCTATTTGGCCCCCAGGTCGATGGGACATGTGTTTTGCGGAGGGAAGGGGAGAGGGGATATATATATATATATATATATATATATATATATATATATATATATATATATAGAGAGAGAGAGAGAGAGAGAGAGAGAGAGAGAGAGAGAGAGAGAGAGAGAGAGAGAGAGAGAGCGCCACGGCCAATGGAAGTCCCGACCCTCTGAATTCCTGGAAGAATGATGAGGCAGCTAGAAAAAACTGTGTAGCAGGGACAGCGTGGTGGTTCGCCACCAGAAGACAGTGGGAAACAAGGGTGATCGGACAAACGGTTGGGATGCAGCATCTGGTTGTGAGGGCTTTGGTGTGGGCTCCAATGTGACGAAAGCAGTGAACTTAATTGGGCCCCGAGGAGCCCCCTTGTGGAGAGGACTGCGTGCAGTCCAGGTGAACCTGAATTGCATCGCAGAGCAACGATGTCCCGCCGAAGACGACGGGCAACCCAACGTGTCCCCCAGCGAGACCATCAATTGAACTGCAGCTAAGCCACTCCACTCCACTATTCTCCGGACTCCCTCTAATCGTCCTCCCTATTGTCTTACTTCCTCACGTGAACTGCTTGGACTTGTTCACCCGCCTCTTTTAGCCCCCATGTCGTGTGTGTTTCTAGCATGCCTTTGTTAGCAGTTGGGGGGAGCCCCCCACCTGGCCTACTGTACACTCTACACCCCCTTCCCTCTTATTGTCGCCTAGTTCCTGAGCTTGCATCGGTGATCTCGGCTTTACTTTGCCCTCAATACATTCTGTGTCGGTCTGTTGTGTATATCCTATGTGTGCTGTGAGAGTAAACGTGCTTAGTTTTGTAACGCGCATCCAGTGTCCTGACTTATACGTTGCGCCAGTGGCTAATCAGGCAAGAACCCATCGCTGGTTAGTGAGTCTAAACCACGCCCCCTGATCCGCATGCAAGGGGGAGTTGTTTGCCATTCCTTCTGTCCAAGTCATCAGCCACTGTACCACCTCCAATCCTTCTTAAAATATTTGATTCAGAGGCTGATGAAAGCATACTTCCATGAGGTACAGCTCAAGGTAGCACATCAATGTTTTCTGAACAGTTTGCTGACTAGTGTGTAGCCATTTTGCATACTTCTAAATTGTTTTGAATTTTTCGGCAGTGACATTTAAGGATATTTGCTTTTTCCTCAAAGTTTGACTAAAAATTGTTTTTATAATAATTTAAATTTTGCATTACAGTCCCTTACCATGCATCAAGAATTCTGTCATTTCATGCAGTGTTTACAAAGGTAATTTCAGTGTAGTATTAGGTTACATTTTCCTCTTAATAAATGTGCGCAAAATTTTGTGCAGAAACAAACAAAGCAAGAGTGTTTTTTCCACATTAGGGGGATGTTAAGGCCTTGAACCCAGGTGCAGCGACAGCAAAAACGCCTGTGTGTTCGAGATTTTGGCCCCAGGTCCCCAGGTGGTCAAGATCCCTAGATCCTCAGGTGGTCAAGATTAATCCGGAGCCCTCCACTACGGCGCACCTCACATGTGTAGTTTCGGTGCAATAAACCCCACAATTAATAAATCAATCAGGTGCAACAACACATAGTAGCTGGAAATACCTATTTCCAGCGCTGTAACCAAAATTTTCCACGATTGTTACAGTAATTTCACTCTAAAGCAAACACAGTTTGGGCACAGTTAAAAGAAGTACCAACACACCAATGAACAACTTGAAAACAAACTGAACACTTGAACAAAAAAACTTCCAGCAAGGCCACATGCCTCGCCGCAGATTACGTACACTGTCTAGCATGCAAGGGTTGGAAGGGCTCAAGAACCAATGATAGCAAATGGACGGTGTAAGCAATAAGAACTGTCAATTGCTCCAGCAACCTTTATCAATGTCCAGAAGAGAGCCAGCCCTTTTCGATATTATTTAAGTACTATTGCAGTAAAAACTAACAACTCGGGAGATGACGACGATGATGCATATTATCTAACACGGCAGCTTGTGCCCAGGGGCGAGACAGCTGAATCTGATTTAGGAGCAGTTTTTGGAGCAGCGAAATCTCGATTTTGGAGCAGAAGAACCTTGATTTGGAGCAGAAAAACGACATTTATTATGTACCTTTAGGAGCCTAAAAAATTAAATATTTGGCAACTCACGGGCGAAAAGTGCACTTTTTAGTAGGTTTTGAATTTACATAACACTGAAACAGCCCTTCAAGTTTTTTTCTACCAGAGTATCACAAGGTGCGAACTGCACTACCTTTTTACTATACTATTGTATCCATTTTTTAAATTCTTAGGCTCTATGAATAGATAGCGTGGAGTTCCATTGAAAATATTGAATTGACAAACTAAGCAATCGTAAGGCATTTTTATTATCATGTGAATGCCGAAATTGTTATTTTTGTAATCCCAGACTCGTCTTTACGCACAACTGTAGAGCCACGGCAAAAGTTGCGCAAAGCGAGGTCACAGTCGTCGCACCCCACCAGCCCTCCCATTTCAATCTCCAAGGTGCACGTTACTACGATCATAATCTGAGTAACGTTGGTATGTTTAGCCACCTCCCTTTTGGCATTAAATTTCACTTCAGATAGATGAACCATTATTACTAGCGTGCAATAATAGCCCGTCCCGCTGTCGGGCCGCCCATTCTGCAGCGTCGATCATCTTATTCCCGTCGCTCGCAAGTTCGCTATGAAAGGCAGCAATAACTCAGTGTTTTATAACACCGCAATGAGTCCGAAATTTCACTTCAAGCACGCAGTGGCCTCACACTCAAGGCCAGAACACAGAGAATTAGCGGGCGCCATGTTGTTTTCGATTAACTCCCGTCTTTTGAGCCGCGCTACTTCCCGCAACGGATCAAACGACTAAATGTGAACCCAGCCACCCCCATAACTAAAACCAAGGTAGAAATAAACGAAGAGCGCTCTGCCTGAACCACAAGGAACTGCTTTTCCCATCGGCCATGTTTCCACATCTTCACACCAAGATGGCTTAGTAATGTCGTTCCGGAGATACGGCGCTCCAAAAATTCCTGTTTTTTTATCATCAACTTGCACAAGCGGTTTGATGCCTCAGTACACAAAAGTATTTTTTCTACAGGACTTTGCGGTGGCTTTCGATGGGAATATAACATGTGGAACCCAACATTGTGACTTTCGAAAAAACTATCTCGGGGACAATTTTATGCGGGTTTTTTATGGAATGATCAATCAATTAAACCTTTACAAACAGCATCCCCTTGGCGGTGTTAGAAAATTATGCCGTCAGTAAGCATTTTTCCCCACTGAAACTGACGGAAGCATTACATTCCTTGGCTCTCAGACTGTTTTGGAGCAGTTTGGCGCAATTTTTGCAATTTTCAAGCTTTTGGAACAGCCTGGCGCAGGAAAAAACAAATTTGTATCAAATCTGCGCAATATGCGCAGCTGTCTCACCCCTGTGTGCCTTACCTCTGGCAGTAGTCGATGGTCATCTTGGAGCCAAAGTTTTTCATTTCCTGTGGTGTGGACTGCCGGCTTAGGATCTTGTAGAAGTACAGTGTGAACTGCAAAAGCAACATTTATGGCCTTGTTTCATTCTTTTTAAGAGTCGCCTGAATGGTCTGATGTGTTAATGAGTCCACAGTGGGATATTTAAACAACCAATTCTAAAACGAGGTGTTTGTGGGCATAATTGGACGAAGTATGTCCAAAAAAAAACAAAACAGAAAAATCAATCCAACGTGATATAACACAAAGTGGTGCTACCAGTTAACAAATTAATGATGAAAAAGAGGCCAGTAGCAATTCCATGTAAAGGAGATACCTTATATGACTAAAATTTTACTGCTCAGTTACTTGCCACAACTCATACTTACATTGAGTTACACTTATACCAGTGCATTCTAAACGGTTTGTTTCAACCGTGCAATTATTTACCAAAACACACAAATGGTGTTTAAAAGAACACCAAAGCGTAAAAGTAAGTTTTTGCACTTTTACCTCCAACACACTTTCCCGCATTACGATTTGTGACATCCTGAATCTTGAAAAATGAAGCATGGCTTTGGTGGAGCTTGTTTAGGCATTTTTATGAAGAAACAATCTTTGAGGCAGAGACATGCAAATGTCAAAGAAATGTATGCAGAAACTGCTGTTCCAACCACGCTTTATTCCAGATACACAAATCTCGGCTCGCAAACATTGCAAAATATGACGCATCATGACAGGCTTTCTTCTTTCAGTTTCAATTTCATTAAAACATTTAGCCTCGCTACTACAATTGCAGTCAAAAGGTGCATGCAGGTGAATGCGAAAGCCTAGTGTACCTACTTTGCACCAGTGCATAAACAAAGAACAGCCAGTGGCAAAAACCAGAAATACCGTATTTATTCGAATATAAGGCGAGGTTTTTTCCAAAATGTGCGGTCTGAAAGTCATACCCCGCCTTATATTCGAGGCTCGGCATCCCAATATGCCGATTTTGGTGCCACAACTGCAAGGGTATTGAATAGTTCGCGATACAGCAGAGGCCTCGGCAGCAGACGCATTTGACCATGTCAACGAGCTGAGCCAGCAGTAGCCGTTCCAAGCCAGTAGTAGCCGCAAAGCTTGTAAACAAGTCGGGACGCCATTTTGCATTTTTTGTTAGAGCTCTCGGAGTCCCTGCTGCAAGATTTTCTTTCTCTGTGCTTGTTTCACGTGACCAGCGCAATGGCAAGTCGTCGTTGCCACTACGATGCAGCCTTCAAGAGGAAAGTCATAGCAGAGGCGGAACTGGAAACTGCGCGGCGGGTCGAAAGTTTGACGTTCCCGAAAACAACGTGCGTCGTTGGCGCAAACAGAAGACGTCGCTCTTAGCATGCACCGCGACGAGGAAGGCTTTCCGTGGCCCACGAAAGGGAGCGCTTCCCGAAGTGGAAAAAGTGCTGACGGACTTCGTCAAAGAGAGAAGAGGCCGCGGTTTGGCCATTACTACCGACATTGTGCAGATGAAGGCACGCGAAATCGCGAGAGAGCATGGCATTCCCGCTCTCAAGTTCAAAGCCAGTTGGGGCTGGGTGCGGAAGTACATGAAGAGGGCCGGGCTTTCGTTGCGAAGGCAAACCTCCGTGATGCAGAAGTTGCCACGAGACTATGAAGAAAAACTGATTTCCTTTCAAAGATATGTTATCGGCCTGCGACGCGACCACGACTTCCTACTTGGGCAGATTGGCAATGCCGACGAAACTCTGATTTTTTTTGACATGCCGTCGGCCCACACCATTCACCAAAAAGGTGATCACCAAGTGAGCCTGTGCACTACAGGCAACGAGAAGGCTCGAATAACCGTGATGTTAGCCTGCCCCGCCGATGGGCGGAAGTTGCCCCCCTTTATCATCCTGAACAGAAAGACTATGCCAAAGAACGAGGTGTTCCCACAGAACATCCACATTCGTTGCCAGGAGAAAGGGTGGATGACGGAAGAGCTTTTTCTTGACTGGATAAAGTCGGTGCGGTGCCGGAGACCAGGGGCACTTCTCGCCCGGAGGTCAATACTGGTGCTCGACGCCTTCCGCAGGCACCTCACGGAAGATGTGAAGAAGAAGCTCGTGGACAACCAGAGGGAGCTGATTGTCATTCCGGGGGGCATGACGAGTAACCACAGCCGCTTGACGTTTGCCTAAACAATCCCTTTAAGGCACACGTCAGACGGCTGTACAATGAATGGATGATGTCTGACACTGTGGCCCTGGCGCCGTCGGGGCGTCTGAAGCGTCAATGCTCGCCCAGTGGGTGGTCGACGCTTGGGCAGCGATCTCCGAAGCCATGGTTGCGGCATCGTTCTGCAAGTGCTGCATTTCAAATGCTCTTGACGGCGCCGAGGACGATGACTTCTTTGAGTGCGCAAGTGACAAGGAAGATTTGGATACCACCACCTCTGAAGACAGTTTCTAAGTTGCACTTCCGTCTCACTCTGGATAAATATCGTTGTGTGCAGATAGTTCATGAATACTTGGTGTCTGCTTTGATGAAAAGTAAGGAATTTAATTGCCTTTTTTCTTTCGTTATTTCGCCTTATATTAGTGTGCAAAATGTTTTTTCTTTTTCTTGGGTCCTTCAACTCCCCCCTCGCCCTATAATCGTGACCGCCTTATATTCGAATAAATACGGTAATTGGGGAATTTGGCATTGGTGTTTGTACACGATAGCCATTAATGTTATTTATGAGCAACAGCACACATATTTTGTGCACCTTCACTCACAGAAATGCTCAGCCATAGGCAGCCTAGAGGGTTGACACTTGGCGACTGTCCAGTCTGGGACGCCACCATACTACGATGGCATCAAAAAGACCCTTTTTAAGGGGCTGCTGAGGTGGTTTGTAAACACTGCAGGATTACTTGCGCAAATTGTAGTCTGGAGTCTCTAGGCGATGTTTCGACCCCTCTTGCTGTGTTTACACAACTTTATTTTAGTAGAAAAAACAATTCGAAAGTGCTATCCTCCTCTCTGCATCTTCTTGGCCGATTTCCTATGACGTTTTGAATTATGGTCAATTGAAATGGCTTGGCTTGACTGTGCTACTGCGTGGCTCTTTGACACTCCAACAGAATCAGTTGCCCCAACATTTCGTTGCCCAGCCACAGACGGGTCATTGCAATTCGTTCACTCAGTTGAAACTAAGCCACGACCTGGAAGAACGCGCTTTTAGTATGGTAGTTCGTAGACTGTATCAAAGGCGCACTAAAGGCTGAATGAAATTTTGTTTTAACTGCAAGATCATACATTTTGAAGCACTCTCAGCTTTTGTTCGGCGAGCAACGATGCTTCATTCCCTGAGAAATCCATAGAAAAAGCTGGAATTTCTCTCTCCCTCTTCCCTTCCAATTTTTCGTGACGTAGACACCGCGTCACAAAGTAGGAGCGAGGCACCGGGGAGGTCTGAGCGTAAACGGCTGTCGCTGGGCAACAGCAGCTTTGACGTCACCAAGACATGGTTGACCGCCGAGAACGTTTGCTGGCTTTTATTTTTATTATTTGCCACCGATGAAACGACAAATTCTTTTCACCGCTCCAACGGCCGGTGTGCCTACCCGCACCGGACACCCAGACAGCATCACGCCAACCGCTGAAGCAGCGAAAAGCAAGAGTTTCCAATATCAGTTAGCCACGGCTGCCGACTAGGCGTTGCTCAAGCGAGAGCCTTCATCTCGCGTCGTCCAGCGATCACGTCTATCTCACATTCTCTTCTCTCATGTGACACGCCAACCTGGAGTGATATACACACTCGCTTGCCGCGTCCGTCTCGAGAGTTTTTGTGGACGAGGCTCCGCCTGGCCCAAACATAACAAGGGTAGAGCTACGCGTGCACCATTTACGGATTATTTATCAACAGCGGCTCGCGGTGAACGGAAAAGCACAAGTTCGGATCGTTCGGATAACCGCCGGCAGTAAGTGCCCTAACCTTTCACGGGCGATAAGGTTCGAACCGGGTGTGAGCACGCTTCCTGCCAAGGATACTGCTTGCAGAAGCTCGGGCATTCACCGTGGTGGGTTATTGACTTCGCTAATTCTGCACCAGTGCTTTTCCAAAACGAAATGGAAAGCATGATGGCCGACCCTGAGGAAAGCAGTCTGTCTCGTAACATACGAGAGCTGTAGTCCATGTTTTTTAACTTAGATCAGCTCACGGAAAGTTTTGATTTACACTTATTTCACGTTTTCAACTACTTGGGAACTGTTTATTCGAGGAAAACATTTATAGATACTCCTCCAATGAGCTCTCGCCGTGCAGAATTATTGTGACATCACAAACCCGTAGTACCTGAAAGCGTATGGGGCGTCGTCGCCTGTTTTCACGTTTCCGGCATTTTCTACCTTATTTGACGTCTCCTGGTTGTGAGAATATGTTTTTAGATTCTCGACAATGTAATCCATCAATACAGGCCAACTTGTTTCCATTCTTTACTGTCCTTTTAAACTTAAAGCTCAAGTAGCTTTACACAAGCGCACATGCTATGCTTTGCTGATTGGTATGCTACAGTTGAACCCCTTTATAAGAGACACGTACCGGGGAGCAGTTTTTGTCTCTTATACGAGATGTCTCTTATAAGCAGGGTACCATGTTTTCACTTACTAATCAGACCCTAGTTCAATGTGGGCACCCTATGACTAAAACAAGCTCAAAAGAATGCTACAGCATGTTTCAAAAGATTCATTCTAATTTATGTTTGGCCCCCAGAATTTATGAAACAGTTCTGAATCTTTGTTTGCTTCATGACTGTATTTACACTGTATATTTTACAACCGATTCTGCGAGCTTTTTTTTCTTTCCTCGTTTGTGGAAGATGAATCGTACATGTTGAGTTCACAAGCCTAATGAATAGGCGGAGCGCACAGCTTCTTTCGCTGTGTGCTCAGTCTATTCATTATGCTTGCAGGACTCAACATCTGCGATGCTTTTTGATTGGGAGCTATGCCAGTGGGAGAACCCGCATGTGCGATCGCGCTCCATCCAATGGATGGCAGTAAGCTTCAACCACTTCTGCAAGTTGCATTTCCATTGGCAGGGCTTCTCATCGTCATTTCATAGCTGACTGAACCACTGTGTGTTTGCTGAAGTGATAATAAATAGCGACTGCAGGCGTCTGTCGTCCACCTGTGCTTCCAGGATGGAAGCAACTGCAATTAGTGACTGGTGGCACTGTGTCTGAAGTTAAAATGTCTATTACAAGCGAGATTATTGATTAAAGTTCAAGGATGACTTGTCCCTTATAACCAATCTTCTACATCAGATGTCTGTTATAAAAGAGGTCGATTTAATGGGAAAGATAGGGCAGCCAACCATGTGGGTCAATAGTGTCTCTTATACCCATTTGTCTCTTACATCAGTGTCTCTTATAACGAGGTTCAGCTGTAGTAGAAAAATCTAAGGCCAACTAAAAGTGGGAGAACAATCAGTGAAGTTAATATAGGTACTTAAGAATTAAAACCAACGGAAACTTTCATTGTACAGTGTAAAACCAAGGTGCGGGAAGCACTTCTTGTGCTGGGTAAACTAGCACGGTGGTCAGCAGCATGACCATACATTTGCAATCGCTTTTCTGCCTAAGGAATGCAGTCGCTAGAAATGAGATATTTCTGGGAATTTGGGGGACGCTTACTGCACGAGCTCTCGCTTGGCACAAAAAAAAATGGAAGGGAAACAGGACAGAAGATTGCCTGTGCAAGTTATTTATTCCTCCACAAAAGCTGAGAGAGCTATTAAGCATATATCTTTGAGTTGCAACAAAAGGCTGTTCAGCCTTCACTATCCATTAAAGCAGCAATGTTTCCTTTATGTGTTTCCTTTAAGTGTTTTCTTTACGAAAAACCAAGGTTTGCATAGCCACTGACCTTTCCAACCATGAAGGCATTCAGCTTTGTGATCCACGTGAACAGGTGTGGCAGCCGGTCTGCTCGCAGCAAAGAAGGCGTCGACCTCCGGCCCTGTCAAGGATTCAAAACACAAGGGTGCAATCGCACATGGTGTCTTTATGTACCAAGTTCCTGCCAAAACCAAGTTCCTGCCAAAAGCTAAGAACACTGCGGTCTTGTATCACAGTCAAAGTTAAGTGTTATACACAACCATGAACAAAAGTAGGTGGTGCTCATAGGTAAAAATGTTTGAAGTCGACCCACAGCAGTGACCCTCACATTTAAAAGTTAACAGCTAATAGTGACACTGCACTAGAAGACTAAGGTGAATTAAAGATTTAAAGGGGTAAGAAACAGTGCTGCGCACAACCTTCTACACTCGTAATACAAGGTGGATGAAACAACCAGGTGGACAGTACTTTTTTTTAAAGTGAGGAATTCGTTCGGGGCGCACCCATGCTCTACAACAACTTGTGCAATACATGTTCCTGTGCAGTTGTAGCAATGTCAGCAAACGAATCATTTTTTATTTTTGCTGCATGAGAGAAAGCCTGCGATTTTTATTCTCCCTTGCGGTGATGCTTCTGAGGAGCAGAAACATCTATGAGTACCCAAGAAAATAAAGAACTTGGCAATCTACGCGTTGCTCTAAGTGCGACAGCACCATTTCGGCATGGCTGGAGAAACCCCAGCAGATCATACGGACTGCAGATATGCCAGTAGGGATGCCCAATTAACAAGCTTCACATGAACTCCGAATTTTGAGTGCTCCCATCATGCCTGAGCTTCATCCTCTAGAAATTTTCACAATGCTTCCCAAATCCAAGCACCCACTAAGGCGTGCTTCGTGGTCAATGAAAGCCCAGATATATTTTAGTAGACAACTGTTTGAGCACAGCAACTGAAATTTTGCACCCTGCAGTCTAAAATTCCATTTTCAGCTTCTAAGAAAAGGAGGAAATGTGCGCTCATATTTGGAGAACTAAAAACTTAAAGAATAGCCCAACACGTTACAGCTTCTGTGTTGATGAAATAACAACAAAAGCAATATCTCGTATATCAGACTACAGAGCTGCGTTGCTTGAGACTACCCCCCAACAACACCAAGAAAATGGAAGAGGTTGCGACAGTTTAAATACAGCGGAAATTCTGTTAAAAGCCAAGTAAGACAAAACAATAAATTTTAAGATTTTGAGTACCCTAAGCCTTGACAGAGCATGAAAAAGAGTCCCTTGGTGTTAAGCTCCCCCACCCTAATCAATGTCTTTTGGTTTGCTGGCATAAAAAGAATGACATGCATAGGTTCTCTGCCTGTGTGTTAGGAGAGCCATTTTTCTGCTGAAAACAGTAAAGCTTACAGTTACCCAACCAGTGAAAATACTGCCTAACTGCCTTGGGTGAGCAGACAACAGCAGTCAGCTGAACATGGGACCATTAACCTATTCAGCAGCCCTGACATACTACTAGGTTTTCGTATTTCTGCCCAATCTTGTCATCACTTTACGTATACATTTCCAGTTTTCTGTTCAAAAATGCCTAAACCGAAAATAAAGCACTGAAGGAGTGCCACCCCCGAACAGACAGGACATGCAAAGGTATTGGCCGAGTCCTTCAATGCCTTTCTGGTCATGAAACTTTGGCATCACGCTATGGGAGAGCTCCGTACACTGCCGCGCCGCGGCGTGGGTGTTGATCGGAGGGCAGCTGGGGGCATGGTCAGAGCGCATTTGGCAGGAAACGGACCACGGAGTAAGATAAAACAGACGCTCGCCGCGTTATCAACAGTGTGCTTTCGCTTTACATGTCGTGGGCCGCTCAAATGAACTTGTCATTTTGTGAGTGGCGAAACAGTTTGGTGCGAACGGGCATGCTGCTACTGCGTTCCTGCCTGCCGCTCTGGCTACAGAGCAGCGGCGGCCGCCCGATGCCCTCCGATCTGCGGTAGCGCCACTCGCGGTAGCGTTTGTCCCCGTACGAAACTTGGCCGGGAGTTTCATGACCAGAGAAGCATTGAAGGACTCTGGTATTGGTAAGGAATACCTAGGCACAGGACTTTGTAAGGAATACCTAGGTCTCAAGGAAAAGAGCAGCAGCAGACAGAAAACTACGCGAGAAAATGAGATACAAGTGCACTGGGGAGTCAAAATAGAATTCGAATGATGCAGGGCTGAAGCCCTAGAAGTCCGGAGAGACGTATTCATCCTGCCTTGGACGTTCACAGCCGGTGCTGGTGATAATGGAAATGCCTGAGTAAAATCTGGCGGCATCACACAGTAACACAAAACACTCCAAATGCTGCTCGTACACAAAACCGCGCCGACACCTAACAACGGGCAACAGGTGGCCATCAGCTAGATGCAGAAGAAGGGGCCAGAAAGAAAAAACACAACTTTGGCTAAATAAAAAGACTTTCTCCCAAAAAGAATTACATTAATTTTTACCCCGAACTTGAAATCAAGATGGTCAAGCGCACATATGAAGCCGTGGCAACTGCCCAGCCAATTTTTTTCTTCTCTCTATTGCTCTACGACAACACAGTGATTTCTCTATGACATCACAGAATCGCGTTTGTGCAATCGGTGGCCACCGATGTGAGCCAGTGCCAAAAACCATGACTGGGCGATTGTAGCGGGGCCTCTATAGTTCCGTTTGACCATACCATCTGAATGCTAATGTGCAGATAACACACTGATACTGACTGCGTTCTCAGTACCGGCTTCTGTAGCGTCACTGCTCCCCATATTCTGTCAGTGTAGCAAGAAATGTGGAACAGTTTCAATACTGAAGAAGTGCAGCTTGCTGGGCCAGTTGGTACACATTGACGGATGGGAAGCCAGCGAAAAAAGGACACAAAACACAAGGAGAGACGAAATGACACAACGCTGGGACAAGCATTGTGTTGTTTTGTCTCTCCTTGTGTTTTGTGTAGGACGCGAAACACAAGGAGAGATGAAACAACACAACGCCAGCGTTGTGTTGTTTTGTCGCTTCTTGTGATTTGCATCCTTTTTTCGCTGGTTTCCCATCCGTCAATATGTTGCAATACTTCTTTCATTTTTTTTTTTTCTGTTAAAAAGAAACATCTTTCACGGCTGGAACGGAACTTAGTGGGTTGATGAAGGGTAGATTTACTTTTGAAACTGAGAAAGGTCATATTTGGTCTTAGTGGACCCTTGAACACCGTTTGTTCCAGCGCATGCCACATGAGTTGCCTCCAGTTGTAGCGCATACCTCAGGCAGCTGTAGGCTGGCGTTCCACTCGCCCAGCCTGGCGTGTGCCTCCTTGAGGTGCAGCAGGGCCTGCAGGAACTGCCACTGGGAGAGCAGCACTTGGGCCTCCATCAGGTGCTGCAGCGTCTCCAGCTCCGTGCTGTATGGAAAGGAGGGGTGGGGGTTACAGATATGGCCCATTTGGAAAGAAAAAAAGAATGAAGAAAAAAAGGAGATTGAGACGTTAGGCTAAGAACGCCTGTTGTGCAACGAGGCGGTTGTGCACAGCCCTATTATCGTCATGACATTCAAGTTAACAAATCTCCTACTGGAATTCCCGTCATGCAACGGGACTGCAGTTGTAAATGACAAAATACACATCTGAAATCTGTATAATTCTCCTGATTTTCCAGATCCCTCTCAGCGAGTGTGCAAAATTCCTAAACTATATGCCATATTTTTCATACTGCCAAGGCAGCATTTTGATATAAGGGAAGCTGTATGTTGTCATCATGGTCGCCTTGAAGGGAACCTGCAGCACTCTTTCAACTGTTTTCTAAATTTTTAATGCTTTCAGAATGTAGTCAACAAATGCAACCAGTACTTGGAATTGGGTCACAAAGTACCTCAGCCAGGAATTTTTGCTCTACACCCATTAGGTAACTTACAAACTTGCTTCCTATCTCTTCCCCGGTCCTGACGTTCTTCGAGTGCAAGAATGACATCATTAGAGTAGTGTATCGGCTATAGGCAGGCCTTCCTTCAGTTGCAGCAACGAATGCATTCGATAACCGCTTTAAAACAAATCCACAAAAGCAAAGCAGAAACGGAAGGCTGATCTGCTGCGAGGAGAAAATAACGCGGTGTCACTCACCACTGACGATAACTATAGCTTTCGCAATGCTTCCAGACGTGAAGGAAAGAGAAAGCGTTCACCGGAAGTATTGCAGAGCCTCTTTAAAATGCCCTAAAATTAAGAGAACAGTCGAGCCCGCTTATAACGAACACATTGGGAAACTGAAACCAGTTCCTTATATCCACTTTTCGCTACATCTGGAGACAAAATCTATGTATACAAATGCTAATGGGAAATGAAGGTTTGTTCGCTATAGCCGCTATTTTGTTAAAACAGGGTTCGCTATAAGTGGGCTATACTGTAGGGCCCACAAAAAGAAAGAAAAAGAGAGAGAAAAAAAAAGATATGTGTAAAAAATTGGCCGCTATCTGCTCCTTTCGTTGCAAATGTCGACAAAAGACGATAGTCTTTATCGACTTTTGCCAATAAATGCCTCCCTTCGCTTTCCCGCTCACATATCATGTTGTTCGTCTAGAGTCGCGCTCCTCCCAAGGTAAAGATGCCAAACGTTTGCCTAAATCATTTTAAATTTACCACTGCTCCAGGCCCGGTGCCTCGATGCCAACGCTGCCGTACGGCGGAGACGCGCGTGAATCGAGGCGCCCTACTTCAACGTGGATAGAACCATGTTTAGAGCCCCTTACTTTTTGCGGTGGAACATTTCAAATTCTGCAATTCTAGATAGGGGAATCTGCAAAATTCCGCGACAACATTGAAACAGCATAAGGTATATGTAACAGTTCATTTATTAGACACTTCAGACTCCTAACGTGCTAGATTTTATTTACAACTGAAGGAAGCTGTTGTGGCTGAGCATCTGGTGATGCTTTGTGCTTTCTTCACCAAGAGAATGGCGCTTGGGAGGCACGATGTCACCATAGCGACTGAATGACCGACAGGTATTTAAGGGCAATGGAAGAAAGTGTTGGAGTCAGGTGTTCCGTCTCAGCCCAGAAAACCACCTTCACCTGGCTTTTCTTGTTTAGAAAGAAATTGTGCCAAATCCCTGTCACTAGACTTGAGATCTTGGGCAGACTTCAGGTACACTTGCCATTCAGCAGCTAGGGCTATAAATCCAGGAACGGCCCCAAACTCTGATCTCTTCTCTGAGAGACACCCAACTTGCTGGGGATCCAAGTACCTCACACTCTTGGAGAACTTCCAAGTGTCAGAGTTCTCCAAGTATACTAGCGCCTTGCTAGCCACTTTTCTCATTGCACCCTTCATTTGTTTGCAATCTGACCGGCCTTGTCCTGTGCAATGTTCTCTTTCTGTGGCTATGGCTAAGCCCCGTGATTCGGGTGGAGGCTGCGCCACCTAGCCACTTTTATTATTTGATAAGGTAGGAATACGCAGATGCAAATTTAAATTTGCAACAGTAAAAATGTTGCAGACAATAGAAACCATTTTGCTATTACTTTTCCGCCATATTTCACCGAATATATCGTTTTGAAGACGTAGCGCCACACTTTTAACCGTTGTTTTGGAATTCCGCGAAAACACTTTAATTCCGCGATTTTTTGCGGAATTGCGGAAAGCTAGGGGCTCTAACCATGTTGCCCTACTCCACGTGCGTTCTAAGTAGAACGTGGAACCCATCTAGTGGAACCTTTCGTCCCTGTTGCCGGTTGATTTCTTAAAATGGCGCCAGAAGCTATAGTGGCACGGGCGACAGCAGGCGACGGCGGAGTGAATTTTTTTTCTGCAGTTGATGAAGTCTCGAACTTCGCAAAAATGAAGCATGTATGATTGTTTATAAAGGAACACTGCAAATATCACTTCCGTATTAATTTGTTGTCTTATATTTGCATAATGTCTTGTTCTTCTTCAACAATGTTGACAAGTATGAACAATACACTGGACTTACACAAGTAGATTTAGCTGTGACTATATAAAACTATTGCACAGGCCTTGTTTTACTTTGGCCGGGTGGCTGAATCGAGTCACAGACAGACAGACAGACAGACAGATAGACAGACAGACAGACAGACAGACAGACAGACAAACAGACATACAGACAGACCAAAATTTCTGGGTTTAAGTAGCCCAAGAAAGACTATAGTCTTTAACAACTACATGCTCAGTCATCCTGCAGTCAACGAGCAAGCACAGAGGAATAATCATTTTTTAGCACCCGATAGCCCACGGTACTCCAACAAAAAAACTCACGTGAATGACGACTTCAGTGGAGTGAGTATGGGATGATGAAAGAGCCTCTGGTTATGATGTATAATGTCGCCCAGTGTGCAGGAGAGGTCCTTAAACTTCATCATTTTCCCAGCACTCAATGAGTACAGCTTGTCATAGCTGCACTGGAGGTCAAGGGATCTATTTACCGCAAGTTTCTTTTTTTTTCCTTTATCGCAAGATACGATGCATAATTTGTCCATACTGCGTACGTAATGTCAGAGCAAACTTTTATCATCCTTACCATCCTGACTCACTCTTCCTTTAACCGGATGCATGCATACACCAATTATGTAATTGTCATCATATTCATCATCATCATCATCAGGCTGTTTGTGTCTACCGCAGGATGAAAGTCTTCCCCATGCCCCTCAAGCCATTCCTGTCTTGTGATGCCCCAGCTCATTCTTTACCCTCCAAATTTTCTGATTTCCCCTCCCCCCTGCATTGAGTTAGTGGCCCTCCTCTACTTCTACATGATGTCATGCTGCACAAATTGGCTGCTACAAATACCATATGACAATCAATTCCCGCAACAGAAAAATCCATCCTGAATATTTTACAAGACCATTCCACATACATCAGGATAAAACAATAGAAGTATAAGTACGTACATGGATAAGTATCGTGGCTCTCTAAACAGCCATCTTGTTATCCTAGAGTTTAACATCGAGCCTCATAGCATGGATAACTGTTTCTTGCTCCTCCGCTCGAGATCTGTTCACTGCTTGAACTGATCAAGCAAAAGTAAAGTAAAGTGAAGTAAAGGAAGGAAGGAACGAAGGAAGGAAGGAAGGAAGGAAGGAAGGAACAGTACAGGAAAGGCCGGAAAGTTAACCAGGGAACTGTTCGGTCGGCTACCCTACACATGGGTATGAGGACAGGGGGATCAAAAGGGAGAGAAAGGACATAAACAAAAGAGAGAATGAGGGAAAAAAATAAGACAAAAATCTGGGAGGGGAAATGGTAAGCACGAAAACAAAACCCTTGATGAAAACAAAAAAAAAAGCATAAAAATAAGCAGGTAAACTGACAACATTGGCAAATCGAGGATGCTGCACATTGGTAAACGTCCCTACAACCGGCATGTACGGAAAGAACTGGGTCAATCAATATTACCAATTGCGAAATTCCCTATAGGTTTAAAGTATCAAAAACTGTTCTGTAATCGGCCCCCTTGCACTAGAGGCAAACAGGGGCAAGTTGACCAGCCTGCCATCTGTTCGCAGAAAGTCAAAGTACTAGTAGGTACTCAAAAGCTTCCGGCTGCTGCCATAAGACATAAAAAAAAAAAAACCATAGAAACATAAGTAAACATTACCTAATTTAGTGTTTCCTAATTTGAAAAGCAAGCTTTATTTCATTAAGTTGTGTTATAATGAAAATAAGCAAAGTCCAGTTTTTGTCTCCTAGGTGTCATGCCAATACACTTGCCCCCCAGCTTCAATACAGTAAAGGTGCCCCTGCTTCCCAAATTCTGAAGCGGAGTTTCGCAACTGGTGCACAGTGAAGAACCCTGAGGAAAGGATACAAGTCCATGGCTCTTATTCGGGCCAGCACAAAGGAAAGCAGCTGGCCACACAGGTGACTCAGGAAGGCATCGAGCATCGGCGCCGGAGGCGACTGAGACACATACGACGATCCACTCTGGTAGGAGCCGACGACGGCAACCGGACTCATCGAGCTCAGGGACATGGCCGATGGCGAAGGCGACACCATTGGCGAGCAGCTTGAAGGAGACGGACTGCAGGAAATCGGTGTGGAGCAGGAGGCCTGGTCCTTGAGGCGTTGGAACTCGAGCCGAAGTGCCTCATACACCGACTTCAAAGAGGTCTGTTGGAAGATTTGGAGAGTAGAATGCACATATTAGAGGGGCAGTAGGGTGATAAAAGTGCTTTGCTGCTGAAAGGGAGCTTTCAACACTCGAATGAAATGTACACAGAAGGCAAAAATGTGCTGTTCAAGCTATGCAAGTGTGAATTCCACAGTTTTACCATCACGAAAGCGGTGAAGCCAACTCATTCCACGCTGCCAACAAGTCTTGACAAGCCAGAGACTAGCAGGCTTACACCTCAGCTGCTAAAGAGTCATGGACAGCAGCGTGGCAGCTGCAAGAACTGGCGCAATCCAGCTCTAGCCGCAGCATGCTTGGGCCAGTCTCTGCAAACGTCTCCTGTCAGTTGGAATCCTCTTTTCCACCTCACCACAGCATACAACGGCATCTGGGAATGCATCACGAGACCAGTGCAGGGTGTTCTTGTGCTTTTTTAGTGCTGTGCACAAAGCGCTGGAAGGCTGTTTACCGGAGGAACTTTTGTGTATAAATTTTCGCCCTTTGGATAGCCAAGCTAGTTCACTTCGCAGGCTCGACAGCCTCGATTGAGAGTGTTGCTCTGCCCATTAAACTGCCATGCTGTAGGCCCCCCAGCAGGCTGCTGTTCTTCTATCATCGCTATTGTTGTAGTGCCATGGTTTAGTTCTGCTCACAGCTCTTCGTTGTTCGAAATGGTGGCAGCTCTCCTGCTCACCGCTCGTTCTACACGCTACCACTACATGATAGATGCGACGGAGCTCAGTTCACCAATGTTCAGACTGCTTCCACGCATCATTCCAAGCAGCAGAGAAACACAGAATCTTGTAGTGGTCACGTCTAGTGCTCACATACTTTTTGCATTGTCACAGAGGCTTGAAAATATTTCATCAATATGTTACAGCTGTCTGAACATGCAGGTGGCGGCAGTATTCGGCATACCAAAGGCATCACACTAGGTAACCTGCCAGGGTAGGTATGTTTTGACGACGCCAAGAAGGCTCTTACCACCAGCACTTCAGAGGTAAGCAAACCGGACTCTGCTGCTTGTATGGCATCGTGCACAAACTGCGCGACATTAATGATACTGTACGGGGCTGCAGTGTCGGCAAATACGCACAGTGCTAAAGCCAGCCATCTGCGGCTATGGCGAATTATCTGGACAGTTTCAGCTGCGTTCGAATAACCCCAAGTACAGGCGGTCACAGAATAAACTGGACCAAGCGAGCGGTGCGCGAATACTATCGGCGCGACACCTTCCGGCCCAGCGCTTGCTGTCGAGATAGCGGAGGGCGCATGCGTGTCCCTCCCTATAGTTTGTGCATGTCAGTTTCCTTGACTGCGGCTGCAGCACTCCGTTCCTCTCGAATGCGACGCGCGGCGACGCCTAGCGCGGCTCGCCTACCGAGCGGCGTGATGCTTGGCAGCAGCCGGCAGCGTGCGCCATGCGCTGATGCCGCGTAAATGTGCGTTCATCTGAGAATGTTTGTTCGGCGCTCTTTTTATCATCTTATTGACTGGAACGCAAACTGGCGTTGAAGAAAGGCTGCGATAAAGATTCACACATGACTAAAACAGTGCTGGTCGTTATGCGACGAACACAGTCGATAGCAAGAACTGAATACAGCGAAGGTTTATTCGGTTCGGAACAAAAAAAAACATCGGTGATTGTCCGAGTGGTTCCCCTTATTAATTTTGTGTGAAGTTTCCGTCGCTTTTGATAACTTCACGAATGCGTCGAGGGAGCGACTCATAAAGCGACTTTATGATTTCGGGACGGGAGCGCAGGCGTCCCCATTCATCTTCCACTGCCTGCCACAACTCGTCCGCCGTGCGACCGCAGTCATTTCGTTTGCCGAGATTCATCTTCATAATCCCCCACACATTTTCTATCGGATTAAGGTCTGCCCCGCACGGAGGCCACCGAAGCTGTCGCACCGCGTGGTCCTCGAGCAGTGAGCTCACGGCTCGTGCGGTGAAGACAGGGGTTCGGTCCTGTTGCAGGATGAAGCACCCGTCCAGGACGTAGGGGAGCAGACTTGTCGAAATGATATTACAGCACTGGGAACCGTTGAATGGCCCAGAAATTCTGACGAGGGGTCCCAGGCCGTCCGCACTCATTGCGCCCCATACGCTGACGGAGCACCTCCCACTGGAAAGGACACTTTGGATGTAGCCGGGCTGGTATCTAAATACCATTGGGCTAAATACAGAAATACATTCAGGAAAGATATCTCCGAGGAAAGATATTTCGAAGATGTTCGGAGGGTATACCAGATAAATCAATCAAAGGAAATTCGCCGTGTTCGATAGTTTACATCGATTGAAATTACTGGTACATTTTTTTAGCGGGAGGCTGCACCCCCACTGCCACGTAGGCGAACAGTATCCTGTATAAAACTATGCACCAATTTCATCCTCTTTCCACATCGGGAATTACAAAAGCCCCGTTAGCCGATGCGGGTTACCTGAAGTGTTTCGTAAAAAAACAGCGACAAGAAACGCTTAACAAACGGTGCTTATAAAACTACGATTAAAACGTTTCAAATGAACCCAGCTGAATAAAATTTACAGGGACATTGTATATCGGTTGCTCCGAAATATAGTTATTAACAGGTAGTTATGCATTGCTAGACTTAACAACTACGCTTAGCGTTGCACTGGGGACCCCCGAAGGAATGCTCAGCAATTCTCACATTAAACCGTGCTCCCGATTTGACCTCTGACACATTAAATTGAGAACGACTCAGCGTGCAATGGAGCGGAAAATGACAGGTGTAACATTAAGGGACAAGAAGAGAGCGGAGTGGGTCAGGGAACAAACACGTGTTAAGGACATATTAGTAGAGATTAAGAAAAAGAAATGGACGTGGGCAGGGCATGTAATGCGAAGGCAAGATAACCGCTGGTCATTAACGGTAACAGAGTGGATCCCTAGAGAAGGCAAGCGTTGCAGGGGGCGGCAGAAAGTTAGATGGGCAGATGAGATCAAGAAGTTTGCGGGGATAACTTGGTCGCAGTTGGCACAGGACCGAGGTAATTGGAGAATAATGAGAGAGGCCTTTGCCATGCAGTGGGCGTAGATAGGCTGATGATGATGATGATGACTGCAGTAGTTTATATATCATCTAGAATGCACATTACCAGCTACGTTTCACAGTTTAGTTTCGTACCTGCAGCTCACCGGACGCCAAACACGCCACTGTTGATCCCAGCGAGTGGAGAAAGTCGATTCGTCTGTGAATATAACTTCCTTCCACTCGTCCGTTGTCCACCGCTCCACTGCCCGGGCGAACTCCAGCCTTTCCAGCCTCTGGCGGTCCGTCACGCGCGGTTTCTGCGCTGCCACGCAACTCCCGAGTCCCGCCTCCTTCAGTCGTCTTCGAATTGTCTCGCAAGAGACATTCAATGACATCTCCTGTCGAATTTCTTTTGCAGACAGGAGGGGATCTGCCACAGCGGCTGCGACAATCAGTAGTTCCTGCTCCTCACTGGTGACTTTAGGCCGCCCGCTGCGCTCTGCGTCAATGAGTCTGCCCTGATCATCGCGGTAAGCTTGAATAATGCGGCTTACAGAAGTCCTAGACCTCCCGGTTAGGTGGCAACTTTCCCACTGAGTAGTCCCTTCGATGAAAAGTCGCACGATGTGCCTCCGTTGCTCGATCGGGACGCGGGACGGCATTCTTCACGAATATGACCATGCAGGACGAGTTACGTGCTTTATATGCTTCATAGCTATCACTGTCCAATGGGTGACATGGAAGGAAACGCCTCATTGCTTTTCGATAGCAATTCACTCACACCGACAGCTGTGTATTTCGGTCTATTTTTACGAAACGAATAAACTGTTTTCTTCCAACTTTCTTCCCTACCCCCATCTTTAAACCGCCTCTCATATGCCGCACGGGAAAAACTCGAAATTAAAAAAAAAAACATCGCTGTTTTTAGTTCTATCAACTGTGTGTTTGTCGCATAATGACCAGCACTGGTTCAGTCATGTGTGAATCTTTATCGCAGCCTTTCTTCAACGCCAGTTTGCGTTTCAGTCAATAAAATGATAGAAAGAGCGCCGAACGAACATTCTCAGATGAACGCACAGTTACGCGGCATCAGCGCTGTGGGAACGCGACCTTAGCGCGTTCCCTTTGGTTCGGCTTCGCCACACCGCTTGCTCCTCGCGGGAACTTGCTCGGCAAGACGTCGGCGAGGGGGATCTACCTCCTCGCCGTAGGAGTGTCTTTAAGCCGGCGAGCGCGTGCGGGATGCGAGCTGCGGGGGGGGAGTTGGAGCTCGGGAAGCGAGGCGAGAGGACGTGCCTAGCGACCTCCTTCCTTCGAGGATCGGGCAAAAAGGAGGGCGACAATGGCTGCCATCGGTGTCCCAGCGAGGCAAACGCGAGCGCGCTGAGGCGGCGCCCCGGCGATGACTGTTGTCGCGGTGAGTCGAACCTCTCGATTCCCTTAAATTGCCCGGGCGAGGAACTAGATCCTCGCCGTCAACCAGCTAGCCTGCATGCTCTTTGAATGTTTATTATCCTGTAATAAATGTCAATGAGCGAAAACACTTGTCGCTTCCTTTGTTCCGTCGAGCCACGGCCCGCCGCGGCTGGCGCGGTACAGCGCGCAGCCGCGGGGTGGGGGCAGATAGCTTGCTAGCTGGACGAAACGAGAAGACGGAGACGGATTAGTCTCTCTCGTCGCCGGTTTTGCTATTGCAGGGAAAAGTAAACCAATCTACTTAAACCCATCTATAATCCCACATCTGGCGCATCAACGTGGGGCTGGCTCTCGGAACATGGAACATGTCTTTGTTCGGTGTGAGAAAAGTTCTTGGTCCGAACCTGACAAGTGTTACTGCTAGCGTGAATCAGATCGCTAGCGGAGGCAGGCGTACTTTCTTGAGAGCGGAGTGAACGTTGCTACATTGTGCTAGAACATGTGAACACCGAGTTTTCTCAGTGCGCCGTTTAGGCGGGACGTTTCTGCCGCGGCAAATTGAGGCACTGAAATTCTTGAAGTCCAGCACCCATGACGCGCTAGGGCATAAGGTCCGCGCTGTAATTGCAAGCCCGAAGTGAGCGAGTACGGAAGCTGCGTTGTTTGGCCCGATTTTCTTTTTCTCTGCTGTCTCTTTTATCGACTCCGGGAGTCGGGGCTCTTCGAGCCGTGTGGCCAGGGGCCACGGGTGCCGTATGGGCTGTCTGGTATTGCGGCTCCGCACCGGGCGTTCCGACATCGCAAGACGCGATGGGCGCCGCCGCTCATTAAGCTGTTTGTGTTGCAGCGAGCGGGTAGGGCCGACGACAAAGCCGATGTCTCCTTCACGGCTGTGCGAATGGGGCAGTAGAGCAAGCCTCTGGGTTGCCGGTCGTTGTCAAAGATGCGTGTTGCCCGAAGGCTTTTCGGAGCCGGCACCGCGTGGGAGAGGGCACGACCGAGGAGGACGTGGCTCGGTAGCAGACGGACGGGAAACGGCCCCTCTTCTCCACTGAATGACGGGGTGCGTGTCGTCGGAATGCTTGTTTTAAGTGGTTCTGCACGTAGCGGGGGAAAAAATCTCCTTCGCCTCGAGAAAGTGAGTTTTTGTGCGCTGTCGGAAACCGTCTTTTGACAGCCGCAATTGTTTAGCGTCGTGCCACGCGGCCGATGCTGAGGAATAGCATTTCTTCCTTGTCTGACTTCATGGCTTGCGGGAATGCCGATGTGATACGCAATGCGAGTTGAGTCACCCAGGCTTGCTTGCTACGCGATGTCTGTGATGCCACCTGCTGCTCCGGGTCGGCGAGCGTTCGAGAGCTGGGGACCACTGGCGGCTGCCCTGGCGTGGCAGCTACTTGGAGGCGGCCTAGACGCGGCGCCGTGGGAGCTCCCTACGGCTGGTGTCTTCCTCCATGGAGGGCGTGTTGGTGCGGGCGGCGCCGTCGTGTGCTTCATGGCTTGGCGTCACTTCGGTGCTGGGCCGCACTTTGCGGTCGGGAGGCTCCTGGGCCTGCTGATACGTCCTCGGCGAATCCTGGCTGAGAGCAGCGGCTGTACGGCGGTCATCTGTCAGCGCAGTCGCTACACTTGCTCGGGCTGGCTTCAGCCCTACCCTTCGAAACCCTGGCCTGCTGTCTTCGGCCAGGGCCGGACGGAACCTGCTGATAATCACCACCGACTGACAAGAGCGGCAGTACGAGCAACGATGCTCGCGTTGGCCGGAGCTGTGTGCTGCGCTACGTCGAACCTATGGCTGAGAACTCTGCGGTCCCCGTTGCATTTGGCCAGCTGATGTCTTCTCAGCGGGTCTTGACGAAAGCAGCCCCGGACACAGCCGTCTACGACGAGACTGCATCTGTGCTTGGCATGCCTGTTCGAGCCAACGTGTGCACCGTCACCTCAGAGCTGTTACCTGCGACACCTGAGCGTTAGATTGTGCATGGGCGTAAGATTGTGCATGCGGCTGACGATGCCTGTTTGACGACGGCGAGTGCAAGGACGGCTACTGCGTGGGGCAAACCTTCATGCTTTGTTTAATGTGATGAACATTGCGTCTAGATGTCCCTGCGTGCTATTCTTTCCACCGTACGGAAACGTTTAAGGTTGGAGGGATGTGGGAACGCGACCTTAGCGCGTTCCCTTTGGTTCGGCTTCGCCACACCGCTTGCTCCTCGCGGGAACTTGCTCGGCAAGACGTCGGCGAGGGGGATCTACCTCCTCGCCGTAGGAGTGTCTTTAAGCCGGCGAGCGCGTGCGGGATGCGAGCTGCGGGGGGGGAGTTGGAGCTCGGGAAGCGAGGCGAGAGGACGTGCCTAGCGACCTCCTTCCTTCGAGGATCGGGCAAAAAGGAGGGTGACAATGGCTGCCATCGGTGTCCCAGCGAGGCAAACGCGAGCGCGCTGAGGCGGCGCCCCGGCGATGACTGTTGTCGCGGTGAGTCGAACCTCTCGATTCCCTTAAATTGCCCGGGCGAGGAACTAGATCCTCGCCGTCAACCAGCTAGCCTGCATGCTCTTTGAATGTTTATTATCCTGTAATAAATGTCAATGAGCGAAAACACTTGTCGCTTCCTTTGTTCCGTCGAGCCACGGCCCGCCGCGGCTGGCGCGGTACAGCGCGCAGCCGCGGGGTGGGGGCAGATAGCTTGCTAGCTGGACGAAACGAGAAGACGGAGACGGATTAGTCTCTCTCGTCGCCGGTTTTGCTATTGCAGGGAAAAGTAAACCAATCTACTTAAACCCATCTATAATCCCACAGCGCATGGCGCACGCTGCCGGCTGCTGACATGCATCACGCCCGGTCGGTAGGCGCGCCGCGCAAGGCGCCGCCGCGCGTCGCATTGGAGAGGATCAAAGTGCTGCAGCCGAAATCAAGGAAACTGACATGCACAAACTCTAGGGAGGGACACGCATGCGCCTTCCGCTATCTCGACAGCAGGCGCTGGGCCGGAAGGTGTCGCGCCGATAGTATTCGCGCACCGCTCGCTTGGTCCGGTTTATTCTGTGACCGCCTGTACATTAATGCCACGCTGCAGCACCGGTCCTTCAAGGATACCAACTCTTGATAAAAGTACAGGAAAAATATCCACTGGGGTGACGGCTTCCAGCAAAATACCTTCGCCCTTAATTTGCAGCACACATTGGTAAAATAGTACAGGCAAATCAGAGAGTCTACTCAGTACAGCTCCTGATTTTTGGGACATAATACAGCATTGTCTTTTCTTTTTAAAGCGAAGCTTTTTCCTCTACCACCCAAGGGTTCTGTCGCAACTGTTGGTGTCAACAGAAAACTGCTGCGAACCAATAAAAATAGTTACTGGCACCACCAGGAATCGAGCCTGGAACAACTAGATAGAGAAAAGGAGCGAGAGCCCACGCGGAGACGGGGGAGACAGACGGTGCACTCACTGAGCAAATATGCAGGTTTAATCCCCTGTGTTCTCGATGAATGCCACGTTATAGCGTCACGCGACCGCGCGCAGCTGTGCGCTCCACCCACGGCACATGTAGCGGCCGTGTGTGCGCCTTGCGCATGCGCTAGGAGTCATAAAAATTAAAGGAAGCTCACACCAACGCATGGCATCTAACTTCGGCAACGGTCTAATTAGTGTCGCATGATGGCCGCCATGGGAGCAGTCATAGTTCATTTTACCCAAACGGACCAACCGCTTCTGCTCACTGAGTAGCCAGATGACGCTGGCTAGTTAGTGAGCGGAAGCGGTTTGGCCGGTTGCGTCGAATCAAGACATACTGCTCCAATCCAGGGCAGCGATCCTCGCTGGTGTTGTTTCGCAACTGCAAGTGATCAGTCTGCCTGGATTGGAGCAGTATGTCTTGATTCGACGCAACCGGCCAAACCGCTTCCGCTCACTATCTAGCCAGCGTCACTATAAATAATTAACAGTGACTCTGGCTACCCAGAGAGCTGAACCGGTTGGTACATTTGGGTGAAATGAACTATGAGTGCTCCTGTAGCGGCCATCATGCGACACTAATTAGACCGTTGCCTCGAACTTCTCCGTCCCTGCCGCGGATCTCGTCGCCTCCGTCGGCGGCGGCAGAGACGGAGGTGAAGCGACACCCGGTTTGAGCTTCCTTTAATTTTATAAAAAGAAAGTTTCCACTCAAGTGTTTCACCAATGCAACTCAACCAACCACCGTTCATGAATCATGCATTGATTTAACCTTAGCAAAAAAATAACTCTGAAGTAATAAAAGGTGTGCTTAAGCTTGCACTTCACTTTTCTCTGGTTTCCCTCTTCGTAGAGTCACGTGTGTTAATTCAGGTGACGCTTCATGAGTAATCGTTGTGGGTGTCGTTTACAGCCCCGCTTCCAACCCCCTTCACGGGGTAGATTTGCGAGTATGTTTTTTTTTTTTTTCCGACACTTATTTCATGTCATTTTTTCTTCTGATTGGTGTCATTGAAACGCCAAATGTGCGTTTCATTTTACTGAGCAACACTTTCTGTCAAACATGGAAATTTAAATAAATATCGTTAACGCAAAGAACTCACGTCCTTCCGGAGAAAGCTTTTGGGAGCGAGGTATTGCAGAGACATGTACAACTTTTCCGCAAGGGACATTTGCGACAGCGCTGTGAGCACGCTGCTGAACAGGTAGTTGGCGCCTGTTTTGCACAAGCCATCGCGTTCTTTTTCCTGGAAGGAAACAAAACGTGCGCATTAGTTGCGTTGACAAACTTTTGGGAGCACAATGAGAATGTGTACTCACGACGATCTCCTTCGCTTTGTCGTAGTTAAAGTGACCAATGTTGGAAAAATAGAGTTCTAACACTCTCTGTTCTTTGACCAGAAAATCGTCACACTCCATGTCTTAATGGGCGCATAACAGCACTGCGATGAAGTTGCTCAAGGGTTTTTTGACGCGCCGAAAGGGATCCAAAACACAGGCGATGAGAAGAAACAGAAATTGCATCACATGTCAGCTGGAAAACAAAAAATTATATCGCCTTGGCTTGGCTCGGATTCGATGTGGCTGCAGAAATGATCATGAACCTGTTGAAAACTGGTTGGAATGACTGCAGAAGGGTTGCAAACCATGTTCACTCGAAACTTGCAACATTTTCGGTTTTTCGGGTCTCTTTAGGGCCGTAGCTTCGTCGTCAGAGCCAGCGTCTGCAGGAAACAGTGAACTAGAACGCAAAACGCTTCTAGTTCACTGTATCCAGGGCGCTGCCTCGCCCTTTTTTAAGAAAGAAGAAAAAGTGAGGCAAAGCTTCTGACAGTAAATTTTTGCTAGCTCGGCGCCGGCTTCTCGGCGGATCGTCGCATGGGTGAGTGGAACGCACATATGCGCATGTGCTCCAACGCGTGTATCCAAATCCACCGCTGCTGACTGTTGATTTTCCTCTTTATTGCGCACATTTTACGTGGAACTGCTTCACAGTTCAACCGATTGTTCCATTCGCGATCGCAGTGTTCTCTTTGGTTTCAGCGATGTGCTCCAATTGCAACGCATGTTATGTTTATGCCGGTGTCCCTGCTTTTTGTCCCCAAACAGCCCAAGCCGAAGTGTCGCCCGGGTCTGCGCTCAAGTTATATGAACAGCACTGGAGCGAGAAACTTCCATGGCTTGATGTCAAGCGAGGGTGCACGGCGACAACGACCGAAGATGTGTGCTGGCTCTGCGACAGCCTCGGCGCTTGGAACAGCGTCCTAAACGCGCTGCATCTGCACCTACTGGAGGAAAAGCCAGGGAAGCTGTGCCTGTGTACAGTGGGAGGTGGGCGGTCGGTGTTCGACTCGGAGATACCTTACGACAGCCATCTTTCCTTGCAGATTGCCTACAATGCCACGTTCTTCACCACATGGCTTCCTAGAAAGCATCAGTGCGTCGAGGCTGTAAAATTCACGCAATTCCATCCACATGTGCCGCTGGACGGCATTTCTCATTCCATTGACGAGTGTCCTTCTAACCTACGTAGCATCTGCATTAATGGGTTACCAGAATTGTATGATTGGAGCGCGGTCCTCGATGCTCTGGGACCTGTCAAAGAACTCGAGAGTCTTGCAGTCACAGCGCTCGTACTGAGCGCCAAATTGGCTTTAAAGCTTGCCGAACTACTTTCGGCCAACGCTGCTTCCGTTACAGCGATTACTTTTTCGAACGTCCGCCTCGACCAAAGTGCCTTTGACGGCTTGATGAGCGGCATATCCAAGTGCGGTAGGGTTGAGAAGCTGACACTAACGTTTTTTCTGAATCCTCCGTGGTGCAAGCTCCCTGGGTGCAAGCTCTTGGCTGGCATGCTACGAATGACGGAGAACTTGCAAGAGCTTTGCCTGGACTTCAAGGAAGTGAGTGAAGGAGTGCTAGCGGCAGTTGCCAGTCTGTTGAGGAAGAGCACAACCCTTGTGGATCTTTCCTGCCATGTGTGCACGCATGCTTCCATGAAGAATATTCTGGCGGCAATTCCAAATAACACCACGTTGAAACGGCTCGTATTGGTCGGTTACGAGTTCGACACAGCGTACCGCAATTCACTTGGAACGCCATTGCTGACATCCCTACTTTCCAAGAACAGAGGGCTGCGTTCACTGACTTTCCGAGCCTGCGCAATTGATTTCCGTACCTTGGATTTCATTGCGGAGGGGCTGGTGCAGAACGACACCCTGGAGTACATCGACGTGTCTGAGAGCGATCTGTGCTTTCTTGGTGTTGAAGCCCTCGTCTATGCCCTGGACACAAACAAGACACTGCGCACATTGGATATCGGCTATGTGGAATCCACGCTCCTTGAGCGGTATGGTTACACTTTTCGCACAGAGACCTTGCGCGCTTAACAGGTTCCTGAAAGCGGGTTTTAAAATGATAAATGGAGTAGCACAGTCCCTTAACTTGTGCAGCCATAGGAGTCTAGTGATACGTCTGTGCACGGCAGTGAACTCATGAATTCAACAAGCCCTTGGTTTTTTGTTTTTGTGGCCGTGAAAGCTGGCATCACTTAGAGGCGGGTTGCTACTAGTTGTAAAACTGTGGCCTCTTATGCACTGAGGATAAAGGGAATCTGTGCTGAAAAGAAATATTCGAGGTTCGTTCTACAAAGAGTGTACTTTGTCTCCTTTCTGTTGTCCTCGTTTATCGTCATATTTATTGCTTGTCCAAATAATTCACTTTTTCTTTAGTCCACTTCAAGACAGCACAATTAGCACATTATTCTGCCATGACAATGGCACCGCTGCCTTCACTCTTGGCACTGCACCAACTTAATGCTGAGTTCCATACACCCTCAGTGTCAACATTCGAACTTAGGGTGCGCATGGTCACACGTAAAACTGAATGTCATTGCACTAAAGCAAGTGCGAGTGGTAATGCTTGAGGTAGAGGAGGGTCAATAAGTTATGCTTGATAGCAGACACACTTCAGCCGTGCCACGCACCGACTATACATTTTGCAAACCAGTGAGCACTATGGGAAAGGCATGAAAATTCAAAAACAGGACTAGTGCGGCAATGGGATTCAGTCCCGGTGTTCTTATGTTGGAAGCATATCGGCACAACCTGCTGCATAATTTCCCCATGTTTTCGGTGTTCGATCTTCTAGTGTGGCTTTTCTGGCGCTGCATTTTTGAGCTTAAGTTGTGGAAGTACTCCGGAGGCGCTGTGGCCACAGTTGAAATTACTTTAGCATCCTACCAAATTGCCCCACAAGCAAGCGGCGTGGCTCATTTATGCCAACTCTTTGCACAGCAAATCGGACCTTGGGCTCATTTAGATAAGATTGGTTGATTGATTGTAGGGTTTAACGCGCCTACGCAATGCAGGCGATGAGGCGCGCCGTAGTGGAGGGCTCAGGATTAATTTTGGCCACCTTGGGTTCTTTAACCTGTGCCGAAATCTCGTACACACGGGCGTTTTTGCTTTTCGCCTCCATCAAAAAAGCGGCTGCCGCGGCTGAGAATCGAACTTGCGACCTCGTGCTCAGCAGCGCAATGCCTTAGCCACTGAGCATCCGCGGCAGGTATTTAGATAAGATTGGGCAACCGCCTTTGGTATAATTGGCCAAATGTGCATCAGTGAAAAATGCTTGTCACATTGGTTCTTTTATTGAAAGACATCCAGGTTGAAGCAACTGTTTCTGAAAGCAAGGTGTGGGGTTTTGAGGCAGCCATCTACTTATTAAGAATGTGTGCACGCCTCACAAAGCTTAGGTGCCAGCTATGGTGCGGAATTTATCGGTTTCTCGGCAACTGTAAAAGTAAAGTGACCTTAATATTCCTCGGACCCCAAAGCGGGACGGGGGGCGGGGGAGGCTGAAGGAAGAACGTGGCATCTAGCTTGAAGGGACATTAAGGCTTAATGCAATTTTGTTTTAACTGAAAGATCATTCGTGTCGTAGTTCTTTCGGCCTTTGTTCAGTGAGCAATGCTGCGTTATTTGCTGAATAAGTAAACAAGTACTGAAGCACGTCCACGCACCGTTCGTCAAATACAGAAGGGTGTACTGAACGGTTTGTTGGTGCACTGTAACTTCAAGAAAACAGCTCACACATCGGGACTAAGCAAGAAACACGCAACAGTTTCTTGCTTAGTCTCGTCATGTGCGCTCCTTTGCTGAAGTTCCTCAAACGGTTTCTTTTGACCCTTTCATTCCTCAAGCTTTTCATTAGTGACACTGGGCTTGATACCCATTTTATAGATTTCCTTTTGAAAGTGGGACAAAACACCGTCCCACAGGCAGGCCGGGACAGCGGGACCACAGCCGCAAAAGTGGGATGTCTGGGCACTTTATGTAAAAGTAGAGTTGTTGGCGTGCATGGTCACAAAGCATGCTTGAAACTCCTGTTCTAGTAGGGCTATGAGTAAAGAATTCTATGCAGCTTTCTGGGATAACCTAGCAGTTAATGGAAAATTTGTGACAGTGATCGATGGGACGTTTAGGGAAAGAAGCAACTGCTGTCCTACCATAGGAACAAGTAATACCCTTCGTGACGGGTTTTTGCACAATTGAGCTCGTACAAGCTTCGCTTTTCATGAGCATCCCTTTCCATTATGCAATTACTGATTCAGAAAAACTTTGTGCAGGGTAGTGCTGACGGAGCACCTGATCGAACAGAAGCTCTACGGACGCGTGAGCCTCCGCTGGCGGGAGGTTGACACGTTTGGTCTCAGGGCAGCCTTGCTGGAGCCGGCCGAGTGGTTGACCAGCGTGTACCTCGACCGCAATGAGTTCTGCGACGAGTCCTTCACTGCCCTGTGCTCGGCCCTGTCGTCAAACTGCCACGTTCGGGACCTGACTGTGCACCTGTGGAGCACCGCATCACCGCAAGTGCGGGACCTGCTGCAACAGAACCAATCGCTACGAACCGTCAAGCTGATTGAAGGATACTCCGGATCGGGGATAACCATCGAAGAGGCAGTTGGACTCGGCTCTAACAGGAGCGTTGAGGAACTGTCGTTGGCGTGCACCGAGATAGGCCTAGAGTCTGCGCAGCAGCTTTCGCAGCTGCTCCGATCGAACCAAGCGCTGAGGAAAGTGACAGTCTCGTGTCAGTATGTGCCCAATCCGCAGTGCTTGGCCGTGGTTGCCGAGGGGCTGCTTCAGAACCTGTTCATTACCCACTTCTCACTCGCTCAGGAAAGGGGCATGGACTGCTCTGTTCCGACTATGCTGACGGCTGTGCAGCGTAACGCCACGTCCCTGCACCGTGCTGTCCGTTTCGTGCTGGGGAAGAATAGGGACAAGGTGTGCGCCGAGGCGTTCGAACTGCTCGAGTTCAAGCCGTCCCTGTTGTCTGCGGTGACGTCCAACTCTGCGCTGACCGAAGCTGAGGCGCACAGTGCGGCATGGTCGGCCAGGCGGTTTATCCGACACAATTACCTTCACATTAACCGGGTTGTTCGTGAGCGGGTTGAATGTTACCCGGGAGAGGGCACCCAGATAGATCGGCTCAATGCGGACTGCTGGCTGGTTATTGTGGAGTACTTGAAGGTCTCTGACATAGTTGACAAGCGGCGCTCTTAGAAAATAGTTTTGAACCTGTTTAGGTGGGACTTTTGCGATTTGAAGCTACCCAAATTTTGGGCTGTGCCTCATTTTTTGTCGGCTGCTATTGTGTTTTAATTGGAGGTTTAGTACCCTGACGGTTATCCAAACTCGGGCTGTTCAGCCTTCTCATTAGTTAGAAATTGTGCAGTTTTGTTCATCCAGCTTTATGTCCTGTTATTTTAAAAGTCACTTAATTAGAGCAGTGTTTTTCCTTTCTGATTTATGGGGAGTATTTGGGCAAGACTTGCGTTATCTCTGCTAGTCATCAGTTGATGTCCAGAATATGCAATGGAAGTAGAATGTGGACAGTAACTGGCATACAAGTACTGAATGCGGAAAAGAAATGAAGAAATCCTGAGCAACACAGCTCCAATCCCATGAAGAGGGAAGTGCAGCAGCATACAAATTTTACACCACCAAAAAAATACGAGTATTGGTATTAGAGGGGAATGCAAAGAACAACTTTTCCATTAAAAAATTTACTTTGTCTCCAAGTGTTCATGTTCGAATTTGTGCCTTAATATAGTCAATGCATTTCTAACCTATAATATTCCTTGGTGTTTAAACAAACCTGTGGAAAACTGTTCATACTTCCTAGTACTGCTTTGAGTCGCATTGTCATTACGTCTGTTTTTTTATTGAAGCTGCGGTAAACCGAGTCCTTGTAGTGTGTTTAAAACTGCAGGTCGTTATGTGGATTTGTTTCTAGAGGTTGCCATCACAAAGTACCTGAATGACTGTGATATGGTGGCAAAAGTGCCCCACATATGGTCGCGTGCATGCAAGGCCTATTAGTTGTTGAAACAGGTAGTGGTATCGAATAAAACTTGTCACATGTCGATGAATGTGTGTTCATAAAACGTTGATTCTTCACATTAGGCATTTCGAGTAATTTTGGGAGAGTGTGTGATGACACTGTGGACCCCAAGCTCCTATCATTGAAGGGATACTAAAGGCTGAATGAATTTTTCTTTAAACCAAAAAGTCAGACTGTGTATAGGTGTTTATTTTTTTTTTCCACTCAAACAATACTTTTTTTGTTCAGAAATAAATAATTAAGGCGGCCATTTCACTATCGTGCTTCCCCGTCATTTTTATTTGGCACAAAGGGTCATTTTATACATTTAGAGGCGTCCTCCTACTATGTATTTCGACATTTCCAGCAAGGGAGGTGCTGGCGCCTAGGAGGAGCGGTAGAAACTACTTGCATGATTTGACAGCACGGTTGCTGATGGCCGGACACATAATTTAATTGACTGCAGCTGTGATTTCAGTTTTTCTATTGGTTGTGCAAAATAAACATAGTGAAAAGGGGAAATAACTCTTGTGTTCACTGACATAACTCTTCTGACGGTTCTTATGACTATGCCACACATTGCAGTGAAATAGAAACAGATCTTGCTGGAAGCTGTAGTAAAATAACCTATTTCATGTTCAAGGTATGTCACCACCTTTGTCAAAATTTTTTTAAATTTCCATAGGCAAATTTTATTTCTTATGTACCGTATAAAGGACCGCCTTTTTCGATATTTAAAAGCTAAAATAGTGAAAATAATATAATTGACGCTTTTTATTGACAAAAAATACCCCAAACTTGGGCATTACGTGAACATTCATAACTCTGGAATGGATGGCAGGGATTGCAAAATATCTGGTACAGATGTTAACTAATGGTTCTGTGCGGCGAACTAGGTTCTTTGCCATCCGATAATATGGAATCAAGTTTTAGCGAAAAACCCAAAAACAAAAATGTGCCATTTTTGTCTGCATTCCTTGAAGTAAATCATGATTACATCAGAACTTGCCAACCGTTTTTAAAAATCCCAGTTTATTGAACAGAGTGGCTACAATGCAGGCAGGTATGTTTAGCTTTTGGTGGCTCCGCAAAATGCCAAAATAAAAAATTTCGTAGAATACTTCCCATTTTCAAACTTCTGCTGTTCATCAAAGCGCAGTAATACAGCACATTGGCAGTCCGCGCTGATTAGTGCCAGGAAACGATGCTGGTCAAACATCTGCTATCATGCAGCACCGGTGGAAATTTAGTCCAGTGAGATAGTGCCGGGGAGGGGGGATGGGAGAGGGAAATCAAATAATGTGGCTAGAACTTCCCCTTCCCACTGACATAAGAGAGGCGGCCATGGTCCAAGTAGGGCTTTTTACTGTAAAACTATATATATATATATATATATATATATATATATATATATATATATATATATATATATATATAGTTTGGAAATGAGGGGAAATACAGAAAGAAATGCCGGCAATCTACAACGCCAAAGAAGGCATAGGGGAATGGTTAGCCTATTTTTTTACCGTTAGTGATGTTACATTATTATTTTTATGAATTACGTGAAAAAGAAAAAAAGAGAAACACGCGCCCTGGGAGCGTGTTTTTCTTTTTTTCTTTTTCACGCGCGTCCCCCGTCAGTTGGCTCTGTAATTGATTCTCAACTTCGCTTGTTTACGCACGGCCCGCCATGGGTTTCCATACGGTGTGCGAAGTTTCACGGCTAACAGAGATCGTAAACATCGCAGATGTCGCACGCGATTTTCGAAGTTAATTAGATATGCATCTGTCTCATGCAAACGTATTGGTATATATTCGTGCAAATGTATCGGTGTGGGTGTCGTTTACAGCTTCGCAGTCCAACCACCTTCACAGCGTTGATTGGAGCCATTTTTTTTTTAAATAAACGCTTAATTGTTATCACACGTCAACAGGCCAAACTTTTCACACGAACTGTAGCTAAGTGTGTGCATTTCGAAGTAATATCTCTCGGAGAAGCAGAACAGCCTTCAACACATCAATAATCAAACCTCACCCGCCACCCTTTGAAGACAAGGTGAAGCTAATACAATCTGGGGATTGGAGGTCTCGAGGAGAAATTACTCCTTGAATTAAGAGGATATAGGTATTTTTGTAAGGTCCTAGTATTCCAGCAACTTCTAGAATGAATGCAGGTTTTACACGGAAACTCAAAACAAAGCTCACTTGTGGAACACCGCACACAGTCTGACACAGTAGCCCTGTACTACTCGCTTCCGGCCAACTATATTGGCGTGTACATCTTCCAAGTCCACGAATGATATGTCTTCAGCCTCATGGGTACTCGCAACTTCGTTGTCAGGTGGCAAAGAAGAGTGTCGCACACGCAGCACCCGTTGTGAACACCGACTTATCCTCGTGAGCACGCAAACTTCGCAATGGGAAGGCGCGCGCCAGGGTCAGCAGCTCAGCCGACTCAGCCACTCAGCCAGGGAACAGGGAGGATTGCGCAACTCGCTCTTCGTTGTCTCAAGTCGGGTCAAAATTATTTGGGCTTACTTCCGGAATAACGGAGCGGAAGTCACGTGATGTTGACAGGGCCGCTGCCCTGTCAACATCACTCCATGGGGCAGCGTAAACGTTGCGTCTGATACTATGTATTACCAGTGTTAGGAAAAACTTCTAACAAAAATTTCTCTCTGTTTATGATATTTTACGGCCATAACCATGAAGTTACCGTAACACTGTAACTTTGATGTTCCTAGATACGAAACTGACTATAAACTCTGGCTCTCATCCGCTACCTCGCAAGCTCGAGTCAACGCTGGCAACGCCGTCTGCTCGAGGTTTCGGCGGTTTCGGTTGTGATCGTACGTGTGCTGTCGAAATAAAAAAAAGTGTTATCAGCTAACGGCGGCGCTACCAATACGCACAAAAAAGGTGTTTTGGTAGCCAAAAGTTACGGCGGGCTTTCAAGGAATGAGGTGGAGCTGTTCCTCAGCTGTCGGAAATGTGACCTCGCCGGTGTGTAGTACGACTGTGCCGCGCCCGTTCCCGCCGGTCAGCGTAGTTGCGGTTAGTGCTGTTGGCGCAGTTTTCTTGCTTTTGCCTGATTGAGGAGTAGGAAAGCAAGCTAAACGTAAGGGACAGATGGGGCGGTACACCCCTGCAATAGTCGCACACATGAGTGTTTTGGCGCCGTCCAATACGTTGTTTTGTTTGTTACCTGGTCCCCCCCCCCCCCCCTTTTTTTTTTTTACGTATAGTACGCGTGCCTGTGTGGACACAAGGTCGTTGTAGAGTATCTCACTGTATCTGCTCTTCAAAGGTAGTAACCCTAAACTTCTGTGACTTGATCGTACTACGTAGAGCGTGGGGTTGTACCTCCAAACTAAATGTGCTGCCATTACATATGTGTCACACGAACGGGCAACGTCAACCTTTTCAGCCAGCGAGTCTCGAGTCATCTTTCAACTCTTGCAGTGACACGCGCAGGGTGGCTGCAAGTTAGCCTTTACAAAATGTCGCAATGTGCATGCGAACTACAGTGAACTAGAACACTCTAATGCGATCGCGATACGCTGTGTTGTCCGAGCAGTTGATTATTTATTTCTGCTTCCCTAAACAACAATCGCACTTACAGTGGCGTCGCTGGGGGGGGGGGGGGGGGGGGGGGGGGGTCGCTGGGCTTGGATGGTAGAGAGGGGGGAGGGGCTGTCACTTTTGCTTCTCCAACGTGTAAACTGAACATGGAAAACTTGAACCGGACTGCGCGGGACTTCCTCCACACTTCCCTCAATGAGGTCGCGGGTTCGATTCCCGGCCGCGGCGGCCGCTTTTCTGATGGAGGCGAAAAGCAAAAACGCCCGTGTGTGCGAGATTTCGGCGCACGTTAAAGTTCCCCAGGTGGTCAAAATTAATCCGGAGCCCTCCACTACGGCGCGCCTCATCGCCTGCGTTGAGTCGGCGCGTTAAGCCCCAACAATCAATCAATCACTTCCCTCAATGTGCCGGTGGGGCCTGTACTGAGCTTTCCTTCCTCCATGAGTCCAGCCAGCAAGCCTTTCTTCGGACAATTCGTAGTATTCCCAACTAGTACATTTCTACGCCTGTAAAAGGTGCACCACCACAAATCTACGCATATTGCGGCAAAGCCGCCACACCTCATGACTACGCGTGCTGCGTTGGACGTGGTGTTGCCGGTGCCGATGAAATTCTAAAGCTAAACCTTCCTTAGTAAGACCGCTGGCTTCCTGTCAAAAAACTAGTGCATTTCCCCATTAACCGCTTAGTTTACCGAACAACTTTGGTGAGATCTTTGGACACACGGCGTGTGCGTGAAACCGGGCTTACATTGTGTCAAAGCGGCTAGTACTTGAAAATCGTGTAAAAGGAACAGTTCTAGATAAGACAAGACACGCATCGATAATGAAGAAGGAGTACGATAGTATACTTTTATCTTATAAACCACTTATTGATATACATTTAGGTCGCTCGTTGATGCGTTTACTTGGTGCGCGTAAAATCGTCGCATGCATATACGAATATTCGGCTCAATTATAAGTTTACGCTCGGCTAGTCTCTTTCCAGAAAAACGTTTTAGATATCAGTGAAAATAATTACATCGTAAGTTCACGTTACGAAACGTAGTACCTTGTGAAGTAAAATGTTGTCTTAAAGAAAGGGAAACAAAAGCGACTCGGAACATTAAAGGGACACTGAAGTGATTTGTAAACAATGCGGGATTACGAGCGCAAACTGTAGTCCGGAGTCCCTATGGGCCCTGTTTCGACCACTCTGTGCGCGTTTAGGCGAATTTATTTAGTAGAAAAATCAATTCGAAAATGCTGTCCTCCTCTCTTTACGCTCGCCCATTTTCTGTGGCGTTTTCGTGTGACGTCAGCAGGAGAGGAGCTGACAATTGGCTGCGCTACTGCACGGCACGCCGACCTTCCGCGACCGAGTCAGTCGGCCCACCGTTTAGTCCGCCGGCCACCAACGGGTCGTCGCAATTCGCTCGATCAGTTGAAACTAACCCACAACACGTTTGGGAATGGAAGAATGCGCCTTTATTTACTTCGTTAGTTTGTACACTGTATCTAGCTCCAAGTCAAGGTCGCTTCACACAAGCGCTGCACAAGCGCACATGCGACGCTTCGCTGACTGGTACGCTAGTAGGAAAATATAAGGCCTCTTGAAGGGGGAGAAGAGGAGCGAAGTCAATATATATAGGTACTAAGGAAATAAACTCAACTGATATTTTTACCGTACACCGTAAAACTAGGGTGCGGGAAGCACTTTGTTGCGCTGGGCGAACAAGCAGAGCGGTCAGCAGCACGATTACGCATCTGCGAACGCTTTCCCGTCTACGAAATGCAATTGCTAGACGTGAGCTAGTGTGGAAACTCGGGGGACGCTTACTGCACGAGCGCAATACAACAAATAGCCACCTAAGCTGCTTGAAATACTAAAACTAAATAAAAGTGTAAACTGGTTATACATTATATACCTTATCTTTTCCATCGCCCGCCAGCAGCCCTCTGTGGCCTAGTTCAGCTCGACCTTAGGAAGGCATTCGACAGGGTACAACGGCCTTTCCTGTTCACACTCCTCAGGCACTGCGGAGTAGGAGACACCATGATGGAGTGGATCCAGATATGCTACACTCAAATCACGACGAGCATAATCGTTAATGGGCAAGAGGAACCCCCATCATGGTACAAAACTCTGTCCGCCAAGACTGTCCAATGTCTCCACTACTTTTTGCTCTTTACCTGGAGCCGCTGTGTCGCATGGTTGCTGCGTCTACCAAAATCGAAGGACTCGTTATGGGTGGGGGGGAACTCCGAGTGTTGGCATATGCCGACGACGTTGCCCTTATCTGCACAACAGCTGCCCAAGCCGGAGAAGTACTCCGACTGGCACATCAATTCTGCGGTTTCTCCGGTGCTGAGCTGAACCTTGAAAAATCTGAGGGAGCCTGGTTGGGGTGCTGGGAAAGAAAGCCGGGCAAGTGCTTCAACATGCGGTGGTCGGACCGCGTTGAGACATATGTAGGGGTAAAGATCGGAGTGGGCCAGGCGGTGGCGCCTTGGTGGAAAGCAAAAGTTGACGCGGCCGAATGGAAGCTTCACCCCTGGAGGAACCGTAACATATCCATTTACGCAAGGTCCCTCTTGTGCAACATGGTAGCATACCCCGCGATTCTGTATGCAGCGCGCATCACCACCATCGATGCCGGCTCGATACAGAGACTACACCGGTCGTGGGCGGTGTTTGTTTCGCGGTCACAATACGAGCCCATGCGCCGAACGAATCTCTTCTGGAGCGCGGAGGGGGGAGGCATTGGACTGATAAACGCAGAACTCAAGCTCGTCGTCCAGCGCTTCATTTTCTTCGCGACCAGGTAGACCCGTTCCTTCAAGCGGCCATCCAATGCCTAGGCTCCTTTCACTTGCGGCCGTGGCTTGCCACATCAGCGTCTGTCGATCACGGCTCTCGCATCACCGGGTTCTACGGGGAGATAGCGAACGCGGTGGCATCACTGCAGACGTATTTTTCTTGGGAATACCTGCTCACTGTGAAACCAAAAAAGTTATACTGGGACTTAGTAGCGCAGACATTGCCACCACCTCTGTACCGTCAGCCTCCGGTCCCTCAAGGTGGAGGCGATGTGCTCAAGCGAGTCAGGCAATCGCCCATCCCAGTCGGCACAAAATATTTTTTTTTTCCGTTTCCACGCGGCAGTGTTGCCAGTCATGGCGCGTCAGCAGGAGCGGGGCTTCTTCCTTCCCTGGGGCGCCGGATGCCTCCTGTGTGGCAAACCTGAAACCGCAGGACACGCATTCCTTGACTGCAACACAGCGATGTATTTCTGGCACGAAATACAATCGTGCTTCAGAACATCGTGGAACGTCACTTGGACGGGCCTCAAGTTCCTGTGCGTGGACACAGAGCACCCCGCTTTCCGTGATTGTGTCCTAGCCATTGGACTCCACTCCCTCTGGAAAGCGAGGGTAGATGCAGTGGAGTGCGCCCTCCACCCACAACCCGCATGGCGACACTTTCTGAGGGAGGTCCAATGGACGGTTAGTGCATTGGGCACATCTGACTGTGACCTGGAACTGCGAAGGAAGCTCGCCCGAGGCAGCCATGCGCTGAAGAGCTACAAAACAAATGAGGAAAGACGCAGGCAGGGACACGTCCAAGCCATTCATAAAAAAAAATTATGATTGGACCGCTTAGCGAGCCAGAGCGTCTCGTTGACCAGCCCCTCTTTTGAGGTACAAGAGAGATTAGCGCCAGCTAATAGGACACTCACAATTCTTTCAGCCCTTGTTTTAAGTGCGAATGCACTTTATAAGCGATCCCAAACCATCCACCGCCGGCGGCGGCGGCGTCCGCAGTGCTCCTCTATATTTAAAAAAGAAACAGCATCCGGCGCCAGGTTTCGATCCGAGGACTTTGCGGCCGCAGCGCGACGCTCTACCGACCACGCCACGGACACTTTTTTTTTTTTTTTTCTTTATTGCCTGCTTGGCGACAACACAACACGCACTGTACAGTACACAAATTACTAGCTCCAGCCACCAGTCGGCTGAAGGGAGTGGCTTAAAACATCTTAAATTGCGCTAGAACATCCAGAATGGGTAACCACTCAGGCTCTTCCGGCATCACTCGATAAACTTCTCTTATATAAGCAACGCTTTCAATGAAGTACTCTCGCACTGTGCGAGCATCCTCTTCGGCATTTTGAACCGCCATGCGAGTTTTCCACATAGAATGCAGACTAAGTGCCATGAACATATCATAGGGCACGCCTCCATCGTTGTTTACAGGCAAAAAGCGAATGCCATAAGGCGTTAACGGTAAGTCTTTTTTCAGGGTTCGTTGGAGGATGTCCCAGTGAAACATCGCATCCCAGCAGTCCAGAAAGATGTGCTCAATTGTTTCCAGCTTTTGGCATAGTCTACAGTTAAGTGTCCATGGGTGTACATATAGTCCTTTTTCCTGCAGCCAGGGTTTTACTGGAAGCGTGCCGCTATGAAGTTTAAAGAAGAAAGATTTAACAGATGAACGTACTGGCATTCGTTTCACTCTTTTTAGAACATCTTTTCCTGAACCCACTGCATATAACTGACGATAAACCGGAACAGGCAGACACACATCAATCATATCTTTGTACAAACGTTTTCGCGGTACACTACTCAAATACTCCAAGGAAAACCTAACCCTTAAAATCCTAAAAGCATCCACAACTTCCCGCAAGAACCCACGCACACGTACACATCGCATTTCAGAAGTTGAAACTACATAGTCTGGAATGACATCACGTAGTCGGGCTTGTACCACAGTACGTAGAAAGCAATCTCTCTGATCTCTCAGAAACATAAACCTAGAAACTATTTGTCGGATAAACAAATGTGCCAGTCCCAATCCACCACTTTTCACCGAGCGAAACAAATTAGTTCGACTCATGCGCTCCCAACTTGAGCCCCACAAAAACACCGCAAACACTCTGTGCAGCTTTTGTATGTTCCTTCTTGACATACAAATCGCCTGTAGGACGTACCATACCTTGGCAACAGCAAACACATTGCATACTGATGCACGGGCAAACATTGACAGATCCCTTCCCCCCCATTGTGTTAATTTCTCTCTAACTCTTTCAGTTTCTCCGTCCCAGTACTCTCTAGCATCCTGGTAGTTTTCAAGGGGGATGCCCAGATACCTGGCCGGAGTTGTCGTCCAAGGCATGTTCTCGAAAAACACTGGCTTACTTTGCCAGTCACCATGCCAAAATCCTATGCACTTGTTCCAGTTAACTGCACTGGCAGACAACTCGCAAAATCGCTTTAGATCGTTCACCACCTCCCTCACACTTTTCCTATCACTACAAAAAACAGCGATGTCATCGGCATATGACAAAATTTTAACTTCACTGCAGTGCAAACGGAATCCGTGTATACTTTCATTTTGAAGAATCTTTAAACAAAAGGGTTCAAGATAAATCGCAAACAACAAGGGACTCAAGGGGCACCCCTGCTTCACCGACGACAGTATATCAAAACTTCGTCCCACTTTTTTGTTTACAATAACACGAGCTGAGCACTGAGTGTACGACATCTTTACACCTTCGAGGATGAGGGATCCTACGTTAACGTGTTCTAACACTGAGAAAAGAATGTTATGCGCAACACGGTCAAAGGCCTTCTGCAAATCAATTTGGATCATCGCCACGTGGCCCCCTAGAGCGTCGCAACACTCTAATACACTTCTTGCGACATGAATATTGGTAAAAATAGATCGTCCCTGAATTCCACATGTTTGATGGGTTCCAACAATTGTTTTTATTACTCCTTGCAATCTTCTAGCCAAAACCTTCATAAAAATTTTGTAATCAACATTCGTTAAGCTGATTGGCCGATACGACTCTACCGCCAACAGCTTTTCAGGATCATCAGTTTTAGGAATTAACACAATATGACTATTCCGGAACGAAGGCGGTGTTCTCTTGGATTCATACGCTTCCGTTATGACCCTGTACAAAATTAATGCTATATCTTCTTTGAAGAACTTGTAAAACTCGGTTCCCAATCCATCTGGCCCCGGTGACTTCCCTATGGATAATTCGTCGATGGCGTTATTTATCTCCTGCAAACTGATCGGCGCCTCCATGCTTGCTCTGTCATCATCACTTAACTTTGGCATTGACGGCAAGAAAGTTAGCTCGTAATCTTTACTGCCTTGCTTTTCAGTTCCCAGCAGTTCCTTATAATGTTCAAAAAACGCGCGCTCCACGACTTCAGGGTCCCTAGAAACCACATTATTGTATCGAATAGCTTTAATCTCATTCTTTAGCGCATAACCCTTTTCGTCACTCAGGGAACGTTTGGTTGGCGTTTCGCCCAACCAGAGTCGCTCTGCGCGTGCGCGCACTATGGCACCCCTGTACTTCTCGATGTCAATGACCTCCAACTTATTTTTAACTTCTCTTATTTCTTTTGTAAAAGTTCCAGGCTGTTGAGCCTCAATGCCTAGCAAGAAGTGCAATTGGCTTTGTAGTTGTGTTTCCTCCTCCTTTTCTTTATGGCGTATGATGGACGATCTTTCTATTGCACTTATCTTAACGTCACTTTTTAGCTGTTCCCAGACGGTGATAAGTGACCCACTTTCTGTTCCGATTGCCTCCTCTAATCTTTTCTTTACACCAGTTGTGAATGGTTCATCATTCAGTAGTTTTACATTGAATTTCCAGGTATCCCAGCTAAAGCGAGTTTTCCTTTGCTTCTGACCTATTGTAAACGTCACCATGCTGTGGTCGCTGAAGGACAGCGGTTTCACGTTGTAGGCCTCGCACAGAGGCACAAGACCCAGTGATACGTAAACTCTGTCCAATCTTGCGTGACTTTCACGTTGAAAATGTGTGTACTGTGGTGCATTCATGTTCGACAGAACACACGCGACGTCCTCCAGGCCGAACTCATGCACTAGGCTATTTAAAACCATCGCACTCAAATCATGTGTCGGCGGTTTTTTTTGCTCTATCAGCGCTCGAACAGACGCAGTTGAAATCGCCAAGAAATATTACGTGCCTATCGCAGTTTAAATACACTTTCAAACTTTCAAAAAAAAGGCGGCGATCCACTTCCTTATTTGGCGCATATACACAAATCACTCTCCATGCCATGACCGAGTACAAAAAATCGCACACAATAAAGCGACCGCGTTCGCAAACACTGACACTTTCTTCAAAAATTCCCACAGAATTACGCAGAAAAAGCGCACATCCAGCTGACGCGCCTACCGAGTGGGACACGCAAACGTTATATCGTGCTCTGAAAGTTTGCACCATCCGGTCCGTTTGCTCCTGACTTTCAATTTTCGTCTCTTGAACGGCGATTATGTCGATATCGTCTTCCAGAAAAAGGCGGTTAAGCTGGTACGGACACGACGCTGATATCAGAGTTAGTGACGCGCCTTATATCTTTAACGCATTCAAACTACGTCGTCAGCGGCGTGCGTTGGCGACTCAGCGGCGTTATAGCGGCTTGATAACTGCGTGGTGTACACGTGATACTACAAACCCGATGGAAGAGATGGAAGAGAAGACGGCGAGGCGGTGGGCTGCGGGGGCCGAGCGCAAGCGCCGCAAGCGGGCCGACAACCGTGCATTCGCACTTTCACATTCTCCCCCTCGGGGAAATGCGGGGGAATTTTGTGAAACAATAACTTTTTTGTATAGTCTGTGTTGCTGTTCTCATTGTCCTTCTTTTTTGTTTGGTTTCTCTTTGGCTTTGTGTTTTTTTTTCTCCTGGATTCACGTTTATTGTCATCTTACCACTCAAACATGTAACGGACACATCCGCTGTCAGAGCTGCTCCTGAGCCATGTGTAACACTCGGCATAACGTGTATATTGATGTGTAAATAAAGTTATTGTTTCACAAAATTCTCCCGCATTTCCCCGAGGGGGAGAATGTGAAAGTGCGAATGCACGGTTGTCGGCCCGCTTGCGGCGCTTGCGCTCGGCCCCCGCAGCCCACCGCCTCGCCGCCTTCTCTTCCATCTCTTCCATCGGGTTTGTAGTATCACGTGTACACCACGCAGTTATCAAGCCGCTATAACGCCGCTGAGTCGCCAACGCACGCCGCTGACTACGTAGTTTGAATGCGTTAAAGATATAAGGCGCGTCACTAACACTGATATCAGCGTCGTGTCCGTGGCTTGGTCGGTAGAGCGTCGCGCTGCGGCCGCAAAGTCCTCGGATCGAAACCTGGCGCCGGATGCTGTTTCTTTTTTAAATATAGAGGAGCACTGCGGACGCCGCCGCCGCCGGTGGTGGATGGTTTGGGGTCGCTTATAAAGTGTATTCGCACTTAAAAAAAAAAAAAAAGCCCTCTGTGGCCTAGTCGTCTGGAGTGTTAGGTAAGTCTTCGCAAGTGTTTTGCCAGCCTCAAGTTCGAATCGCCGCGGGTGCATGCTTTTTTTTTTTTATGAGTTAACTTTTTTGTTTTTCGCCGATGTTTTCTATACTGAGTTCACCTTTTTTTGGGCCGCAACGTTCATTGCTCCACGAACTAGTCCACAGAACTCGCGCAGGCTGGCACTGCCGCGCTAGCGAGTTCTCGTTGGCGTGCTGTTGCCATAAGCACCGACTGCTTGCGGGCAGTGGGCACAGGCCAGAATGAACAGACCCTTGGCCTGGTGCGAACACGCTTTTTACGGTACAGGCATGAGTGAGGCAAGCTCCAAATATGGGGGAAAAGCGCATGACATTTGGGCATCTGCGGGTACGAGGAGGGCGTCCATGCACTGCGTAGGCCTCGGCTAGTGAATGCTACGATTCCAAGCCGTCCTGGGAGGCTTATCTTATGCATTTTACAGCCGACAACATGGCAGAAGCGCGGTACTACGATAACTGGGATATTGAGAATGCCCATCCAACGACGCCATCGAATGTCAAACATGTTGTTTTACAGACCGAAACCGAAACTTGTTTGATTGCTAACCTTGGGCATCGTCCAATCACGGCGCCCCCTCCTCCCAACGTCCCAGCTTAGTTGGTGCGGCCGCCGCAAACCGCGCATGGTAGTTTTTCTTCTTCTGCGCTTTGTAAAATAATTACCGATTTGTCAACCGGATAAACGATGAAAAGTGTGCTAATTTGAGCCAGTCTACGCAGTGCAAGCAAAAACGGGAGCTTGACAAATTCACTTCAGTGTCCCTTTAACATATCACAAAGATTAAAATGGTCTTCGGGAAAGTGGTCATTATTCGGCATTTGGTTGATAAATTGTTGGTCAACGGAAACTCGTGAAAGGAAATTCCTTTGGCGGAATGGCTGCTCGAGGATCGCGATCTTTTGAGGTGGAGGGCCGAGTTGTATAAATCCGGCACAGTGGAGCGCCGCACGCAAATCGGAGAGGAGGCGCGCGGGGGGCTTTGCAGGCAAAGAGAAAAAAGTCAGCGAATCGACGATACTACTTGACAATAATCTGGCTAAATGTGAAGACGGGGGGCGATCAATTCTCTGCTGCTGTCTCCCGCCTATCACCCGGGCCATTTGAGGTCAAGTGACGCGTCGGCCTTCAGATAAGAATTAAGGGGGCGTACGGTTCTGACAACCGAGCCGCATGCGGCCCGAACGAGGGCCGCAGGTGGCCCGAGGGCCGCGGGTGGCCGACCCCTGGCATTACGGAACGCAGCAGTGTACCAGTGTCGACAACAAGCGCGATGACGTGCTGCGGTTTTTAAAAAATCATTGTAAAAAAAAAGTGGTGTAAAGGTGTTGTAAAAAAGGTGAAATAACGATTACGACCACGCACAATTCATTTCGAGCAGTGCATGCGCGTGTTGCAATTGCAATTTGCCCGGCGTGACGAGGGAGACACGGCCCGAGCCCGACAAATTTATAATATGACCCTGGTCTGGCCCGAGCTTGACAGAATGTAATAAAATAAGCCTGTGCCAACCAGTCATTTTTTTAAATATCAGCCCTAGTCGGAATTCATGATTTCGAAAAAAATTTGCGGCCTTCAACCTAGAAACGTATGTATACAGCATACTGCAAGTATATTGGATTTAAATTTTTGTTAAACTTGGACTGAGCTTTGTGCAACCAAAATTCCTTGACTTAGAGTATGTATTTTCAAGAATCTCGGCGAATGTGCTGCACTTGCGACGCACACCGGGGATCATTAAAATGATTTTGAGAAAGGGGGTAATCTTCTTAATTTACACATTTATTGAACAGATATTCCAGCTTCCGTTGATCCACTGAATTCGCTTCACAGAAAAACTCTCCTTCAATATGCTTTTGAGGAGAAAAAAAAGTTGTCCGAAAAATTATTTATAGTTCTTCAGACTGGAAGTCTTGCTTGCATTATGTAGCCCGCCGTGCTAAAGTTCCGTTCGATTTTGTTTTCATTCGCTTTTCTATGTGTTCACTTAACCTAAAGGGTAAATGAGCAAACTTTTTGTTATCAACAATTTAAAATTTGCGGCACGCGACTGCTGGGCCTCAGGCACTGCGGGCCGGCGCGCGCCGCGGCGCGCGCCGGCACGGCTAGAAAAAAAAAAAAAAAAAAAAAAAATTGTTCAAGCTCGAGCCCGGCCCGAGCCCGACAAAATGCGTGCTACAACGTCCGAACCCGGCATGCGCTCAGAGCCGGGCTCGAGCATTCGGCAGTCCCGGGCCCGCGCAGTTTCCTCGCACAATTCCTATGCAAGTCAATGCGACCGTGCCACGACTTGAGGATCAAACGCAGCGCCGTGGCTTGCAGTGGCGCTCCAGCGAACTAAAAAGAACAAGACAAGCAAAAGCAAATTGCGCGCGCTGGGGAGCGGCGGCGTGCGCAGGTCGTGCAAAATATAGCCGGTCGTGATCGTGTCTACTGCTTTTGACCTTAATTGTCTAACACCCCTACATCCTGCACAATGTGACACATAGAATGAAGTCGACTTCAATTTAAGTCAAACTGTGTGGGCTTTTTAGATGCGAAGCATCTCATGGTCGGAGCTATGTCCCTCCCTTGTCGTTGTCGTTGTTGTTGCGCCGTCCACACCCCCACTGCGCATGCTAGGCTTGCTGAACGCCCGGTCCCTTATTTATTTATTTATTTATTTATTTATTTATTTATTTATTTATTTATTTATTTATTTATTTATTTATATTTTTACTTATTTATTTATTTATTTATTTATTTATTTATTTATTTATTTAATACTGCCATCCTGAGAGCCAGGCCTTGGGCAGGGTGGGATTACATGTTTACATTCAGAAGGATGCAATAGTTAACTCGGTACATATGAATACAACACAAAAAATAACACGACACTCATTGACAACATTTGTCAAAGAACAAAAGAAAAAAAAACACAACAGAGAAAGCGCATACCTGTACAGAAATGTTACGCGCATGACACTTAACGCGCCACTGCAGAAGAGTGAGCCGATAACAATTATTTGCAATTAGAAAAACACGGCACGATGACAAAAATTGCTATACAAGGAATAACTTAAAAAAAGGGAAATGTACTCGGAGAAAAACGTTAACACATCGCTGAGGGAGAAAAAAAAAACGAAAAAAAAAAACGGCAACAGTGTTTACGCAAGAGAGAACACGATACGTACGCGCACAACTGTTTTGAAAGGCAACTTTTACAGACAAGAAACCACTACGGTACAGAGAACATGAAAGTCAGAAGGAGCGATTGATTGATTGATTGAGGGGTTTAACGCGCCGACGCAACGCAGGCGATGAGGCGCGCCGTAGTGGAGGGCTCCGGATTAATTTTGACCACCTGGGGATCTTTATCGTGCGCCGAAATCTCGTACACACGGGCGTTTTTGCTTTTCGCCTCCATCAGAAAAGCGGCCGCCGCGGCCGGGAATCGAACCCGTGACCTCGTGCTCAGCAGCGCAACGCCTTAGCCATTGAGCCACCGCGGCGGGTAGAAGGAGCGATTAGCACACAGAAGTATTAAATACACCCTTAAGAAGTTAGACGAGAACAATTTTCATGAATATATCCACAGTAGGGCATTCGACCGTACTCTGACGTTGGGAATTCCAACTAGCGACTGTTTGAGGAAAGAAGGAATGTTTAAATACGTCTGTGCGACAAGAAAAATCTGTAACTTTTTTCGTGTGATATGAACGCGTTGGGCGGCGATCGGTCATTGTGAGGTAGTTTGCTTTGTCTATGCCAAGTTTATCATGGTATATTAAATAGAACAACTTTAGCCTGTCCCGGTGACGTCGCGTTTATTTTTTATAAGCTTGCGGCCTGAAGGAGACTCGATGGGGATACGCGCCAGCTATAAGAATTAAAAATAAATCTGTCGACTTTTCTCTGTACTCTTTCTAGTTTGTCGATGTTCGTTCGCGTGTACGGGTCCCATACCGGCGCGGCATATTCTAGTACGGGTCTAATGTATGTTTTGTAGGCTAGTAATTTCACTTCCTTCGTTGAATTTCCCAATGTTCGTCTTAAATGTCCGAGCTTTTTCGTTGCCTTATTTGTGATATACGTCGTATGCTCATTCCACCGTAAATCAGAAGTAAAAACAACACCTAAATATTCGTAACTGGACACTGCGTCTAAATAGCAATTACCGACATGATATCGAAAATTCAGTGGATGTTTTTTACGGGTTATAGTCACTGAAACAGCTTTCTTAGATTAATACACATTTGCCACTTCAGGCACCATTCCTGTGTATTGTTGAGTGACATGTTTAAAATTTCTTGATCGTTAGCAGATTCGATTTCATGGTATAGCACACAATCATCGGCAAATAACTTAACTTTTATTGGTATGTTGGTAGCGATATCGTTAATGAAAACTAGAAACAAAAGAGGCCCTAACACGGATCCTTGAGGGACTCCAGTGTGAACTACTGCAGATTTGGAAGTAACGTCGTCAAGATAAACGTCTTGTTCCCGATATGAGAGATATGCTTCTAACCACGAAAGTAATGATTCGTTTTGTAGAATGTGTTTTAATTTCAAAAGAAGTTTAGGATGCGAAACACGATCAAATGCCTTTTCAAAATCGAGGTAAATGATATCAACTTGCCGTTGCCTGTCTATGGCTGATGCGAGGTCATGAACGGTTTCCAGCAGCTGTGTTACAGCGGAAAAGTTCTTGCGGAAGCCATGCTGTCGGTTGTCAAGCATATTATTGCGTTCTAGGTGGACGGCGATGTGCTCGAAAATAATATGCTCTAGTACTTTGGCGCAAGTACACAGCAGTGATATAGGCCGGTAGGAACTGGGTAGCGCTTCATTTTGTTTTTTAGGAATAGGGGTGATTTTTGTATACTTCCAGTCCTTCGGCAGTTCCGCGCATGAAATAGATTTATTAAAAAGTAAACAGAGATATTTAGAGCACCACTCGGCATACCTGACCAGAAATGCATTAGGAATTGCGTCAATTCCAGGCGTCTTCTTTGTGTCCAAGTTAAGAAAAAGTGAAAAGATGCCTTCTTCATGAATATACACATCATCGATAGGCGGGGAAACAACAGAGGGACGAAATATCGGTGCAACATTATCGTCAATGGTGAACACTGTACAGAAGTAATCATTCAAGGTTTCACAAATGCGCTGCCTATCTCCGATTGGAACATTGTTCACGCAAAGATTTGGCACAGCCCTTTGTTTTGTTGAGAAATGCCGCCAAATCTTAGCAGGGGAGGAAGTTAAAAATTCTGGTAATGTGACCCGTTGGTAGTGTTCTTTAGCTTTCTTAATACCCTCGTGTAAAAGCATGCGGAGGCTACAAATTTTGTTGCTATTGGAAGTTGTTGACGATCGTTTAAATTGTTTTCTTCCCTTGTTCAGTTTGCGCGAGGTGCGTACGATTTCCTTAACGATTTCCTTATTTAACCATGGATTTGAGCTCCGATGCACTTTCGTTTTGAACGGAACAAACGCATTAATACACCTAAATACAACATTTTTAAAGTAGCACCACGCCTGGTCAACTGAGCATGCGTCGTATTGACAGAGACTAACAAAAGACGAAAAAAATTCCCGCGCCTTCCCGCGAGGGGAACACGAGTAAATGCAGAGCATTGGGGCCTCAGTACTGGTTGAAGGCAGTGTTGCTTCCATCGCTTCTTCCGTGATGCTGGAGTAGCAGACACGAGTAAACGTGGGAGCGAGCGTCAACCAAGGAAGGAAGGAGCAACGCAGTGACTGAAGCACGAGCGACCGCTAGCGGCTTTATATTTGCAGCGCGCGCAGTAGAGGGAGAGCGGTACGGGGAGAGAGCGCGCATGCGCAAGCAGCGCGCGCTCTTCTACGCCCCACCGCGCTGCTATCACGCACCTGTTACGCCGAGACACGGCCGGACTGGAGGAGCGGCGAGCACGCACTTTCTTATGAAAGTGCGCGCCCGCCGCTCCTCCAGCCCGGCCGTGGCCGAGACCGCGACGGAGCGTTCCGGGGGTGACGAGCGAACGGGCTGACTACGACGCATGCGCGCACCTGCTGCGGACGCGGAGCTGTGGACGCCGTCCGACGCAGGAAGAAGCGAGGCTAAGAAATGCTCTGCATTTAAAAGAACTCTCAAGAGCATCTAGCACGTCAACGTCACTAGCACGCGCGAAAACAGGAATGACGGTTTCTTTTTTTTTTTTTTTTTTTCGGCGGTACTACGGAATTGGTTTCAAGGGTTAAACATACTATTTTATGGTCTGATACGCCTTCAAAAACTTGCACTTTCGGGTTTCGTTTACGTATGCCACCGTTAACAATAAAAAGATCAAGCGTAGATTCCGCGCCGTTTTGAATACATGTGGGAAGCTTGACAAGTTGAGATAGATCATGTAGAAGCCCTAGGTCAACAAAAGATTCAGATGAAGGTGATAGAGCCTTTGGGAAATCGTGTTCCCAGCTAACTGATGGAAAATTGAAATCACCCGCTAGCACAAGATTAGAGGAATGATTTCTGTACGTACATAGAAATTCATTAACCTTCTCGACGAATGCACTGTCACTGTTAGGAGGGCGGTAGAAAGCGCCGATTACCAAGTTCTGTTCGTCTAGGAAAATTTTAGCAACTACGCTTTCAATTCCTGTTATATCTGGTAATCTCGACAACCGCAAGGTGTTCTCAAACATAATGGCTACACCACCCCCATGACGGTTTCTATCTCTTCTGATAATATTATAGCCTAGAGGCAAGATTTCAGAATCAGAAATATCCAAATGTAGCCAAGTTTCCGTTAAAATTAAAACGTGAGGTTTGTAAGCTAGAATGACACTCTCAAATTCCGAACTTTTGTTTATTATACTGCGGGTGTTGATATTAAGACATCGGCAAGACTTTTTGGGCTTGACTGTTGGTCGCTGCGGCTCCTGCAATGTGCTACTACTATGTGCTACAGGTGCTCTTTTCATTTGAACGTTGTCCCACTCAAAAACGTTCTTGTCAATCTTTATCTTGTCGTAAACAAGGTGGACTTTTGCACCAGTTTTTCGGATTTTAGCAGTGCTGTTCCACAGCTGCTTCCTACTTTGTCTCGTGGCTGGAGCAAAATCTTCAGATACCGATATGTTTGTGCCTTTAAGTTTGGAGCAGTTCTTGAGAACGTTTTTTCTCTGCGGTCCATCAGTTTAGTATAACTGGTCTCTGTTTATTAGGTTGTTTTCGTCCTAGTCGAAGAATGCGCTCGACTGAGGATACCTTTACTTGTAGCACCGTAGAAAAGACATTGTCCACCACTTCGTTAGTAAGCGATTCCACTGATTCGTCAATTTTTTCCTCCACACCATATACGATCAGATTGTTTCGCCTGCTCCTGTCTTCTAATTCGACTAACTTTTTTTCCAGATTCTGGACGGTTTTTTCGAGGGTTGCTATTTTAGCGCCAAATTATTTGAATACTAACACACTGGCTTCCACTTGTTTAAGTTTCTTTTCGATAGCGTCTAGTCTACTTGTCACACTGTTCTGACCATCCAGGAGCTGCTCAAACATTTGTTCAATGGTAGGGCCGGGATTTTGTTCAACATCTCCACAGAGTAACAGCAAGGATACAAAAACACTACGGATATCTATGGCTCCTGGAGCGACAGTGTTGCCGGTGTCTTCCTGGGCCGGCACGAGGCTAGCACGCTTCACGGGCCTTCGACGTTTCATCGTCGTCTGCAGCGGCGTGCGTCGACGAGTCTCGGCGGGCCGTGATTACAAGCAGCCCACGTGCATCCGGGGAACGTGCACCTCATCTTCAGCAACTTTAGGGTTCAGCCACTACAACAGCCCTTGACTTTACATTTCACAGATCATAAGGCGGTCATAATCAAAGTGGAACGCAAACAATAGCTCGACGTCACCTACGTTGAACATGATGATGATAATGCTTAAATAAAGACAAACTCATACCACGTATAACGTCTCTCTCTCTCTCTCTCTCTCTCTCTCTCTCTCTCTCTCTCTCTTTATTGCCTCTCCACTCTAACACCCCCCCCCCCCCCCTCAAATAAAATTACACCATCTTCCCGTATGGGAACCCTGAGTATAGTATGCGAAACAGCCATGGGGTCAACGCAATTTCCCATTTCGTAGTTACGGTAAGTGAAAAGTGTGGTAGTTACCATGGAAACCAAACGGTAAATATAACGGTAGCTACGTACCCTCAACCTCACGGAAACGACGAAATGAGAACTAATGGGCACTTGAATCGACCCCATGCCTGCTTCGCATACTACTCAGGGTTCCCCTACGGTAAGATGGTGTAATTTGCGGTGATGAGGCACAGCGGCAGCTTAACTTGTACCGAGTATAGCGTGAAGCGGATGCCTTTATATTTTTGTGTCCATTTCCTGTTATTTCGTTTTCAGAAGAATGTGTTCATCATTCCCAGAGTATTTCACTCGCAAATCTAACGGGTACATCCCCATGGCCATTCCGAGAATCCATTAGAAGGGAAGGCGAATTTAGGGAGGTCGGAGTAAGCTAGGATTTATAAGCTGGCTTTTTCAAATGCGTGTTGCACAGTGAAGCCTATTCATAAAGAAAAAAAAATTACACCATCTTCCCGTAAGGGAACCCTGAGTAGTATGCGAAGCAGGCATGTGGTCGATTCAAGTGGCCATTAGTTTTCAGTTCGTAGTTTCCGTGAGGTAGATTCCGTGAGTTTTCATTATATTTGCCGTTTGGTTTCCATGGTAACTACTACACTTTTCACTTACCGGGACTACGAAATGGGAAATTGCGTTGACCCCATTGCTGTTTCGCATACTACTCAGGGTTTTCCTACGAGAAGATGGTGTAATTTTATTTGAGGGGGTAGGGGGGTGTTAGAGTGGAGAGGCATTAGAGAGAGAGATAGAGAGAGAGAGACGTTGTACGTGGTATGAGTTTGTCTTTATTTAACCATTATCATCATCATGTTCAACGAAGGTGACGTCGAGCTGTGGTTTGCGTTCCGCTTTGATTATGACCGCCTTATGGTCTGTGAAATGGAAAGTCAAGGGCTGATGTAGTGGGTGAACCCTAAAGTTGCTGAAGATGAGGTCGATGCACGTTCCCCGGATGGTTGTGGGCTGCTTGTAATCACGGCCCGCCGAGACTCGCCGACGCACGCCGCTGCCGACTACGATGAAACGTCGAAGGCGCGTGAAGCGTGCTCGTCTCGTGCCGGCCCAGGAAGACACCGGCCACACTGTCGCTCCAGGAGCCAAAGAAGGGACCGGTCGTTCAGCAAGCCGAGCATGCGCAGTGGGGGTGTGGACGGCGCAACGACAACGACAAGGCAGGGACATAGCCCCGGCCATGAGATGCTTCGCATCTAAAAAAGGCAGTATCTCCACTCCGTTGATGATGGCGAGGGTTCGGAGTACGGGGACTCGAAATGACATACAAGTTGCGCCCCGAGTGACATCCGATTCGCACCCCCGACCGTCATTCGATTTGAGCCGTGAGTTGCACCTTGGTATTCCCTAAATGAAACTGCAACTGACATATGTATGTGTGTATGTATGTATGTATGTATGTATGTATGTATGTATGTATGTATGTATGTATGTATGTATGTATGTATGTATGTATGTATGTATGTATGTATGTATGTATGTATGTATGTATGTGTGTGTGTGTATGTATGTATGTATGTATGTATGTATGTATGTATGCATGCATGTATGTATGTATGTATGTATGTATGTATGTATGTATGTATGTATGTATGTATGTATGTATGTATGTATGTATGTATGTATGTATGTATGTATGTATTGTACTATAGAAAGAAACGAAGGTCCACCAGCAGGCGTAAATTGTCCACGGAGCGAGGCCCACACATCAGCCTCTGCTGGAGAAATAAAGAAAATTAGAAGCCGTCCCACTCAATGTGAAAGCTGTCGGAAATGCAGAGCATTGATTCGCCATAGTGGCCTGTACCGCCGTTATCCGCTAACTGCTACCACCCTATGCAATTCAAATTTCCCGCCTTCGCAGTGCTCGCGCGCCCCCTGCCTGAAACTGCGCCAGTGGGAGTTCTGTTCTCTTTGTTCTTTTCTCCCCGCACGTGCTGGCGTTGCACTGCCATCGTAATTGGGCCCATCTCCCCGCGAGGGGAGATGGGCCCAATCCGTGAAGATTATAACTCGAGTGCTCGTTCGGCTTAGGTCGGTTGCAGCAAGTGCTATGAGGAGGCGAGTTTCGTCCATGGACCCATCTGTGTAAATAGTAGCTCCTGATGATTGCACATTACACGTGACAGTCGCTTGTGTCTTTCGTTGATGGGTGTGGCTAGTCTTGTGGGTCTTTGTTGGTAACGGCTTCGAGTGGGTAACCAGTACATCTTCCCATGGAGGTATGGTTGGTTCGAACGCTGTAGCTTTGAAGGAGCTGTCGTCGAGTTCCAACAGACGTTGACCTTGGGGTGTGAGTAGGCGCCTGTCGTGATCCGTTTGTGTCCGGTGAGTTACAATTTTACGGAGTGGAGGAAGGTGGCTGTACCGGTATAGCTCTTCTATTTTAGTATGGTGGGGTAGCCCGGTGATTACCCTCAGGGCCTGCAGGTACAAACTTTCCAATTTGCTCATCTGCACTTGGGTGAGGCGGTAGTGAATGGCTCCGTAACATGCCTTCGATATCAGAACTGCCTGCACTAGTGTACGTGCAACGTCGTTTGTGGCGCCCCCAAACTTGTTAGAGATGCGCTTGATCAAGCGTAGGAGTTTTTTCCACGTTGGTGTCAATTGGTCGAGCCATATTTTGCCTCCACCTTGCGTATGTATCGGTATGCCAAGGATTCATGTCCAACCGTCAGAGGGTTGTGTTAAGGTGCGACCCTGCAGTGTGAGGGCCACCTTTTCTTTTTCGATTGAGTAGCCCCCTACCGTCAGAAAGTCTGTTTTTTGAGGTGAGACTTGCATGCCAGTGGGGCCAGTTGTCTGTTCAACTATGAGAAGTGCATTCTGGAGTTCCTCACATGCCCGTTCAGTACTTTCGCAATCGCCTGATTCTGTCCACAGTGTTATATCGTCCGCATATATTGTAACACGTACAGTGGAATCCTTCTCAAGTGCTGTGGCAATTCGTCTCATGACCACATTGAATAGGATCGGGGAAATTACCGATCCTTGAGGTACGCCGACATTATTACTGTACACTCGTGAGGTTGAGTTCCCATTATATACCTCGTATGGACGGCCACATAGGAAGCTTTTGATGAAGTTGACCATTCGTTTCCCTGGGTAGGCATCTTCAAGAGCACTCAGAATGGCTTCATGAGTGACGGTATCGAATGCCTTCTTCAAATCTACGGCGACCAAAATGTGCGGTATTTTTCTCCTATGTTTGCCCAAAATCCTTCGAAGTAGAAAAAGGCTGTCTGAGGTGCCCATGTTTGGGCGGAACCCGGTTTGTGCAGGGTGAAAGAAGCTGGTGGACTCTTCCAGGTGGTGGTTCAAACGATTGACACACATTCTTTCAATAAGTTTGCATATGGTGGGGGTAAAAGAAACTGGCCTCAAGTTAGTTACTGTGCTCGGATCTTTGCCTGCTTTAGGAATCGGAGTGACGACGGCATGCTTCAGGTGTGGTGGCAAGTGGCCAGTGACCCATATGTGATTGATCGATTTAAGAAGAGCTTGTTTACTGTCCTCGGAGAGGTTTCGAAGAGTTGTCCATGTAATACCGTCTTTCCCAGGTAAACTTCTGACCCGGACTTTATCCAAAGCACGGACTAATTCGGCCATCATGAACGCACTCTCTAGAGGGTTAGTTTCATCTACATCAAGGTCCAGAGCATATACAGAGTCAGGAGGGGCTGAAGCGGGTTGAGGGAAGAAGGCTTGTGCGGCCTCGTGCGTTATTTCCATGATTGATTTGTTTTGCTTGAGTGCAATTGTACGAACTAGATTGTGAGTCTTTGTCTTTCCCTGCAAAGCCTTGAAGGTATTCCACAAGGTATGTAGTCCCGTCTTGTTGCTGAACGATGCACAGTGGGTTTGCCAGCGGTCTCTTGCGACCATTTTGGCATGCCGTCTTATCTGTGCAGTTTTTTGGCGCACTTTCAGGAGCTCTTTATACCTGCGGCCATTGGCAAGGTATTGCGCATGAAGTTGTTCTCGTGTCTCCCATAAGTTTAGCATGTGTTTGTCTGGAGTGGGAAGTTCTTCGGGAAGGTCTATTTCTTGAGTTGCAAGAATCATCGCTTGCTGAATAGCCTCCACGAGTGCACTGATCTCACTAGAGTTGGAAGAGGGGCGGCTAGATGCTGCCGAAAAAGATTCCAATCCATGCAGCGGACTTTGCGTTTACGCTTTTTAAGCCCGTGTTTTAGCGAGACCCATATAGAGTAATGGTCACTGCCCCATGGGTTATTTTCACAGGACCACCAAGAACAGAGATTATGCGATGTCCACGTGAGATCCGGTGTGGTACCCTTTTGACGAGAGTGCAGTGGCGTCCTAGTGGGAATGTCAAGGTCGTTAACCAAGGTAAGGTTGGCTACTTGGGCTTCACGCTCCAGCTGAGCTCCCCTGGGGGTATTTCGAGGATATCCCCAGATAACGTTAGACGCGTTAAAGTCCCCTCCAATGAGGATGGCGTCACAGGGAAAAAGGGAGCGTAGATGCGTCATCCAAGCGAAATCACCCCTGTTGGAGCGGCCCGTTTCATGACGTAAGTATACGGACACTAAAATTATCTTTTGTGGCGAGTTCAAGGCAATGCGTACTGCTACGACTTCCTGGAAGGCCGTGCAGTATGCTGAAGTATCCAGCTGACAGTGCCGAATATTTCTGCTGATAAAAATTGCCGCTTGTGCTGTGGGTTCAAGTTTTCCATCATGAAGAATGCTTGGCTGGAAGTAAGCGCGGTATCCATTTATACTGGGTGTTGTACCTCTGGTTTCTTGAAGTAGGAGTGCCACGGGTGGTGAATGCATGGTCCATAACCTTTCGCTCAATTCAGCGCCAGTAGCTTGGAGGCTACGGCAGTTCCATTGCAGGACTCTATTGGCTGCGGTCATCCTGGCAGCGTCAAGGTGAGCGAGAAAGGCTACGGTATGAGCGTCGCCGTTCCCGGCGTTCCAGGGTCGATTTAAGATGGCCGACTTCCGAAGTCAGCGTGCCCAGCTGCGTCATAATCATTTCAAATTTGTTTCGAAAACTGTCAAGTGCTTCCGTTGCCAGTGCCTGCTTCTGGGTAAGATCTTTAAGCACTTGATTATGCTTCTGGACGGTGGTTGACATGCTTTGTACAGTCGGCACCTCAGAATTCAATCGTTCATTCACTATTACTTCATCGTGTCTGTTTTTTTATATTTGTTTCAGGGCTGCAGGCTGCGATGACGATGAATTTTCATGGCTTTGCCATGATTTCGAACCTGCTGTTTTGGAAGCATGTCGGTTTGGTGTAGAACGCCGTGGTTTTGACAAAGATCGTTGTTCGTTTGCACGCACCAGCTGAAGGGGGTCATCTTGAGGGCTCCGTAGTTCGGTGTCCCGGGTTTGGTGAGGTGTTTGTACAGATACTTGCTGTGACAGGAGCTGTGTGAGACGCCGAGACGCTTCCTCTATCGTTTTTCGTAGAGGAGCGATTTCCCCTTCTATGTTGGCATGGAGGCCCATGGAAGCCTTGGAGGCGTAGCTATCTTTGTCGTTCGCGAAGCTGACTGCTTTGGGCGTTGCAGACACCATCGTTCCGGAGAGTACGGGATAGCTATCAAGATCTTGGGAGCCCTGATGTGCCATTTTGGAATTGGCGGTTCTTCTACGAGAGCGGCTCCGAGAGCGGCGTTCCAGTCGGTCTTTGTTTTCTTTCAAGCGCTTGTCTTTTCCCGGGCAAGTGGCGTGTGTCGCCAGGTGACCGTTCTCCTTACACGTGACGCAGTGCATATCTTGTCTGTCACATTCGTTGTCGGTGTGACCGGTGCCACACCGACTGCATATTTCGTCATTGGGGCAGTACTTTTGCATATGGCCTTCTCCATGGCAACGGTAGCATATCAGCATGCGTACAACGTATGGAGTAACTTTGCATAATTCGCTGTAGTATCTGATTCGCTTCGGCAGTACAGGTGAATCAAATGTAAGGAGCGCCCTCCGCTTTTGCCCATCTGCCTTGCCTCGAGCACATTAGCAGTTTCACATCGCAGCACACTACGAAGTTCCTCGTTGGTATCATTAGGGTCCGTTGTGATGACACCTCTTGAAACATTATGGCCATAAAGACGAAAAATGTCGACTTCAAATGTGGTCCCGTCCGTAAATTGGAGGGTGCTTACCTTGCACAAGTTGTCGGCGTGAAGTTCGTCGTACGTGGTCACAGTAACAGTGTTGGACTGGGCGTTGGTTTTACAAGTTGCGTAGTCCGCTACCTTGGCGTCCGGTGCCGTGGCTTGAATCAACTTATGAAGCGTCACCTTTGGGATGGCAGTTACGGAGCGGTGATCTTTCGGGCGAATGAGGACCGGAGTCCGTTGAAGCTTTGTGCGTTCCGCATCTACCTTGCGGTCGGTCTGCCGGGATCGCCGACGGTGGCGGGAATGTGCGTCCTGCCAGGGTCCGCCATCTGCTGAATCTTCACCGCGTTGCTCGTTCATTTCTTCGTCGGTGGTCGCCTTCTTTTCGTAGACCTTGTCGGTAATCTTTCGTTTCTTTTGCCGTTCTTCAGATTCGCTGCGCTTGACGAAGTGCATCGCGGCTGGCGAGCTGAAATCTATGGGGACCGCCACCGGGGCGCCCGCCATCTTAGCGGCACGGCGGTAGGGCTGCCGTACTCGTAGCTAGGCCTACCCCGCTAGGTTAGGCCTAGGCGTGGTCGCTTTGTGCTGCCGGTCGTAGATCTTCTGTTGCTGAAACAGCCACAGTCCACTTTGCAGAATGGAGTCCTTAGGAGCTTAGGAGACACTGAACCAAAAATTACAGTGGCATGAGCTTTAAAACGGTACTTACAGCGTTCGATGCACAGAGCGACGGGGAACCATACGTGCACTGTTCGACGCCAGTGGCGCCACCCACACACACATATATATACTTACACATAAAAACTACCCCAGCAGCAGCACTCCACTGCAACCTGGGAAGTTACATGATGTTGTAGCAGAGTGCGCTGTGGAGCCCCCAGGCACCCAGGTATGCACCCAAGGCCTCGAGCACTTAATTTGTCCCGCTCCCTGACACTGCCTGGGGCCAAAGCAGTCCCTCGAGCGGCCACACTTCTCGTAGCACGGCCAGAAGCTCCACCCGCCCTGCCGCAAACTTGGGGCACTCGTTCAGTACATGCGGCAGGGACTGCACGGGCGCTCCGCAGTGAGTGCAGGCGGGACTGGCCACCCATCCCAGTCGGTGTTTCCGCTCTGCCGTCCACGCGTTCTCCAAGCGGAGGTGCAGGACGGCCGAGCGCAGTCGATGAAGGAGGCGTGATGCTTGCACAGGCGGCAGGCCCCCTCCGACACGCAGCCGCGGGTCTGGATCTGATGCGGAGGTGTCGTTGGATGAGCAGGAGGGCGTTGTGAGCTGCCGCCTCGGCCACCATGTCCGAGGTAGGCAGCGCGTGTGCCCCGGCGGCCAGCTCTTCCGCCCGCTCATTGCCATCTAGCCCGATGTTGGTGGGGACCCACTGCAGGCACAGGACCCACTGCAGGCACAGCCGAGTGCCCCGGTCTGCAAGCTGCGCCGCTTTCTCCCGGATGCCCCGCACCAATAGGGAATGCGAGTCACCGTCCCGGAGACGCGCCGGGGCCACCCGGGAGTCGCACAGCAGGGCACAGCGCTCGGGCAAGGGCTCCACCTCCAGCAGCAGGTCCAGGTCCAGTCCGACACCCACCAGCTCAGCTGTGGCCGAAGATGAGGCATAGGGCGGCCGCGCCGGCCGGGTGGCCTCTCCCAGCACGGCGGCCGCTGCGGCCGACCCCTGCTGCCGCCGCATCGAGACGTCCGTATAAACAAGGGCGTGGCTGTCTAGGTCGCCCCAGACGACGCCCCGTGCCAGCTGCAGTTGTCCGCAGTGGGCCGTCCGCCGCTTGCTGCGCAGACCTGGGATGTCAAGCCTCACGTCAACTGCCAGAGCAGGAGCCCAGCCACCAGGTCCCGCATCCACGGGGGCCACCACCTCTTCGTAGAGCGCGAGCATGCGCCCCATGCGCGAGTGGTGGCGGCCGGCCCCTCAGTCGCTACAGCAGCGGGCCGCCCCCCTCGGCGCGCCGCAGCCGGCCAATTTGGCAAAGCGCCCGCTGGTCAGTCGTCATCTCGAGGGCCCACGCCCCCGCCTTGACCAGCGTGTTCTCGCACGGCGAGCTCTGGGGCAGGCCGAGGCAAGCGCGGACTCCCTTGCGGTGATCTCTGTCCATCTGCCGCCAGGTTGGTTTCCACAGACTCACCAGCGGCAGCGCATACATGAGACCCACGGCGGAGGCACTGTACAGCCGGAGAGCCGTCCGCTGTGAGCAACCCCTGTCCCAAGCCACCATCTTGTGCACTGCTGTGGTGGCCAGCTGCGCCCTGGCTCGGAGCAATTCTTGGCTGCGTGCCGGAAGTTCAGCCGGTGGTCCAGGGTGAGCCCCAGGTAGCGCACCTTGGTCCTCCACTGGAGCTCCTCGCCATCGAAGGTTCAAATCGAATTTCGCTTGATTTTCGCTTGATGGTGGTGTGCGCACGGATGGACGCGGACGGACATTGGGAGGTCCTAAGGTACTCAGCACCGTTACAGGCGAGGGAGTAAGCCGTTTGACTCACAGGTACTTCAGGTACTTACTCACGGTCGTAGCCCAATGGGTAAGACGACTGACACTAGCTCTGCCTGGTTCACCAGACACAGGCTCGAATCCTGCCGGTGCCTGTGTGATTTTTTGCGATTGTAAATGCTGTGCGCACGGACGTGGACGGACATTGTGAGGTCCTAAGGTACTCCGCACCTAAAAATCTGCAATGGGAGTGGAAGCAGTGGAAGGGGACCACCGGCAACGATCGGGCCTCGGACGCCAATCATAGGCGCGATGCCCGTCGGGACCCCGGATTCCGCGAGGCGGAAAACTCAAGACGTCGACGGGGCTACAGTCCACTGAACGCTTTCCCGGCTTTACTGCGCGATTTCAGCCGAAGTTTGGGGCCAACCAGGAACCCAGAAGCAGCTTCGCTTGTCATCCACTTTCACACAGTTGAATGGCGCTGAATTTTCTGTAAATATATTCAGTGCTCTCGCACTCACTGGGAGGCGTATACCTACAAAGGGGAGGGAAGTCGGTTTCACCAAACGCTTCGGTGCACTGCTCGATAAAAGATCGGACTCTGCTACTCCCAAAGGTTCTACTGAGCACAGCAACGCTCGCAATTCCTTTCCTCAAGGTTCACGTACGGCGTAGTGACAAAATATGCGATAACATACCCTCAAAAAGGATAAACACAAGTGAGCCCGATTGCGCGCAAGCGTGCTTCACGCAATACCAATTAAAGGAAAGTGGCGGCCCCGGCGAAGAGCAATGAATGGAAGGACGACGCCTGCGGGTCGCCGAAGGTGCACAAAAACAGAAAAGCCAACCAATTGGCGGAGATCGTCGCTGCCGATGACGCAATGATGCCGATGATGCCGATGACGCAGAAACAATACTGGTCTAGCTGTTATTTATTGCTGCATAACGCTCCTCAAACCTCCTTAACAATTTTTTTAACTATTTAGCAAAAGTCTGAAGCCTGCGCTTATTTTAAACGCCCGGAAAAACTCAGAATAACATGCCATCTTTGCCGCCCCCTCGTGAACGGACGCAGTGACGTACTACTTGAATGTAATTTGATGCTGCCGTTATTTATTTATTTATTTATTTATTAAAATACTCTCAAAGCCCGAAGGCGTTACCGAGAGGAGCGGGTAAATTCAAACAACAGTAGTTACAGCCATTTTGAATGATGTAGGATCCGGAATGCTGGCGATGGAGGCGGAGAGGTCGTTCCAGTCGTCGCAGGTCTTGGGAAGGAACGAGTATAAAAGTAGGGGTACTGTCGATTTATACCTATTTCATGGTTAATATCGAGTATTCTATTCCTTAACGCACAATTTATACAAGTTAAATGGGATGGCGATTGATTCAAATCCGCCCTGCGGACTAATAATGTCGGTACAACTTGTGTTATCAAATGTGCGAGTTGGATGGTGCAAGGGTAACGGACTTGTGAACGCAATTTTCGAATTCAAGAAAAACGTAAGTCGTGCGATACAACCTAGAACGTGCCCTACAACTTCTACAGTTCAGTTGTCGGCAAAACCTGGATCTGCTCGGCGTCCGAGCGTCTCTTTCCTAACTTTCCCGACCCGACGAGTTCTTCACTAATAAATGCATTGTCAATGCCAGCAGTTCGCTCGAAACGTTCAGAAAATAATACGGCCCTCTTTCAACGCCTAAATGCCCTCACTACATCAATGCCAGCGAAGCTGACCCCCACCGCCTCACCCCGTTTTGTCCCAAGTTCATACGTTACCGCACATCACAACCCCTACAAACGACCCGTCAAACCGTATAGGCCATCACACTGTCGACGTCTCTGGACTTACACTGAGTGCACACTTCTCCATAAAAAAGCGGTCTCGCACGAGCAGTGTAGATCTCCGAGTCTGATCCCCCACGCCAACTCAACCCGCTCATCCGACACAGGAACCTCCTCGGGGGCACACATCCGTACCTTTTGTATTGAAGCCACCACAGAGCATCACTCTCCCCCATCTCTCCTTCTCTCCACAGGGGCTCAGGGCCTTCCCTTCCAGAAAAAGTGCCAGTTCTCCCCCTGCATTTGATCCTTCTGTTACTAAGCCTCCCACAGTTTAAGTCATGCTACACGTGTCAGTATGCTTGATTGCCTCTTGGTTAGCCGCAGACCCGACATGAAGGACGTGGCCTGCATCTCGGCCGGTGAGGAGGAGAAAGGCCCGCATACGCTCTGCTTACATAGCAGTGAATGCAGTATACATACCAGCCTTTGCAGCAGATTTCGTAAGATGTTGTCCGAAACCGCCGTGCAAATGTGCGCACAAGGCCAAGAGTGACAAGTCAGGAACCTGCGGCTTCCGGAACAGTCCGGCGCCTCGGGGGACTCTTCCGCTCTGAGGGCCACGGTTCGCGCAAAGTCCGGTGTACGTATCGAGGGCAGCCCTTAAGGGGATTTGAGTGCAGCCGTATCTTTATCGAGCGCCCATGAAGTAACGGAGGTGTGTACACCGGGCGGCGGCGAAAGTGGTGGCGGGACGCGAGGAAGGCTATCTGGCCGATCTCGTAGCCAAAGGTATAGACACGCCGCGGGCGGCGACACAGACGGCCTGTATAATAGCGTATGCGTACGTAACAAGGCGCCCAGACAGTCAGCCGCCGGAGCCTCTAGGTCGCCGCTTTCCGGAAAGAAAGCAAAGCCCTACGTCTTAGGGAAGGATTTCCGATGGCTTCGAGTCATCTGCGACAGTGTACATACGTCCCCCTTTCTATTTCCTTTTCCCTTCTCGTTTGTTTTCAGCTAGAAATCTGTTTACTGGCTCGCTAAAGAGGTGGAGAGAAGAAAATAGGAGAGAGAGAGAGGCAAAAGAAAGTGTCTCGTTACAGCCGCTGCTGCTTCGAATATCCGTCGTCCACGGCCAACTTCGCCGATAAATGAGCCCAAAGCGACAGCCCTTGCGGGGCGCTCGCGTCGTCTCCCACGTCGATATATAATCAGATGACGGCGCCACAGCCGAAGCTCAGTTGGACTCCGCTTACGTCGGGACATAGTCGCTTTTTCCCGCCTAGAATTCAATCTGAAACGACACTGTGAGGCGGGCAGGAGACAACCTCGAGTGAGAGAAGACACTGTCAATTTGGTGGCTACAGCATACGCGGCATCTGGCGGATTTGTTCCCGGATTTTCTGGCACTACTTGCACTGTGAGTCCTTTTTTTTCATCGCTACAGTTTTTAAGCGCGGTCAGCAAGGGAAGCTAGAAGGGGGTAAAGACATTTTGGGGCATACGAGACATTGTGTTTCATGGCGAGTCCCACTCGTCGCCTTGGATCAGGTTTTTATGCTTTGGAAAAGAGGAGATCATTGTTGGATTTTCATTTTAGAGCTCTTTTTGGAGTACGAAAGCCTTCCCCAGGACGACCAATGCAATTCGCCATAAGATACTCTTGACAGAACATTCTTTTGCATTGAAGGAGTATTATGGTTTTGATAACTTGCCCGATGGAGAGGTCAAAACATCTCGCATCAGCCTGTCGTGTTAATAATTTAATAATTACCCGTTAATAATTTAACAGGTGTGAAGGAGTGAACTAAGAATGCTTGACTTTTTTTTTTTTGATGTAAAGTTTATTTCCGGACTGCCCGAGGTAGTGTGGTGTGCGCTTTCGTTGCTGTTGAAAAATAACCAAGCGTTGACCGCATACATCACCGCAACCTGCGCTCATCTAATTAGATGCGTTTGAATTTCGCTTCCCTGAAACCAACGAATTGAATCTCTACAGGAGAGAATTTTCTGAGCGGGAGGAGGGGGAGAAGGGCCCTACTCTCTAAATAATTATAGCAAGTGGGCTTCACCACAATGCCCCAGCATTACCAATCAGCGTGACGAGATGCGCCAAGTTGGCGGATGTCGAGGCCCAGCAAGCGATTACGATTAAACACGCCTTACGCTGTTGTCCTAGCGCAAATGACATGTTTTACTCTAATCACATGCAGGGCATCGTCATTCGCCAAGTTCGCACATTTGGTCGCGCTGATTGGTCGTTCTGGAGCGCCGTGATGAAGCCCACCCGGGCGATATCTTAGAGTGCGCGATCTTCAATCTTCGCCTTCGTTCTTCGCCGTGCGGTAACGCTCAAATCACCCGCCTCTCTTTTTCCCTTCGATAGTCGATTCCACAGATTCGATGTCCGATGCGCACACATAACAGCAGGTATCCAATTACACGTCGGTGTGAATGAAAGGCGCGAGCTGCAGCCAGGTACGTAATCTGAGCCAGAGAGAGAAATAGCTAGAATGCTATAGTTGCATCACGCGTCTCCGGTAAACGCGTATAATTAATGAATTCGCCGCGCAGTGGTGCGAGACCGGGCGATACGGGCAGCTGGTGCCAGTGAAGGAGCCCAAAGCGACCGCCGCGCACCGCGTCGGTGGTTGGCCAAGGCTTTCCACTTCCTCGCGCAAGGCAATCAAGGCGGCTTGAGAGTAACGTATTGCGCTACGCATCAGGGAACAACGCCACAAGGTTCGGTGGTCGCTTTGCAGTTTCCTGCCGGTCGGGGGAATGCCTCTAACTAATGCGCAAACGCGACAGCCCGATGAACTAAAAGGAAAGAAAAATGGAGCTGTAGGATGTTTGTGTAATCCTAAAGGAAACGTCGAACAACTTAAGAACACGAACAATCGCATTTTTAAGTGAAGAAACTGCGAGAAAAGCTCGATGTAACCTAATGTCCAATTAATATAAAAGAAGTAGGTGTTGTATCATACACCACCGTCCATGTGTAAATCGTTGGGAAGAAGACCTATGTTTATCATAATTTATCACAGTTTATCGTAGCACCCAAGCGAGGATCAAGAGAGGGGAAGGAGACCTTGAGATTCAGCCTCAAATAAATTTTACAAAATTCTAGATTTCAAACCAACCGCTTTGTAAACTCAAAGCAAAATATCCGCTCAATTGGCGCAAATTTGCTTCTAACTGCAATATGCAGACTGTTATTTCGATGTAATATCCAACGTCGCTCACGTCATTCGTTGCGATTGTTGTTGGATACGTTCACGCCCTAAGAAACGGGAAAAACTGCCGTAACGGTGAAAATTTGCGTCAAATGGTACCCGATAAATAAAAATGCAAAATGTGTAGAAACAATATAGCTAGTTCGCCATGTAATTTTGCGATTTATTTTATATATTTTAGGCTTCTTACGCCCCTTATCCTTGTCATCGTCGGACAGTTAAGAACCACGAATATTGCTGAATGGGTTTGATAGCTTAGCATTAAGAGTATTTTTATTGCAGCTTACATATAACTTCCTATAGTAAGTACAAAACGACCCATTTAAAAGGCAAAAAAATCCTTAGAGTTAGGCCTACTTTTATGGTAGTTGCCTCCTGATCAGGTTTTTTTTTTCATAAGGTAACTGGATTGAACACATCTAGGAAACAATAAAAAGGATATATGGACCGATAGCCAAATGCTAGTGTCCGAACTAATACGGAAATGAATTAATAAATACTGCCAAAATAAACCAAAACGCAGAAAGTCGAAATATAAAACGTATGTAACCACAGAAAATGACACATAGTATTGATGAAACATATGAAACATTTCACATGGCAACTGAAAGTTTCTTGCAAGTTTAGTTTTGATTGTTAGTAAATTCCATATTTTCGCACCAAAGAACTCAGCGAACCTCGAGAGATTGAAATTTGGCTGGAAATTCTAACTTGAACGTAGCAATTACGGACGGTAGAAAAGAAAACACGGACACAATAAAAATTACGCCCACCTCCCCTCGCGGGAACCCTGGTGTGATGCGACGCTGAGGGGGGTTCAAGCGCAAGCGGAGAACAACCGTCGACCGAAAGGCCGCCGGAGAGCGGCACACCGGTTATATGCGCAGCGCGCCCGAAGGAGAGGAGACAGCGGAAGAGAGAGTACTGCACATGCGCCGGCGCCAGTGTGTCTGCCGCGGCTATGACGCAACACAATCCAACACAATCCACTTTAATCCAATCCAATCCAAATCCAATCCAATCCAATCCAAGCCAATCCTAGCCAATCCATTCGAATCCAATCCAATGCCCCTCGCGAGAGAGGGGCATCGGAGAGGAGAGAGGGTGAGCGGCGGAGAGCGCAGCTCGCCCGGCGAGGAGAATGGGGGAGGGGCGGACGACAACAACGCCGACGACGCTGCATGGACAAGGCGAGTGAATGAGATGCAGTCGCATCTAAAAATCCCAGCCAATATGTACCAACTTTACCAAAGCAATTCTACAGTAGAAATCTCCATTTTAGCTTGTCTCGTGTAACGAACCGTTAAAGAAAACAAAGTTAATGGCAGAGGAGGCTTATTAGATACTACGCTGCTGCCTAAAAGGGCAATTTTGTTGTGATGGAGAGATGTGCACTTCGTCAAATGCAGTTCGTCAAATGACGTGTTGTTTGGGTGATCAAAGGGAGAATATGTTGTTATTCTTAATGCTCGTTCTTGAATCGTTGAAGCACTTGCATATTCAGAAAAATTGCTCCTCACACGATTTAATGGTGATTAGCACTTGCGTAAAGACAGTCGGGCAAGTCAAACCTGCCATTCCACTGATTCCTGTGCGCAAGAGTCGATGAAAAGTTCAGGGAACCCGGAAATATCGGAACGGACGAGTAAGGATCGCGCTTTCGGTGACAAATGTTTAAAGGGACCCAGAAGTCAAAATACAAGTTGCCCTATATCGATAGATTAGCTCACAGAGAACACGAATAAACCACTCTTACGCGTAGTTTTCTTTAAAATAAGGTAGAAAATAGCGAAAACGTGAAGACAGGTCCCGCCGCCACTGGCTATAACGTGCAACTTGCACCTGAAGCGCCTAAATAGTCTGGATTGCGCAACGCCTTTTCTCATTGCCGCTGGATGACGTTACTCGTTCATACATGGAACGGCGTTACCGATTCTCGAGGGAGCGTGCGAGCTACGCACGAGCGGTTGCTTCGACGCCAACATTCTTTTTTGTTGTTGTTTTATTCGAAAGTATGCCCTGCGGCATAACGGGGCACAATTCACAGGTACACGAACAAAGTTTGCTTGGTGTATAAAGTCCAGAAGTTGGCGATGAAATGTTCCATGAACCCAGCGCTGCAGGTCTGGAGGGCGGCCAGGGTGGAGGCCGGTTGCACGAAGGTGCCGTAAACGGATCTGATGCAGTCCCGGGCATGTCACCAGCAGACACCAACATTCGTGAGCCCTCGAAAGGACAAAATGTGTTTTTCTTCAACAAAGCGTCAATACTGAATCTTTCTCCCATGAAGAAAGATTCTGCTTGGTACGGAGCTGCAAAGGACGTGGGAGTTCGGTAAAGCACGACCGATTTGACTGAAGCTGCTGAAACTGACCGAACCGCTCTGTACGTGGTAGCGTTCAAATCGTTGTACTCGGTTGCTTCTATACTGCTGTACATCACCGCTGCCTCGTTTGCTTCCGGTTTATTGCAAACAAAGACTGCAGTCGCTGTTTGCGTCACGTTTGATCAGCGTTTGATAAGCGATTTCTCAGCAATTAAAGCTTCTTTCGGCACCGAATCAACGCTATAATGGCTACTGGAAAGCCAGACTGTCGTTCGAAACAAACCAACTTGCCGGTTGCCTGCGGTGTCCCTTTACAGGGACTCTGCAACACTTCGATAAACAATTTCACTCTTTCCTTCGCGTCTGGAAGCACTGCGAAAGATGAGTTACGGTCCGCACGGAGCGGCACTGCGTGATTTGCTTGTCGCAGCAGATACGTATTGCGCTTCTGCTTTGCTTTTGTGCCTGTCTTTTTAAGGTGGCTATCGAATGCGTTCATTGCTGCAACTGAAGGAAGGCCGGCCAATAGCCGCTACACCACTTTAATGACGTAATTCCAACGCCAAGACCGAGAAAGAAGGAAAAAATATTTGGAGCAAGTTTCAAAGTTACCTGATGGGCGCATAGCAGTAATTTTTGGCTGAACTACTTTGCGACTACCTAGTCTAAGTACTCGATGTGTTCGTTGACTACGTTCTGCAAGCGTCTAAGATTTCGAAAAAAAAGTTGAAATAAGCGTTGCAGGGTCCTTTTAAAGCAAGCTTGGATGACGACTCTGGAATGGCTAAAGCAAAGACGGATGGAGCGTCACTGCCGTGTCTGAAGTCATACACATATTGCCAACATATACAAACCCCTCCACATTTTTTGCGTCTCTCTCCTCCCATACGCACATGCCAGTCCTTTGCCCGCGACATGAGCCGTCACCCCCCCCCCCCCTTTTCCTGAAATACACTTCTAGGGTAACGAAGTAAAGTTAGGCTCAGTTCTCTGAAAATTTTTTCGCTATAATGTTATCCGCAATCGTTTCCGAGGCTTTGTTTCTTAACGCGAAATACGATGTGTTGCTCCTGGTCATGAGGCTATGCTCCAGGCACGGAGCAAGAATTATTGAGGAGGCGCAACAGGGCTTGCTCCGGCGGCGCGATAAAGTCACGGCGCCGAGCACTTACCGAGCACGGCACCGATGCGCCCTCTGTCGCGAGGCGCCAAAGGGAAAACGCGCGCGGCGCGCTTTACGAAAAGGTTCGCCGGTTCAAGGTCAGTCAGCGCATAGCCGACGAATCCCTCACGCGACTGCGATTTCATTGAAGTCGGTTTGCGGTGGAAGAAATGTTCGCATTTCAAACATCGTTGTCGTTAAACGAAGTGGCTTCGGTTTTTTTAGAACGCGAAACCTACAATAAAAAAAATAAAACATGTGTCTGAGAAGCTAGGTATGATTAGTTCCAGTGAATGATGGGTCTTATCCTCTATGCCGCTAGTTCAGATTTAGACTGTCCTAGCTTACTCGCCCTGCCTGATCAACATGAAAAGCGCGCGCAGATCTGAGAAGCCCGCGAGAGGGGGGGGGGGGGGGGGGGGGCGGCGAGAGTCGTGGCGAGAAGGCGTCGGCAGACGTCGTCTGCTCCAGGATTTTTTCTAGTGCCTCGTTTCAAGCGCGGTGCAGCTTGTAACTAGGGCAACATTTAGTAATAACTGCTGCTAAAATGTCCAGCACTTCTTTTTTTTTTACTTTACAGAAAGAAATCTGGAAATTTTTACAATATATCCGATGATCTTGCGATTTTTGTGCGTCGCGTCCGCAGAAGCACCTGTAAACGCACTTGATAAACGCACCTGTAAACGCACTGTAAAACGCACCTGTAAACGCACCTGTAACGCACTTGATTCGTCATCTATTGTGCTGCTCCGCAAGCTGCATTTCCTCCTCGCCAGAGAGTGACATTAACGCGCCGCCCGCCCGCGCTGTCCCAGCCCAGCGGATTCCCTTATGAAATACTTCTTTCTCCGTGCTCCAGGTCATAGGCGAGAATCTGTACTGCTACAGAGATATAACGTCTGGCATAACCCAACAATACCATCGGCATGGCAGGCTGCAAAACGCTTCCAGCCGACAAAGCGGGATTGTGGCCTATCAATGACGACCGCTATGTGGTTACCATGTTCGGTTTTAAAACAGTGGAGTGTTTAGCATATCGGGTAGCGTAGACTACCCTAGTGGCGACGGGTAGCGGGGCCCGAATGAGCACGCACGCACGGGCACGGCGCGGACAAGTTTCCGTCTCCGGGACGAATGCGCGCAATCGGGTCCTGGTGCCCGGCCGCGGCTAGGGTAGCGTACGCTACCAGCCATGTTTATACACTCTAGTTAAGCCAGTAAATGTGTCCGTAACCTTGCAGGAAGTTATTTTACAGCAGACGCTTTATATGGAAAGCTGTGTTGAATTTTGCTATGCTATAACACTAAACGATAACACGGAAGCATATATTGACCAATGCCACACCAATTCCCGCTGATGCAATCGGCGATGCAACCTACATGCCTCTGTCCGAGCTTCGGAACCGACATGAACCTGTTCGTCACGTCACCCGACGGAGCTACGCTGGCGGCCAAATCGAGGCCCCCACAAGATTGAACCTTGCAAGGAAACTTTGGAATGAAGAAGACGTGGCGGATTCTTAGACACCTCCTCGACCCTGATCAGAACAAGACAGAACAAAGAAACGGCATAACCAAAATCATCCACACATATCCAGGCTCTGACGACGAACTCATAGCCCAAATCAGAGACATGTACCTCCCGATAGGGTCCAAGATCGAACTACCCCCGTACATGGGTCACCCCAACAGCGAGATGGACAGGGATATAACTGAAGCCGAGGTCCGATTGGCGATTCGCAAACTTAGGTCGAATTGAGCCCTAGGTCCTGACCACATTTCGAACCGGGCGCTACGAAACTTGGACGATTTCTCAATCACCGCAATCACTGTTTTTCTCAACACATGCTGGAGAACGGGGCGAATTCCGAAATCGTGGAAGCATGCCAAGGTTACTGTAATCCCAAAGCCAAACAAAACACTCACAATCGAACACCTCCGCCCCATTTCCCTCACGTCGTGCTTAGCAAAGGTCATGGAACATGTAATCCTAGCCCGGCTCACAACACACATGAACAACACGGAACAATTCTCCCACCCAATGACTGGCTTCAGACCTGGTCTCTCAACTCAAGACATACTCATACAGCTATCAGAACAAATTATCAAACCACCCGCCGGCCTAGACACATCGGTGATACTGGCCCTGGACCTGACAAAATCATTTGACAACGTCTCGCACGAGGCCATGATGTCGGGTCTGGGATCGGTCAATCCGGGTGAGAGAACCTACAATTACATTAGGGACTTTTTGTCAAACCGGACAGCCGCCATACACCTAGATAGCCTTGTCTCAGACACATTCCCGCTAGGCAGTCGTGGCACTCCGCAAGGGGCCGTACTGTAACCATTACTATTTAACCTTTGACTATTATTATTTAACACTGCAAACAAGCATAGAAGTGGTGGTGGAGGAGGCCAGAAGAGCGGGTTTGGCCTGCTCTCCGGCCAAGTCTGAGCTACTTGTCATTCTCAAAAAACCAGAAAAAACGGCTCCAATACAGCATAAAACTTCACATTGAAGGTAGAGAGATCCCAGAGGTCCCGGCCCTCAAAGTCCTGGGGCTGCACATGCAATCCACTAGACTAAATCACAAATTTCTCCAAACAATAGAACGGCACATAAACCAAACCATTGGTCTTCTCAAGAGGGTAACCAATGGAAACTCAGGTTTGGCCGAGCAGAACAGGGTTCGCCATATCCAAGCCTTCGTCGTGAGCAGGCACGTCTAATGAGGCAGTCAAAATTGACTGCCTCATTAGACGTGCCTACAAGGCAGCACTACGTCTTCCCCCCGGCACGTCCACTGCCAAACTGGAAGGGTTAGGCCTTCACAGCAAGGCCAGCGAACTAGTTGAAGCGAACTTAATGGGATAATATGAACGCCTTGCTCGCACACCCAAAAACGACACATACTCAGCAAACTAGGAATAGGATACCACACACCATATCAGGACGCGAAAACAGTTCCCCCTAGTATTCACTCTCATATTGCAGCCAGACCACTTCCCCGCAACATGCACCCCACGTACCACTCCGAGCGCAGAAAACAACGAGCCCGCGCCCTGCACAAGAAGTACAAAAATGACCGGCAAGTCGTGTACGTCGATGCAGCAGAGTACAGACACAAGGAGCCTTTCACCGCAATCGCCGTTCAAAATTACCCCAACACCAGCATGCTCGATTTTGTAACAGTCCGTACGCCCATCCCAGAACCGGCGGAAGAGGCAGCGATAGCGCTCGCCCTTTCACTCACCCCCACACCCGCAACAATCATTGCGGATTCTAAAACTGCTGTCCAAAATTTTGTGACTGGACGCATATCCCCAGCGGCGCTCAAAATTTTGCTCAGAAACCCACCGCAATCCCCAGTACAACTGATCTGGACCCCCACGCATTCTCGGCTCGAGGGAAACGAGGCGGCCCATGAACTAGCCAGAGGATTTACTATCCGGGCTGGGCCGAACCCGTATCCTACCACGGAGCCCGGTCCGCGCGGGACCGTCTGATCAGTTTTCATGATATTACCACCTACTACCTCCTCTCCCGCCGGATCTATCCTCGGGCGGACAAATCGCTCACATTACAGCAAAGTCACGTCTGGCGTCCAGACGGGAGTCTTTCCCAATCCGGCCACCATAACCCATGTCCACCCCAGATTCTATCCAACCTCGGCGTGCCCCTTATGTGGCGCCCATGCCAACCTGGCCCACATCATATGGGCATGCCCCCAGGACCCTTTTCCCTTTTCCCGTAATCCCTCTGACGAGAGGTGGGAGGCCTCGCTTCGCAGCCCCGACCCGGACCTACAGGTCCACCTGGTCAAGAGGGCGAAAGAGGTCGCCGGAAGGCACCAACCAACGGCCACCACGGGACCACCAACCTAAGTCAAGGAAAAGACGTCCAGGAGGGGGCGGGCCTTCAGCCCGTTACCTGTCAACACCATTCGGACTTCGATTCTCCTTGAGACCCTTCCTCAAAATAAAGTTTATCTCTCTTTCTCTCTCTTACAATGTCAAGTTTCAGTTACTGGATGATGCAACCGGATATGACGCCATTGGAAGTACTACAGTGGCAAATGTCACTTCCGGTGACGTTATCACCCGTGACGTAAGAGCAGTGCGGTGAAGCAGCAGCGAATGTGCAATTATGTCGCCGAAAGTAGACAGAAATCAGCAGGGAAGGCACTAACATTGAATAAACGTGTAATAAGCGCCTTTCGTCGAAAACTTTCGGGGAATTTATATCATGCTTGGAAACATAACTGACAGCCATTTTTTAGTAACCTGCGTGTACATAACACGAAAGGTTACTGCGAAATTACGCTTGGAATCCTTGCTAAAGCGTAGAATTATGTTTTTATCAGAAGAAAGCAGCATCTTCTGTCGTTTATTTTTCGTGGCGCAGAAGTATCACGTTGGGAGAAAAATTCAGGAGGAACTTCTACTATGTTAGTAACCTTCCTACTTAATTATTACCTTATAGCCGACTATGTACAGCTGTGCGCCAAAAGTGCACAGCAGTGTTTTGTGGCAGAGACGTTACTTGGCTGCATTACGTTTAAAATGTCAACTCATATACAAGAAGTGTTAAATTATGACGGTGCCCTACATTATCACTACAGCGTTTTACCTTGCAACCGTTTTCTGGACTATCTGTTCGCTGGTACAATCATACCATTGTATAATCATATCATCATTCTTTTTGTGCTTTTATTATGCGTATGAACGCGCCTTGAAGTTCTCTCTTATGTGTCTTATTTTGGTTCGCATTGTGCTGGTCATTTTTCACTCCCCTCAACAATTCCCCTGGGGCCATGGGGCCATAGGGATATCTCGAAATAAATAAATAAATAAATAAATAAATAAATAAATAAATAAATAAATAAATAAATAAATAAATAAATAAATAAATAAATAAATAAATAAATAAATAAATAAATAAATAAATAAATAAATAAATAAATAATAAAAATAAATAAATAAATAGTGTATCAACTTTTAATCGATAAGCTTGCGATAGATATGGGCCACGGAAATTTTGCATAGACCCAACCTCCGCGTCGATCTTCAAAATATATGGTTAAAATCGCAAATAGAAAATCATGTTTACTTACGATGCAACTTGTTGACTTCCGAGCACTCACTCGTGAATGGAATAACGAAGACGCTCACATTTTATAGAGGGCTGCATGCGCGCTGCAGTGTCTTATATATGCAGCACGGGAGACCATTCAATCATCTTGTATGCGGCCTGGCCGACCGACCGTCGACCAGCTGTATAGAGATATACCATCACACTTGGAAATGTTTTTTTAAAGGGGCACTGACACAAAAATTTAGCATCTTGTTTTTTTCGTTGCGATAAGTAGCTAGTGACCTACTTATAACCTGTAGAAACCTCATTTGCTTCAGCGTGCGACGGTTGTTTAATTAGAGGAATTTTAAATGCGGCCAGTCGCAGTTTCGGTTTCAGCGAGTGCCGCGAAACGATGGATTTTGTGGATTTTGTGTGAACAAAGCTGACCACGTGACCGTCGGAGGGATATCACAGAGCAGAGCCGCCGTAGCACTGTCGAATCCGCATCGACGGCAGTTTTTGCGAATGCCCCCAAGTACTGATCTCGTGAGGGGCTTAATTAAAAAGCGACCGTGGATGTGACGCAGGCGCTGCGAGTGCAAATGCTACCGCGGCTAAAGAACGACGCGCGACGCTCGAGACGGTGGGTGGCAAGACGCGCGCTGGGAGCAGCCGGCCGGTCTGCCTACAGGTCCGCCTACAGATGTGTTCGGCTTAGCACTGCGGCGGATATTCGAGTGCCGCTCTCGTAAGCGGTGCAGATGACAATTTTTAATGCAACCCGCCATCGCATCATTAACTCCTTTCTCATTTAAGCCACTATGGTCGGGACTTGGGGACAATTTCGTGCAGCGGTAACAAGCTATCACTCGAGCTACCTGCGCCGGCCTGGGCCACTTCGCGGCCGTGGCCGCCGCCTGCACAGCGACCGTGCGGCTAGCTCAGTGGGCTTTTCGTGCCTCCGGCGCGTTTTCGCATCCAATGATAATAAACAGTAATAGAAACAGAGTGCCTGGAATCGCTGTAAAACTTTGGTCGCGGCCAGCTGCCCGATTAGCTGACGAAATCACGGCGCCTCCGCCGCCAACGATCGGGTCGTTCGTTCTCGAGAGCAGAAGCTCCGCCCTCCGGCCCTCCGATTGGAGCGGCGAGCCGGGCGAGCCCGCGTAAAACGCCGGTAGTGCGGAAGCGGCAAACACAAACTCGTGACGTGTTTGGATGTTGTTTATTTACAATTGCGCGTGGTCCTCTGCTGGCTGCTCGGTTGCGTTTCGCACACTTCAAAATTGATTTTAAATATGTTCTAGGCTGTATTCGCCGCTGATATTTTGCAGATGATGTACATGTGTTCCCACCAATCTATCTCCGACGTTATCTCGCCTTCAAAATTTTGTGTCAGTGCCCCTTTAAGGTATACTAGTGTCCAGTTCATGCATCCAGTACGTGGAGGGAAGGGGAAAGGGGCGCGCTAGAAGCTGGCCCCCTTACTGCTCCCAAGTTGATCTCTAAGGGGGACTCACCTCATCCAATTCCTATGGCACTTACTAATACATGTCCCACTGGCTTAAAGGAGCCATGAAGAGAAAACACAAGTTTGGTTCATTCAAAATATTGCCTCGTTCGAATCATACTAACACCACTTTTAACGTAAACTTCGCTCAAATAAGCTACATAATTAGGAAAAAAGGGAATGGTCATGCGACCCACCAGCTCATTTCCCGCTACAGAACCTATGATGTCATACCAGCCAGCTCTGCGATTGGCGGAGGGCGGCAAAAGCAAACGCAAGTTAGGCAGAGCTTATAAGCTTGCCGAACGAGCTATTTTCGCCTAAATTCAGGGCACATTCTTTTTATATGAGTAAGAATGGTGGTACAAACAGTGGAAGTTAGTTACGAAAGCACAGGTAAACATAGAAGTACCGATGCCTACTGCTGTTGATACTACCCGCCCTATGCTTGGTTTAGTAGGACTGCAAGACGACACTGCAAGTCTCAGACGACACTTGCCGATTGACGCAAGCAACGGTGTCTTACGTGACCATATTTGTTAAGCGAGCCCTATGTTTCACGAAACGATTATTTCCCCCCTGAACAAAAACAAGCCAGGTTTAAATACGGTCAAAAACCAGCGAAAGGCAGAAAACGGCTTGCCACGGTATGGTGGCGCCATCTATGTTCACTAACGGTAAACAAGGCTTCCCAATCGGCTGCAGAGCAGTCGGTTCCCGTGATGTCATTGCAGATCACGAAAACGCACGATTTAGCGGGAAAATCAAAATTTTAACTTAGAATAATTAATTTCTCAGTGAATAAAGCATCGTTTGCATTCGGACAAGCGCTAGCGGCACCATAAAGCACGAAATCTTTCAAATAACACAACTGTATTTTGTCTTCATGGCTCCTTTAAAAACCTCTCTGCACCAATATGAAATGCTTTAGAGATTCGTGAATATGTTTCTAACGGCCTTTCCTTTGATTATTTTAGAAATGTATCACTTCTCTATTAAAATAACGAATAAAACGTTAAAAACATTTTCTTTGCCAGTTTTCACTGGCTGGCGCTAGATATCTCGCCAGCCTGCCTTTTTTTTTCAGTAGGGAACTGATATATTCCTCAAATAATCAAAGTGAAGTACATTAGGAATCTTTCCATGAATCTTTAGGATTTGCTATTTGGTGATGGTGGCATCATATGTAATGTGATGAGGTGGGTCTCTCTTAATATTACCGCCTACAGTGACAGTTCCCCATTTCTGTTTGCTAGAAGACCAGAAATGATTAGCTGTAATGGTTAAATTCATTTAACATGCCCCTCCCCCCCCCCCCCCTCAGCTGCAACTTTCCGGTACTTTTTTATTTTCCTTTGTAAAAATCCTGCGAAACTGTTTGCCCGCGCGCTTGGGCAATAGCGAGTTTTAGCTGACCGTTTTTCACGGTCAGCTCCGTTCCGACAGCAAGCGGGAGCGCAATCCGCCTCTTTCACAACCCCACTGCGCATGCGCAATCCCCTAGCGGCCAAGTCCCTAAGCAGTCCAGTAGGGGCAGCAGACGACATTCCCCACAGCTCCCGCACAGGCGGGAAGGGGTCGTGGTTGTATTTACATCGTTTGATTTTTTGTGTGTGCTCGTTGTGCGCGGAACAATGCCCACAACTTGTGCTGCGTTCCGCTGTAACTCGGAGAGCCGAAAAGGGAACGGTGTCAGCTTGTATCGCTTCCCGTCGGCCGCACGCGATCGGCTACGGCGGCTTGCGTCGCTCGCGTCGGCTCGGGTGATGGGAACATTAGGCTTAGCATCCTGGCGGATATTTGATCGCTGCTATCTGTGCAACTGCGAATAACAATCCGCAACACAACTTTTCACTGCACTATCATCCCCTTTCTCGCATGTGAAACTCTATTTAAGTTATAACTGCCGTTTGAGCGATCGGTGACCAAGACATCTGCGTAGCCTGTTTCGATGCTCCCGCGCAGGTATCGCCATCTCTCGGCCGCTCGGCGCAACGCGCGCCGCGGCGACCGGTCAGCGTATACGCTTGCATCGCGGCAGATGTATCTGATCGCCGCTTTTAAAATAAGCCCTGACAACAATCCCTAGCACAATTGTTCACCACACTAACACCTACTTTCTCGCATGTGGAACTTTTTAGCGATCAGATTGATTCAGAAGAGCAGCGACAAGCGCGGTTGCTACCGTGGTCTGCGCCGGTTCGAGCCGCTGAGTGTGCCGAGCTGGCAGGCGCGGCCGGCGTGTGCGCGGACTGTTTCCGAAGGCAGAAAACGCTTCACGATTGCTTGCTTTATCCATTTCTTGCGAACAAAAGCGCAGAATCTACAAATTCAGCTCAGCGATCATCGTAGTTGACCGTGGAGCAAAAACAGTAGGCGGAGTGATGCCGACGACGCATCTCATGCGCGCATCGGGCCGTCTGAAATTCACGCGTACGACTAGTCGTGGCGACAGTCGTAACGATCAGTCGCATGCGAATCGCGTGTACCAATCGGGTTATAACACCAACACAGAAGAAAAACTTCGGCTGCTCCTCGCCGTAATGTGGGATTGCTGTGCATACAACGAGAACGCAGCCGGAGGAAACGCCGGCAAACCCTACAGCTTCAACTTCCGCTAGGCACGCTAGGTGGCAGCACACCGCAATGAAAGAGGCGGATTGCGCATGCGTGGCGCGCTTGTTCGCGAACGGCATTACTCCGGTTGCTTTGAGCGGGCCGCCGATACCGGAGCGGACCGTCGAAAACAGTCAGCTAAAACTCTCCAATATTAGAGAGTTTTAGCATAGCGGCTCCCGTACGCTACGCTAAGGTTAGCGGGTAGCGGGACCGGACTGCGCATGCGCGCGCGGGGAGTGCGAGGAGGTTGCCCCTCAGCGGAGGGAAAGAGCGGGCATGGCGAAGCCAGGCCGCGCGGAACTAATCCACCCCACCGTGACGAATTTGCTCTCCCCAGTCGCGCCCCGCTACCCGCCGCCGTAGCGTTAGCGGACGGAGCACGTTATGCTAAAACTCTCTATTGCGGCACGCCATTTGGGGGTTGCTGACCAGCGCAGAGTCTTAATGCGAAAGCATTAAATGGCCCATTGAGCGAAAAGGCCGGCGTCCTTCATCCCGCGTCTGTAGCAGCCAAACGGATCTTAAACCTCCTATTACTTGCGACGCGCACACACACGTATCGCACGTACACGGGGAAAGGTGCGCGTGCCTTCGTGCTGTTCTGTTCGTGTACGTATGTGTGTGCGCGCGCGTGCGTGCGGCGAGCCCACCTTTCTAAAACCAGCTTTCTTGAAATGTCCGAATTGCACTACCTATGCGGTCCTTTGGTTTGTTTCCTGCAGAGCTCAACCCTAGCCGATGACTTGGAAGTCACGATTCGGTTGGACGTGCGTGGCCCTCACGGTTGTCCACTTGGTCACGGCAAGAATAAGCACCCGTCTTCCGGAGTCTACGATGATTTGTATCGAGTAAGTTTTGATGCTAGTGCGCCGGAGTTGCGGTGGTGGGGAGCCATAACACCGGTGAGTCTGTCTTAAGCTGTAAATAGCTGTACCGGGTGCTTTTCGTTCTCACTGCAAAACAAACATGATGTCGGAAAGTAGCAGGATGTTGGAAATGCCGACAAGCAACGGTAGAATTTCGCAAATGAAAAAGTGTGTTTATAAATACTTTGTAAAGGTTATTAAGCATATTAAGCATTCCAGTCGCTCACACATGCTGGTAAAGAAAACAATTATCAGTACAGTACTTGTTGAGGCTTTGAAGACAGAAATTGACTGTCCAACGTTACACTTCCACGGTAGCTGACTTAATTTACGCGACTTATGAAAAAAGCTTTGTTAATACGTATAAGGAAACTTCAAAAACGGTAGTATTTTTGTAAAGCGTAGCAGTAATGGAATCATAACCCAAGAAAGAACAATACTAAGATTGTAAATCAATTTTAAAATACAGGTGCAACCCCCAAAATCGGAGGCATAACGACATAACCAAACTCGCTAGGCTCATGGTAGAATTCATGACGACTGACTCGTTCAAAACCGCAGCATACTGGTTAGTAGAAGCAGGGTTGCCAAAGGAATCAGTTAAATAAATAAAAGTAGCAGCTGGTGGGTTTTTTGCGCGCAAAAGTTTGATATAGAAGGCAGAACAAAAAATAAAAAGAGGGTGCCAAATTTATAAGTGCTGCGGGTAAATCAGTGGGGTCTAGGGCGTGCGTGTAGTGAGTATATTTGTGCCTGCCCAATGGATGTTGGCATTGGCTCATCACGGGCTAACCCGGCGGGGAGAGGAAAGAATATATAGTGAGTTCAGTGCTTGCTGCTACTAAATGAAAAATCAGACGCACGAAAGCAAAGTTGCATATAGAACACAAAATTAACTTAACGTTTCAAGAACTGGAAGCGAAACGAGAAGCATTTAGGGATGTCACGCATTAACTTGCACCTTCCATTGCTCCGATTCTCACGTCACTGGGTGACGCTCGAATTCCCTTTAAATCAGGTTTAAAGCACAATTTACATACTTCATGGTCATAAGCTTCAAAGCGTCCGTTTGTATGCATTTTCATGCGCCCGTCCAGAGCGAGCGCTACTCGAGTTCCCCTCCAACCAAATTGCTTTGACTTTCATCGCAAGGGGATAGATAGCGCCAATGTACCGCTGCTGCTTCCATTCGTTGGCATTGCGCACCTCTTTTGATCTTCATCACTTCGAAGGGCGGGCTGATACTTGGTATACCTGTTTAGACACCTAATGTACATTGGTTTTAAAAACGATGGTCTTTCCTGGACTACTTAAACCCGGAGATTTTGGTCTGTATGTATGTATGTATGTATGTATGTATGTATGTATGTATGTATGTATGTATGTATGTATGTATGTATGTATGTATGTATGTATGTATGTATGTATGTATGAATGTATGTATGTATGTATGTATGTCCCTCGATTCAGACGCCCGGCCAAAAGATAAAAGGGTTCTGAAACGAGAGGTTTGTATAGGCAAAACATTTCTAAGCTCCTAAATCTTGTAACATACCTCATACTTGTCAACATTGGTGAGCAAAAAGAAAGCATTAAGTACAGTTGAGGCAAACAGCAATACACAAGTGGTACTAGGCAGTGTTCTTTTAATTGAAAATAGGAATACGCATTGAAAACGATATTTTGACCCCAAAATACAATAAGAGCTCGCGCCCGAGCCTAGACTACATGACGGCATTCTATGTCCAATAGTAACGAAAGGTTCCCACAGATGGCGCGCGAGGAGTGAAACGTGGGTAAATTGAATTGACTTGGGAAAACCTCCACAGTGCTTGTCGTGGGTGGAGCGAGACGGGAGAGGAGGAGCATGACAGGTGGGAGGCGGAGAGATGAGAGGAATTTACATACCAAAGGCGGCAAAAGACTAACGTATTTCGCGAGTTTTACAGCGAAGTGAGCAGGTACGCGGACGTTTTTTTTTGTTGTTGTTGTTACTGCTTCTAGTGTAATACTCGTTTTTACTTCCGTTCTACCCCAAAACGTGCGTGCGCTGTGCTTTTTGCCCGCAGGAACTGCGGCCAGTGCAAGATCATGTATGGCGAGTACTTCAGCGGCAGTCAGTGTGCAGAGGAGTGCGTCAGCACGGTGGGGTTCATTCAGCCGGACTGCGACATTGCCGACACCATAGTCAAGTACCTTCGGAAGAAGCCTAGGCTGCCACAACATGTCTGACCATTGCCACAGTAACTTCAGTCTGGACGGCCACGACCGTCGGGGAAGACGACAAGGAGTTCTGCACGAGATGACTACTTTTTTCCCATCTTTTATCAACCGTAGAAGGCCATGATTCAAATCATGATTGCCCTGATCCATCTTCGCGTACTAGTAGGGAAAGACCAATTGTTTTTATGTATGGTGTCAAGGGGTGTCATCACCAACTGCACGACCTGAATGTTGGAGTTCTGGCTGCCGTATTTGTTCTTTCATGCCCAAAGAAGGTGTTCAAGAAAAGGAGACACATGAGTGCTTACTTCTTACGACTGGTTTACCTACGCAGACGTTTACGTACAGTAGTTTTATAAAACAATAGCAACGTTGACAGGGAATTTTTCTGATACTGCTTGCTTCTTTGCAATTTGCAATATAAGTGCAATTTCACTTTTGTTTTGGAAATAAATTTTAGCTGTGGAATGAAACAAAAAATTCCACGGTATAATAATTGTGAGCGAGAAAAAATTCAAACACATTGAGAAGTTAAACGTGAAGGTGACAAGTTCATTTGTTTGACCTTTTTCTCTCCGGGGCCATGTTGGTCACTTCATTAGAATGAATCGTTTTGCGGTTATACATCTAGTCATTTAAATATGTAAACTGTTCTTTCTTCACAAGACTCTGGTGCGATTTAGTTGGTTCATGATCTAGAAACTTCAACAGCGCGAACTGACAGGACGAAAGACGAGAGACACAAACGACGTAGACAGCGCCCGTCTACGTCGTTTGTGTCTCTCGTCTTTCGTCCTGTCAGTTCACGCTGTTGAAGTTTCTGTTATTTCTTCATTTATATTATAATTTATAAAGTAGGGTCCAGATGCTTTGTAATTTTTGTTGTATTTTGATTTGTATGCTGTACATGTATGTATGTACCCACTCCCCTCTGTAATGCCCTGGGGCCTTGAGGGTAACTGAATAAATAAACAAATAAATAAATCTAGATAGTTTATATTAAATGGTTTCGTAACCTATCCGTTTTCGCATAATACTTATGCTTTAGTTCACATCTGTAAAAACATTCTCGTATCTACACTTTGAAGCAAAGCTTTAATGCTGAATTGCGTACTGTAGTTTATGGGATTGAAGCAGGCTGTGATCTGAAGTACTCCGATAAGTCAAGATCTCAAATTTTGTTAGATTTCAGTGAGCTGTCTTCCCAGAAAAGGAAATGACTAGTTTGTTTAGTAGTAGCTTCTGTAGGGCTTTTTCCCTCACTTTCCTCAATGCTTAATATAGTCGCTTCATTTTCAAACCAAGTCCAAGTCCTTACGAACTTGCTTAATTTAAGTAGCCATATATTCTCATCGGCTGTTACTAGACTTCCTGTGTTAGATTTTGTTCACCATGATGCTTCAGCTTATTGTTTCGCGTGGTACTCGTCCACTAAAAAATAAAATACTGAAACGGAACATTTTTGTGTTGATTGTACGCCGTCACTACTACAAACATGCTTTTTGCAGCACTTTGCAAATGTACGAGAAGAACGTGCGAATGATTGAAAAAGATGCAGTACGCTCATGCATAACTGAATGCGTGCAAGTGCCATTCATTACAGTTATTGAGCTTAAATAAGGGGCATTGTTATGGTCCCCGTTCTGAACGTAGCTCAGACGATACTCTCGTCGTTTGCAAAGTACAATAGATGGTATACACAGGTGGGTTGGCTGCTGATATATTGCACATAAAATGTGAATTGCAACGCGATCAGTCAACAACACGCGTTTCAGCGTATACGTGCAGTGTGGCTGCAGGACCATTACTCAGTAGGGGATGTGGGAGATCATCTATTTTTCTCTATCTTATTTTTTTCGTTTTCTCCGTTCCCTTTATTCATTAAAATTTCATTTGTAACTGTATTTTAAAGGACCATGAGCAAAATGCCCCGAGCCGCACCTGGCTTGAGTCGAGACATCATGCATTTCGAGTATGTGAGGAAACAGAAACAAGTAGGGTTTGCAGAATAATGCAAAAGAAAAGCCTAACCCTATAAACTCCAGACTATGAAGCAACATTCGAAAAACCGAAATTGGTGTCGATAATTTTCATTTTCTTATAAATTACCTGTGACAAAAATACAGCCACATTCACAATGACTAAGCACGTTTTTGGGAATGTTCCATTTTTGGAACATTGGCGTTCCCAATACACAACACGCAAAAGTTCTCTGGTACAAATTTTATTGGCTTCAAAGTGGAATTGCTTGCTCTTAGTAATCGAAGACAAGTCTTTATCTTATAAGAGTGGAAACAATTCTCTAGAAAAATCATCCTCGCTGTAGGTGAGCCAGCATTTCAGCGTGGGAAGCACTTGCTGTGCAGCCGGTTGGGAAATCTTGGCACTGATTACCTTGTTTTTTTCTGCACTGCGCACACCACCCCTGCGTTGCTGGTACCAGGTACCTGGTACCTCTTCCCCCTTTTGGAGTGCGTACATTGCAGTCATGTCAGCCAGCAAACCAAGCTATTCCGAAAAAAATTATTTTGCTGAACGATTCAAATGGGGTCATGTTCGAAAGCTAAGGAAATGCCTCTAGCAACAGCTGAGTGTTCCGGCTGGCCAGTGGTTTATCTAACGTGACATGGTCGCCCCAGTGTGCTCCAAGCGACGACTGTGGGGGTGTTGTTTTCCCAGTCATGGCTGAAGATTTGCGGCCTTTCTCTGCATTCAGTTGCTTTCGCGCTGGCTTTTTCCGTCGTGACTCAGGACTCAGTAGGTGACACGTCTTCATCGCTGCACTGCATAACTTCTGCACACCCGCAAATTTCCTCGGGAAAAACTTCAGAAAAGTCGTTTTTATACACGTGCTCTTCGTTAGTAATGTTGCCATCTTCATCAGGCCGCAATTGGCATATAGATCCACTTTCGCGCTCCTCGTCGGAAAGGCTGGACAAAAAATTAATTGCAGCCTCCAAATTCAGGAAGCGTTGTGCCATAACCTATAAACGAAAATTTTGTTGTAGAGAACTGCGGTAGCACAAAAGAAGACTAGTTATAAAGTCGCTCCCCACTTATACTCACGAGGACTGAGGCGGCTATTCGCTGCAGTTGAATGGCGCTCCTTCAACGTGCCATAGCATCTCAAAACAATGCCAAGGAAAGGCGGGAAAGGTGGCATTCAAGCTTCTGCAAGTGTTAACTAAAGGGCGCCACCAACGCGTGAAAACGAGAAGAAAGAGTGACGCGAAGTGCGGTGGTCGGTCTCCGTGTTTCTGGCTCTATGAAACGCCAATGTTACAAAAAAGGAACATTCGAACAAAACACTCGAAACAAAAAGCTAGAGTGTTGCTCTAAGTTTCTATATTACTAGCAGAGTAATCACTAACTATCTGTCGATATTTTGGTTCTGCTTTGTTTATTGCAACGTTACATTTTCCAGCAAAATGTAACAACAATCGCAACAACAACAATGTAACAATGTAACAACAACAACAACAACAACAACAACAATGTAACAACAACAATGTAACAATGCAACAACAATGTAGCAACAACAAGTCGCAACAATTATGGGGGGGTAAAGAAACACAAAATATGCCTGTTTATAAACATTTATTCAAAGCCTCTAAATGCGCTTTTTTACAAAAATTAAAATTGTGAGGTTTTTCACAAACAACAGTGAGTTCGATTCGAAAACAAAAATATGGAAGTTCGGTATATTGGGAAGGAAATACAAAATCAGGTCTTGTGTGTTCCAATTTTGGGACATTGGCAAGTAAAAGGTTAATAATGCAAAATACACAATAGGCACAAGATAACATCAAATGCGCCCGAAACATACCTCGTAGTTTGTGTAGACTACATAAAAGGCACAACTGTAGTCGTCAAAAGTTTCCCCAAAAATATTAATGATTCGTACCAGCTTGCCTTCGGTGAATAATTCTTATTCTTCTATAACAGACTTAGAATTATCTACATTAATATTTTCACATTTTAATTGGTCCTCGTTTTCTGAAGTTTTGTTTTCAGTATATTAACGTTTTGTTTTTAGCATAGATGTCAAGATGAAGTGCCTTGCACCCTAAAAAAGTCTGTATGCCTGCTTTCCTACAATGCGCAAAGGAGACCAATTACTGCGATCAAAGTGTGAAAATAGGCCAATGACGACGCCCAGCATAAAGTACGACTTGAAAAATGCGCCTTAGCAGGGACATCGCGCAATGAAAGAATGACGATTTGCATTGCTCGAAGTCACAGCGTGTAAATCACATTTTTGAGTCAAAATAAAGTGTCGGCCCTCTTTATTTGCGAAATTTGTTCCCTCAGACGCCATGATTGGTCATTCAGGTGCGTTGGGGCAATACAGATTCACGAAAATTCTTTGATTGTACGACTTTTGTTTTTCATTGTTAATATATACGATGCAAGCTTGCTACATAAGCGATAGATGCATATCTACCAAACCTCTTTTTAAATGCGAATGCATTTCTTAGCCGCGGGTTGTCTTGCGTCGTTGAGCGGCGTGCGCCTAGCAACAGCTGTGGCGCGCGCCTAGCAACCGGAGCAGGTGCGGAGTAGCGGAGGGCAAGGGGTGAAGAGGAGCGCGCTCGGCGTGTGAGGGCGCTCGCATCGCGGAGCTCGGGCGGAGTAGCGGAGAGTGAGTGGAGAGGAGGAGCGCGCTCGGCGTGGGAGGGCGCTCGCATCGCGGAGCTCGGGGCGGAGAGAGAGCTCGCGCGCGGGCTCTCTCTCTCCTCTCCGCGTACCCCTCTCCGCTCGCTGCGCATATAAATGCAGGGAGCGCGCGCCTCTCTCCGTGACTGCTTGCCGACTGGCGCCTTGATAGCGATGGAAGTCGGTGAAGTCGAATCCCTCGCGGCAACGATACCGCAAAGAAGAATTTGGTGCACCCAATGCATTCGCATTCCCGCACGATCCCCTTCGGGGAGGTGGGGGTATATCTTCGAAACATCTTTTTACACAAATATTTACAGCACTTGCCCCCTAATTTTTGTTTTGTAATGGTTTTACAGGTAAAAAATAACGTTTGTAAGTTCGGGCGTGGTCTACTGTCCACAGAGACAAAAAGTCAACATTCCAGAAGGTTCAAACCCAGCATATGTTTCCCTGTCATCTACGTATATTTCCCCGTGGTCTAATCTACACTAATCTTTTTGTCTCTGTGGACAGTAGACCACGCCCGAACTTACAAACGTTATTTTTTACCTGTAAAACCATTACAAAACAAAAATTAGGGGGCAAGTGCTGTAAATATTTGTGTAAAAAGAGGTTTGGTAGATATGCCTCCACCTCCCCGAAGGGGATCGAGAGGAAATGCGAATGCATTGGGTGCACCGAATTCTTCTTTGCGGTATCGTTGCCGCGAGGGATTCGACTTCACCGACTTCCATCTCTATCAAGGCGCCAGTCGGCAAGCAGTCACGGAGAGAGGCGCGCGCTCCCTGCATTTATACGCGCAGCGAGCGGAAAGGGGTACGCGGAGAGGAGAGAGAGACCCGCGCCAGCCCGCGCGCGAGCTCTCTCTCCACCCCGAGCTCCGCGATGCGAGCGCCCTCACACGCCGAGCGCGCTCCTCCTCTCCACTCACTTTCCGCTACTCCGCCCGAGCTCCGCGATGCGAGCGCCCTCACACGCCGAGCGCGCTCCTCTTCTCCCCTTGCCCTCCGCTACTCCGCACCTGCTCCGGTTGCTAGGCGCGCGCCACAGCTGTTGCTAGGCGCACGCCGCTCAACGACGCAAGACAACCCGCGGCTAAGAAGTGCATTCGCATTTAAAAGATTAGTGTAGATTAGACCACGGGGAAATATACGTAGATGACAGGGAAACATATGCTGGGTTTAAACCTTCTGGAATGTTGACTTTTAACCATCAACAGTGCCCCTCTTATTAGGAACAGCTATATTTATAAGCAAGTAACACGCTCATTCTAGGGTAACTGTCCGGGAAAAAGGCACCCCTAAAAATCTTAATGTACCAATGTAGGTCACTGTACTATTACGGAAATGAAAATGGGAGGTATTTTCTGGAGCAGTATTTGAGATATAGCTAGTATGGACCCCTTTTTTCATATTTAACCCCCCAAAATTTGCACAAGCACAATTGAAACGTGCACCTAACCTGACATTTGCCCCTCTTTTCAATTTTGCTAATTTACCGCTGTAAAATAAAACGTTGGTGGCATCCTCGATCTAAAGGTAGAAAATAAATAGTTAAAGTATAGAGATGTGTAGAGAGAGCGAGACTTCAAGCAGCCCTCAGGAGGAGACGCAAAATTAATCCTGTTGTGGCATAGTCAAACGGGCTCTTGTGGTCAATGCAACGCAACCTTGAGATGCAGAAAAGAACGACAGAAATAAAAAGAAACGAGATGGAGTAAGCAGGTTGAAAGATGGAATAAGAAATGAAGGAAGAAAATAGGTAAATGAATGTAGGCCTTGTTTGCTTTCATGCAATTGGATAAAGCGGCGTCACATGCTTGTCGGGGGTTCCGCTGTGAACGAACATTTGTGAAATATCCCAAGTTGCTTATGCATGCAACCGCAGAAACGAAGTCGGGGCTTTGGAACACCACGTGCACAACCTAGGCATCATTTCAACTAAATACTACATTTTGTTTGCTCCCCAACGCGGCCGAGGAAGCACGGTGCCGAACAGATTTCGACCTATCGAACGCTTGCACGAACATAAGGAGTCACAGGGCCGTGGCGAAGAACCGGAATTTCGCTTCCCGTAAGAAGCGGGTGGGCGCTGTCCTAAAAGCGCAGCGAAGGGCCTGCATATGCAGTTACGCAAGAATGCACGATTCTCGAAGCTCTTTCAATGTAGGTAACTTGACACCTGGAGACTCTATCATTATCTTGGCGATACAACCAGCAGACGCCTCCTTCCTTAGTGGCCAAGATTAAGTGACACCACCGTCGATACCCTGTCAGCAAACATATCGACGTGGTATGCAGAGGCATCAGGAAAGACGCGAGGCCTTTTTGTTTCAAGTAGGCCAAGTCCGATCTTGAGCTAGCGCTCAATCGAAGCTCGCCTGCATTCCTGTTCGTACTGCGAACGTCGGAGTAGCAACCAATGCGTAATAACAGTCTTACTGATCCGAGAAGATGGATGCGAGACTTTAGAGGTACCATTGACGTGTCTGAGAAGTCATGGCACTTTTTTTTTTAATTTTGTCTACCACCTACGGGCACCACGGGGTGTGCCTAGGTGGTGTGCCTAGGAACACCACCCACTAGGTAAGAAGGCCTTTGTTAGGTGGGTATCATCATGTGCTGGTATTTAGCAGGGAAAATGTTTGGGCGTGTTGGTACATCGTTTTCACGAAAAATAAATAGTGCAGAAAGGATAAAGGACAACGAAAAGGCAATACGAGCACTAAAAAACGCAATAATAGTTCTCCCGTTTTTGCCAACGATTTTGTCCTTTTGAAGCTATGTGTTCGTAAAAACCATGTGCAGGTCACTTTGCGGCCGTAAGCGGCTAAGGTTTTTTACAGAACGAAGATGTGAGAGGCCTTCGTCCTGGTGTGGACTTTAATTGGCTGTTGCTGTTGTTGGTGATGGTGGTGATTTCAGAACTCGAACGCCCACCAAAGCTCTCTGTGGCCAATTACTGGACCAAGGCAGTGGGGATATGTAGTACCTTTATCGAGCCACAGCTGCTAGCATTCCAGAAAATCTGTGGTTAGGGTAACTGATAACCGTTGAAACACCACTACGAAAGGCTGGGCCCATCAAGTTAGGAGCGTTGTGTCTAAGGCATTAAATATAATTTGTAGCCTCCTTGTTGGTTTTGCCGTTTCTTAGAATAGAGGATTCAGAAATTATGCTTATGTCAGAGGGTTTTTGTTTTGAAGATCGAGATGAAAGTGCAGTAAAAAAAGTTACAACCACTATTGTTGAATTGTGCTTCGTGTCTCGGCATACCTTTTTTCTTCTCGTCTCTTCAGCGAAGCGCTATATCCAAGCATTCCGCCTGTACTTCCACATTTTTTCCCAAAACTACTGTTAAGAAGCAGTCTTACGCAGTTGTCTTTCAAATGTATTAATACGTTTCTCTCCCTTTTTTTTCCTTTTCCTCTTTCCATGGGAATGACTGTGAGGGTTATCTAGAAACTGAAGAAATGAATAAAGAAATAAGTATTATACCAACGTCGCAGAAAGAAAAGAACAAGAAGCCGCAAATTTCGAATTTGGACAGGTTATACCTGCTTAAGAAATGTGTAGTCATGAACAAATGAAATGTGAACACGAAAATATGCACCAGAACACGCAAAATTCAATATTGGGCCTCCTCGATTACCAGTCCCGGATCGTCCTCGGACTGCCCGAGACGCGATCTGGCGCTCGCTTTTCCCATGTATTCCTATGGGGCTTCCGGTCCGACGGCAGTCCTCGGACTGCCCGCGGACCGTACAGGACTGGTAAATCGAGGAGGCCCACTGTTTGTTGAGCTCCAATAATGGCATGCTGTTGGTATATTTGGAAAGGCGCACTTCCGCACTTTGTTTTTCCAACTAAGCCATGCGTCATTTTGGCTTGCATGGAAATATATCGGCCTATTTGGGTGTTTTGGTTCATATTTTCGCGTTCGCGTTTCATTTGTTCCTGACTGTGCGCGACAAGAAAACCAGTTACTTTTACAGGGCGAGAGTTCTTTCAAATGGAAGCTGGAGAGGTCAGCCCTGCTAACTTAAACGCAAGAAAGCAGCACAGATACGGCACAGTATCGTGGCGAACCATGGAAAATGGAAAATGGCGAACCGTGCAACGCCCTGCATTTCCCCAATAATGCAGATTTCGCGAAAGTTCTAAATGCAGTCGTTAGAATATTGACAAACTAAAAAAATTTTGAAAAACTAAAAAATGACAAAAATATATAAAAAAATACGGAAAATGTCAAAACGTATACCGCATGACATTTCCACAATAATGTAGATTTCGCAACATTTTCACCTATAATCGTTATAATTGCGTAAATAGAGGTAATTGGTTCAGCAAAATTTAGAAAAACTAAAAAATAAGAAAAATATAAAATAATTACGGGAAATGGCGAACCGTGTAACGTCCTGCATTTCCACAATTATGCAGATTTAGCTAAAGTTCGAAATGTAAACCTTATAGTAACGTAAATTGAGATAATTGTTCGGGCAAAATTTTGAGAAACTTCGAAATAAGAAAAAATATCAGAAAATTGCGGAAAATAGCAAAATTTATAACGCATGGCATTTCCACAATATTGAAGATTTCGGGGAAGTTTGAACTTAATCGTTAAAATAGTGTAATTGGAGATAATTGGTCGGACAGGACTTAGTAAAAACAAAAAATTTGGCTGGAAATAACTCACTCTCAAGACAGGTGGCATAAGAATGCTATGCATTGGTAGATAATTCTATGAATTTCTGTAGAACTTTTTTTACACATCGAAGTTCCTCTTGTCTAAGGGGAACAAGCGCAGTGGATAAAATTTTAAATATAGAGCACAAGGTTCCATTTAAACTAAAAAAAGGAAATGCACAAGTACAAAAAACCTAAACAAATCGCATGAAGGCTTTTGTGAGAGGAACACGAGAACGAACACATTGGCTGCGTTCGAGCTATGCCACATAAAACTGACATCAAGAGATAAGCGGTTAAAGAGAAATGACCCGGTTAATGTTTCTGTGTTAAACGTATGATGACGATCAACATTTTTAGAGGGTACGATCAACATTAAGAAAAATAGCGAATAAACGATAGGAACACTGGAAGAAAAATTCAGTCGTCGGAGCTCAAAAAATGACAGGGGGGAAGGATACGTCTGCCACCTCGTCACTTGCTTTGCCCTACGTTTGTCCTTGTTACGGATGTGTTGTGTTCTTTGAGCAGCACAATTTGCAAAACCGGAAATGCCAATCTGCAGAGATGTGAGCGTAACTGATTGGCATGCCCTGGTGATGTATCATCAGCATCAGCATCATCATCGTCGTCATCATCCCAATAACATCTATAACCAATTTAACTCTAGGTCTTACGGAGCCCCACTGGGTATCTGTACGAAGCACGGTGGGCAAATAAAATAATAGAAGATCTGGTGATGTACGCATAAACATGGACGAAACACGCATTGTATCTCTTAGTAACGTACTGCGGAGTACCTTCCTCTTTGCATATATTAATGAACAGGCACTTAGTGCAGATTTGGCAAGAGAGTTGTTGCACCCTTGTAGTGTATAGCCTCTGAACAACGCAACCCATACTTCTTATATAACTTATCTATTCACCGCACGCGTAATTTTTTTTTGTTATAGAAAAAACCCTCTGCCTTCTGTAAATTCCCCCCCGGGGCACAGTATGTTTGGCCAAGTAATGTTATGGTGAGGTTACAGTATGGCAAGTCCAAGCAACGAAGAAAGTTTCGTCACCGCTGAGGTTGCCACAAAACACAAGGCCTGAAAATTATGGCGGCAAGCAACGCGGATGATCATAACAAAAAACAGCGGAAGAGCAAATGTGCTTAGATTAAGACGAGATAAGTGGGAGATTGGTGGTATCTGTCTCATGCGGACTCTGGGGGAGAACCTGTGTGTTCACTCTTGGAGGGAAACAACGTCAGGTGGGCAACAATCGCCCGAGTACTGGCGGGACGACTGAACAAACAGTGCCACCTTCCCAGTAAACACGAATGCACGCACAAACACAGGAAAGTAGCTTAGTGCCACGGACAAATGCGGGGAATTCTTCGAGGTCTGATTCCGTTAAAATGCGTTACGACAATTAGGAAAACCAAGGAAAATAGAAACCCCTACCCCAGCATTGATACCGCGTTTTTACCTTCGTCATACACCATTTTTTTTCTAAAATTAACTCTGCCGAAGGATGGATAAAGAGCCACATGACCACCCATAGCCACACCTATCTGTATTTGCCAGCGTCAATCGAAGCGAAATCGCAAAGCGGAATGAAGTGTAACACAGACATCAGATTTGTTGGGTGATTTGGCACATTAAAAAAAGAAAACGCGTGAGTCATTGTAGCACCGACAGCGTTGCAGGGAAAGTATCTGAGGTACCTTTCCGATGATAATATTGGCAAGGTTTTTTTTTTTTAATTTTGTCCTATTTAACTGTCATGGTGTTTTATTACCCTCTAGGAAAGTGGTTCATTTATACGTATACGAAAGAATGAACTACCTACACGGTTGTTTGTTCAGGGGTTCATTCCTGGCCTCTTCGTATACCCGTCTATTTCGCTCTTTCTCGTCTTGAACGTGTACGTGCGACGACCCCCCCGTTGCATAGTGTTACCAGCCATCAGTTACCGCTCACCTCAGAATGAGTTAACTACATCGTAATAAAACTAACAAAAAGCTAACAGCCCAATAGATGCAATTAAAAATACAGCCTTTTCCATGTCCACCCAACGTTCACCCTATCTTTTAAAAATTCGACCCAAGGTGAAGTGAGTTCAAAATATCGAATTGCTGCAATACTGCCCACAGGAAAGGGGGGAAGACAGATACTAAATGCTGCGAATCCTGCCCCAGGCGGCGAACGCGCCAAACGATAGCACATCCGCAATCCTATACAAAAAAATAATCCGAGAGACAGTTCTGTAGGCTTGTCAAGCCGCTGAAATTAAACGTCTGGGAGCACGTAACTTCCGTCTTGGATCGTTGCTTGTATAGCCGCTGCCAAGAGAGGATTAAGTACCGGTTAAAAGACGCAGAAAGCAAATAAAAGGATCGTCTAGACAGGGCTGCTGTAATCAATTTCCGTAAGCTCACACCTGGCCGTATTAGGCGCCCATCGGAGTTCCGGGCTTCACCAGGAGGGCGTTAGCCCTGCGGAAACTGGTTGCCAACCCTTTCTTTTACTCTTCTACGAGCTCGCCGGCCGCTCTCACCGACGTTGCGCAGGGAGTGGTGCAAGGCACGCGTACAAAAAACGAAGTAAAAAGAGCGCTAATTCCCGAGCAGCTTCCAGCACGAAAGAGAGAAAACTGCCTCGATGACCAACCGTAGTCTTTCGGTACAACAACCCCTGGGCCCTCCTGGGGACTCTGCCCTCGGGCTAACTGGCGCCGGTTCAACGTACGGCGCAGAAAACTCGATTGCTGCTGTAAGCCAAGCGACCTAAGTAGCCAAACGTGTAGGGGGCGTCCTCATAACAAATTGCATTTTGAGCGAGAAACGCCGTAGACGCTTCCGAGTCTTGCAGCCTTCGCTAGAGGAAGACCCGGTCCGTCGGCCGCCGGCAGCACGAAGTCGGCTGCCCAATCCGATCAGACGGATTTACTCAGCAATCCTTCAGCCACCTCGCTTCGTGGGCCATTTGTGCTGCGAGCGTGTGTGAGAAAATTAGTGCTTTTTTAGTTGTTCTTCTTGACGAAATATCGGTGGAGGAGATTGCTGGTAATCTATAACATCTGCCGCGCCTCCACCTACTGTAGGCATATTGCTGTCAAAAAAGCATCGCAGATAGGACGAAAAAAAGGTGAATGAGATGGCTCGGATGATTAGCATAAGAATAGAGAAATTTTAAATAGGCATTCAAGATAAAGCGAGGAACTTTCGTGTACAAAAAACATATCATAACATTAGTCGCGATGACACCTGGCTTACCTGTTAGGTCGTTTTATTTTTGTAGGGCGAATTACCGAGTATCGCAATTAAGGAGGTTCTAGAGAAGGACTGGCGTCTTCATAGGCGTCTTCATAGCCTTAGTTGCCTGTTACGTAACAGATATAGTGTAGGAATTCTTCTGGAGCTTGCTTGATGCTCACTGGTAGTTACTTGAGTCGTAGTCATAGAATAGACGTGATAAACACATATCAGCTGCTGTCATCTTTCGATCTGCGGATGTCAAAAAAAAAATAACTTGCAAATAGACACTGTACAGCGCAGTGTAAGCAGAAACCTCCTTTATGCCTCAGATTTTTTTCTTTGGCCTCCTTGCGACATCAGACGCACCCTAATACAACGTGCCGTATGAATTTCGCCTCCATTAAAATATAACTACTGCAATAGAAACCCCAAATGACGACCCCATGCTCAGCAGGACAGCCATAGAAGCTTTGTTTCAACGATGAATATTTTGTAGGAGAATCATATGAATATTTTTTCACGGAATTCTGTGCCATGTAAATTGTTTCCGTTCCCCGATGCATTCTGTCAAATTCTGTTCCGGGGTCGCCACCAGGTGCTGTTCTGTGTTATCATCTATTTATTTAGTTATACAAATTCGAATTTTGCCTGACAAATTAAAGCATATTTTTAACGCGCATAAGTCTTACGGAGAAATACGGGTGAAATAACGGTGCTGGCAGACATGGCTGATGCTGTTTGCCGAAAGGTTGTGCCGAGATCTCACGAATGGCCTACCGGTGACTGAATTCCCACAGTTACGAACATTTTCCTTTTTTAGTGTTCTCTAAAGTTTCAGAAACGGTAACCACAACCAGCCCTAGTTTTCTGAATTATCGAACGGTGGCTTTCGTTAGTCGTGGTCGTTGGGCGCGTTCTATGTTTTCCTGGCATCCTATCAACTGAAGGACACCTACAACGCGAGCACATAACTTGCCAACGTTGATGTGGCGACCCCCGAGCCGGCAGTTCCGTAACTTTTTCTGTTTTTATCCCATAAATCCACGCCTAAAATCTCCACATAATCACCTAAACAGTCCCTAACGGTATCCATCTCTTCAGCAAGCCAGAAGCATGCTCTGAGTTAGCTGCTCGACCATTCAAAATGCAAAGCTAGCCCTGTGGGGCAGTTGATGGCATAGAACAATAGAAAAAGAACTTGAGGGCATATGCAAAACATAGGGTTTGGCGGATGGTTTAGCGAGGTAGGAGCGACCAAGGACCTTAGGCATTGTCAAATTCTGACAAATACTTTGACAAACTCCGCATACGCATGATATTGCGCGCAAGAATGAAGACAACGTTCTGTGTACCGAGGGTGTTAATCAAATTTGTATTATTTCAATAAAGAAACGGGGGTTTGTGTGAGAGTGTAATGTTTGTCTACATAGCCCTTTCCGAAGGTCACACAATTTCGCTTCTCAAGAGAGAGTTGCCGCAGACCATCGCTGTAGAACTCCTCATTTTAAAAATCCAAGTAGGGCTCTACTTGACAAAACAACTCCTCGTTGACCTGGAAAACGTCCCGTACAGTGGCCTGTTGATGCAAAGGAAGAAGATGCTGGGTATAAGATCAGATTAATAGGAGGAATGGGGCCAAACTTCGTAGTCCGAAGACACCTCGTTTGTCACGATCAGCGGTGCTGAGTGAGACACTGCGTTGTCATAGAGATCCGCCGCGGTGGCTCAGTGGCTGGGGCGTTGCTCTTTTGGCGGATATGACGTCACTCAAATGTTTGTGTATCCCGGAATAAAACACGTTCCGGTTAAAATATTCAGAAAACTGGAAAGTATTTTTAGTGTTTTCGTGTTTAGTGGATTTTTTAATCACCAGGTAGACATCTTCCTTTATGACAAATATCATTTTCCTGAAGTGGCTTCACTAGGTTCCTGAGAGGTCGGAATTTTGAGGGAGAAAGTTGGGGAGGACACAGAACTCTGTGGGTCAACGCGCCCAGAAGAAAGGATCGAGCGAACTAATAGCGCGTTGTTTCAGTGAGGGCAGTCGTGGCCAAGTGGTTAAGGCGATGGGCATGATGTCCGTTGGGATCTTCCCGCGCAGGTTCAACTCCTGCCGGCTGCGCCAACATGTTTGGTACTATTTTTAATTAGGAACCATTACTCGTCTCATGAGGCCAAAAATCTGTCGTTTTCCACTTTGAATGGCTTAAAAGTTACCCGTGCCGCGCCTGGTTGTCTAACTATAAAAAAACCCGAGGCGGAGATTGCATCTTATCCCAACGACACGTGCTGGCAGGCAAGGTACTCAATTCCGACGCCACATAAAACAGGGCTGCCATGGGAAACCATTATTCTTAGCACTGAAACCGCATAAGCACAATTAAGTGTACCGAGATATTTTGCACCGAAGCTGCATATGTCTGATCGCCTCAGTTCTCTCGTCCGTGCGAAACGAAGACTAAAGGACCTGTATTCAGCGTACGAAAATCTTCATACAAAATACATAACAAGGTCTCAGGGCCGTCACATATCCGTAGATGGTGTCATCTTGCAAGTTAAAAAATGTCGTTCTAGCAATGCACTTGTGTTGAGAGGTGAAACCATGTTCAAGGTAATCGGTGTAAGCTTGGTTTTTGTAAGCTGGCTTTGCCACATTATTAGTTGTGCAGTGAAGCATGGACACCTCCAGAGGGAGCATGGTTACAGCTCCACGTAATCCTCGTCTTTACCAGGTACACTCAGACATATTTTCATATAGTGTTCGAAAAACAAGCACCTACCACCCCTTCCCCGGTTGGTAGGGGAGACCCGAACAGTTAAACGAGTCTACTCGGGATCTCGGCTCCAGATGTGCAATCGGTCGGCAGCTCGAAGCTAGATTAGAGTGCTGCCGCGTCACCCTCTGCTCGCAAGCTGACAAGCAACGTAAGTAAGTCGGTGACTAGAATGCTGCGTGCTGGTTTCCCCAGGCACGATCACTCGCCTAACGCCACGTTCGACGCCAGCTCAAACACGGCCGCACCACCTGACCCGTCTGCTCCGTCTTCGCCGCATGATGACATTGGCACCGAGCTGGCGATGACTCAAACAGCGCGCCTTCCCGTTAACCCGTCACCAGAAGTGCAATCGGTAGGCAGATTGAAGCTATAGCCCGTAGTGCCGCCACGTCGGCCATTGCTTCCGAGCCAACGTGTTTTTCCCATCGTAATGTAATTTTCCCATCGCCGATAGCTTTCGCTCCTGCCCTTTATCTGTGGCCGTGTACTACCCCGAAACCAGGACTTTCACCGCCTGCAAGCAGGTGACTCCCATGCCTCCTGTGCCCTCGTTGTTTTCTCTGCAAGAGGGGCAGTTGCTACTAGAGAAATGGCTGGTCCCACCACAGGTCCGACCAGCCAGGTCATTTGACAACGAAAATGACACCTCGAGTCACCTTACCGGAGCACCTTAGTCCATCGCTTTTGTAGCCGAATTTTCACAGACCTGGAAAGCACCCGAGCGCGTCGCATCACTACCCGTGAAGGCTCCGGCTGGGGATTTAGATGGAAAAGTCCAGCCACCGCGCCATGACAAAGTACCAACAATTGCAACCCCAGGGTCGCCGCCGTGTACAGTCGGCAAAGCGAGCAGGTCAACTCTCGGCTTTCTTTGCGCAGTTCATGGCCAAGTGAACCCTACCAGCGGACACTCACCAGCAGAAGCCAACAACGTCTACCCATGAATCGACCACCGTCAGGAAATCATCGGGAAGCGACATGAAACCGGTGGAACCTCGTGACAAGACGCCTCCGGTTAGTCGACGAGAGTTGTTACAGCAAGCGGTCCTGAGCACTAAGCCCCCGCCATCCAAGGAAATAACGCTGGCTGACTTGGCAGAGTCTTTTAAGGCAATAAGCTGGCACCATCGTACCCTCAGGAGTCAAAGGCCGAGCTCACCATTCGAGCTGCATATGGACGGAAGCAAAACGTAAAAGGTATACTGGTGTAGAGTATCAAGACGTAGACAGACTGGTGCACAAGGAACGTCTCCTGTATTTTCATGGGTATCTATCTGCTTGCTTCTCGTGCTCATCGTTCAATGCCCTGACCTGGCCGCGTTTGCGCAACCGTAACAGAACCGAGGCGTTGCGTGTCGCCTGCAAATTTTCCAGCTGCCTCCGAAACTCGCTGTACCTGGCCATTTGGTGTTGGGACGAGAATAATGCTTGCGAGGATTTCAACACATTTGTATGCCACCGTTGTACGAGTCAGTTCACCACTTCGTCATCCGGCGAGTCCATTTCTGTCGACGACAACTACGCGGCGTACGCAGAGGGCATGTTGCGCGCGTATATCCAGGACAAATCTATACTCCCGAGCCGCGCGCGAGCGCAGACCAACTTTCACGCAAAAAAAAATGCATGAACTTCAAGCGCATTTAGGACGAAGGTTGTGAAGCTTTCCTACAGCTCCTTTTCCAATTGTTTCTCGAAGCGTTCCTGCGGTCACTCCAACCATACGGAGCACCATGTCGGTCTGGAAGGGTGGCCCAGCTGCTGCGCCTCACCGGCTCTGCGGCGCTGGTGGGAGCTGGCGTCACCTCTAACCCGTCCGGCAAAGACGTGGCTCCGGTGCGGTCACCGGATATGCTCACTTCCTGGGTCGGCACATGGATGTTAACGACGCCATCAGCCTCTACACTACAGCCGCGTTCGCGGCACTGAAATCATGCAGGAAAAGATGCCTGCCGTCTGCATGTGCCCTGGACATGGTCAAGTTTGCCACAGATATTTCAAAGCTAAGTGAACTGGGCACATTGGGTGGTGGCTACAAGCTGCTTGTCGTGAACACATCATCGCTTCTGCATGAGTCCTGACCGTAGCGTTGGCGGGTGTCAACGGAACATCGCCGATTCTTATCGGGGCGGGTCCCAGATAGCGGTACAGGTGCATCTGGTTGTGGACAAGATATTGGAACTCGCCCGAGAAGCGCGGCCACACACTGTGCTGAATTACTTGTGCGTGCGTCTTATGATTCAGATCTCGGCGTTCACACCTCAGTCGGACCTTACTGACTTCTACATCACGCTTGCTTACGGTAAGCGTCGGGCTGCGTTACCCCGGTTGGAGCTGTGTGTTCGTGTTATCCCCAAGTCACCGCGGCCCTGCTGACTAACCAGCGCATGCCGGTAGCCAAGTATGGCGACATAGCGCGCAAAATTGTGGAAGAGTGCCAGCGCCCCATCGCCGCTTCAATCTACTTCGACGACATCTCCAAGTGTCATTCGGACTTTCCTGTACAACACCCAGCCCCGCGTACTACCACAAAACTGGGTAAGTGACCTGGCTCTCGTCCCGGTTTAGGCACAGAGCCTGCCTTCCATCAGCGAGAGCCTGAACGTCCCCGAGACCTACGCAACTGTCCACTGGAACACTTTCCTAAACTCCTTGGTGGGAGTTTCCTCGCAGCGTTTGCGGCGGTCAGCGTCCAGCGCGGTCTGCTGGTACGAGCCGTACCAGATGATGGTGTACAAATCGTTGCTAGCCTTCAACGTCTTTGAGGCCTTTGAGCACACCTCCAGCCCATTGCAGGTTGCTCGCATCGGCAGGTGCCTCTCCTGAATGCTGATGCTGTTGTTGGTAAATGGTTGGGGCGGAGGCAATGGGTCGTCCGCCCAATGTCCTGGTAAGAACTGGATCCGGGCATTTACGCGGTTCAAGCTGCAAGGCGCCGAGTCTTTCCTCGAGGACCACCCGCCGACAACAGCCAGCGTGTCTCCCCGGTGTCGCGACGTGTTTGCGACAAGGGCCTCGTACGCTCACTTCTGGGAGATCTCTGAGGTGCTGCCGCCGTGGCTGGCGGGACGGCGGCTGCTGACAGATAGCCAGCTGTTCTTCACCTACATCGTGCTGGAGACGTGCGAGAATACGGGCGGACAGCGACAGCTGCGGTCCGAGGCCGGCCACCGATGAAAAGTTGCCATGCGCTACACCCCATATTTGATCTACTCGTTCAGATGCATCCCCGGCGAAGCCATGGATCTTCCGAACAGACCCACCGCGGTGGCTCAGTGGCTAAGGCGTTGCGCTGCTGAGCACGAGGTCGCGGGTTCGATGCCCGGCCACGGCGGCCGCTTTTCTGATGGAGGCGAAAAGCAAAAACGTCCGTGTGTACGAGATTTCGCCGCACGTTAAAGATCCCCAGGTGGTCAAAATTAATCCGGAGCCCTCCACTACGGCGCGCCTCATCGCCTGCCTTGCGTCGGCGCGTTGAACCCTACAATCAATCAATCTTCCGAACAAATCCGCTAGCTAGGGAAACCTTGGGATCCTCTGAACTCACGATGCGTCTTAATCGACCCGCATCATCGCTGCGCCGCAACCATTGGCGAAGGGAACTACGGAGCAAAATGGGCGGGAAATTTGTGTTTGTTTTATTTGTTTAGCACTGACCACCGGCAAGACTCACGCAGTGCCGATGTCAGCCATTATGGGCATCGGTGATGATCTATATCGCTCGCGAACACCGTAGACACCGTATTAACACGTATGAAGAATGGCGAAAAAAAAACGTCAAGGTTATTAAGTGAATGCAGGAAAAAGTATGTGTCGAATTGCATAACAGATATGGTAGTGCTGTGGGCGCCGCCATCTTCCTGGGAGCCGACAGGAGCAGAAGCGGCTCAAGCGCCGTTGGTGAGTGCGGTCGTGGTGTTTCGCGCAGAAAGGCTTTTTCAAGCGAAGCTTCCATTGGCTGCCTCGTCTCGCCATCGGTGTTGCTTGTGGTGGCGTCCGCCAAAAACTCCGTCCTCACTCCCTACCTTCTCACTTTCCCCGCAGCTATCAGGCCATACTCTCAGCCAATCACAGACCATGCCTTTCCCTTCTCCGTCCGGAGAAGGGAAAGGGAGGTTAGCTCACTAGAAAGACGAAAAAATAAAAATGGCAGAAATGAGATTAAAGTAAACAAAAACGTGCTATCAGCGTTGCTCAGCAGCTGGGGAGGAGCTCATTGACAAATAAAATAAAATAACGTGTGCAAAAGGTCTTAATTAACAACAACAAAAAAACATCATTGGGAATTTGAAACACCCGCCGCCAGGCCGCCGCCACGTGCCTCGCGACGAAGACCGCAGATGGTGCCACAGGAACGAGCACGTAAGGAAACATATACAGACGCACTCGTCCGAGCCACGTCCCCCGCAGGTAAAGGGTTGTGTTGGGATTGCTCGAGGATTGGTCACTTGGGATTTCAAAGCTTTGCGTGCCCCCCTGGTCCCGGTAGGATAGGGGTTGGTTTTCTTTTAAAGCGAAGCTTTAATGTCCTGTCTGATAAGGGTAGCATCCTGGGCATGTTGGTACTACATAGCAAAAATATAATTGAGCAAAAAAAAAAAAAAAAAGGGAAGACACGGACGAAGTAAAGAACAGACACGCACGGCGCAATTTTTTTGCGGAATTATATTTTTGCTATGCTTTCACTTATGCCGTTGTACCCCAATACACACTGCAGGAAAGCCAACTGTCTCTGACGATGGTGATGAATGATCGTTGGTGAAGTGAAAGAAAAAAAAAAACGCTTCCATGACCGGAATTGATCCTGGGCCTCTCGCGGTATGAAGCCGGTGTCTATCCGATTGTTCCATGTCGACACTTAAGACCGCACAATGTCCGTTCGCGTCCCTGCACAGGGCATTTAAAATCGCAAAAAATCACACAGGCACCGGCAGGATTCGAGCCTGTGTCTTGTACACGAGGCAGAATCAGTGTCAGTCGACTTACCCATTCGGCTACGACCGTGAGTTAGTACACGATAGTCAAACGGCTCACTCTCTCGCCTGTAACGGTGCGGAGTACCTTAAGACCCCCCAATGACTATCCGCGTCCATCCGTGCGCACGCCCCCATCAAGCGAAATTCAAGAAAAATCAATTTGAGCCGTGAGTTGCAGTTTCATTTAGGAAATAATCAAGGTGCAACTCACGGCTCTAATCGAATGAAGGTCGGGGCGCAAATCGGACGCCACTCGGGGCGCAACTTGGATGTCATTTTGAGTCCCCGTACTCTGCACCCTCGCCATCATCCACGGAGTGGAGATGCTGCCATTTTTTTTTGTTTTCCCCATGGTATTTATTGCAATACATGTCAATGTAGAAAACGATATTTACAACTATGCACACTTACAAATCAGTTGATTACGTACACATACAAATGAGTTGATTACAAGCTGAAAAACAGAACTAAAGACAATGAACAACTATGTACACTTAGTTTAAAACGGGGGCAGCATCGAGCAACTAAGAAAGAGGGGATATCAATCAGGGCGAGAAACATTTTGGTCATAAACATCTTTAAGATTATCATGATATGGCAGAAGTGTGCTCTGTAAGAAACCATAGGCTCCGCGTGCCTATCCAGCATTCGCGTTTTTCATAAACTATGCAGAGTGATTAGAAGAAAAAAAAACAATCATATGGCACATCACCATCTACGGGTGATACGAGATACCGTATACTATGCGGATTCAATTAAAAGTCCTTCTTAAGAGTTCGTTGGAGGACATCCCAAAATAGTATGGCATCCTTACAATTTATGAAGCAGTGTTAAATAGTTTCCGGTACATCGCCCAGGCGACAGTTCCCAGAAGGCACACAAATGTTCCAGTTGTGCAGCCACGTCTTAACAGGCAAAGTTTCGCTGTGCAGTTGGAAGAGCAACGTTTTTGTTGAGGGAGAATGCGGCATTTTGCGGACACGTAATAGGACATCTTGTCCAGCCAAATTAGAATAAACAGTTCTATGCAGTGGTGCTAGGAAAAGCATGAAAATTAGGTCTTTGCAGAGATTAACACGAGACGTACTGAACATACAATCTGGGAAAAAACGAACCAGCAAAAACCGTACTGAAGTGTACACTTCATACATAAACCCCACAAGCGGGGTCTGGTCGAGAACATGGTCGAA